>NW_008823915.1:402116-451302 GCF_000699105.1 Pygoscelis adeliae
TAGGGAAAGCAGCTGCAGCTGCACAGAAATGCCAATGCAATATTAGAGCTGCAGTCGATTTTCAGTTTCAAAGCATCAGTGTTAGTACTGCCTTTGGGTTGCAAACACTGCTGTCTACAAACTTAAATGTTGCTATAAACAACAAAAATAGCCAATTTTTGTTTGTTTTCACTGCTGCCAGCTGCAGTAGCTAGAGCAGCAGTAGGGTGGCTGGGTTTGCATTCTCTGTCTTCTAATGTTTCTCTTCTAGAGCCTGGTTTGGGGCCACTTCAGAACATGTACTGAGTTGTCCTTGATATTACAAAGCCAGCACATAAATGTTTTTTCATATGGAATTTAATAGTTGTTTTTCAAACCTTGCTTTAATTGCAAAGATCAAAACCTGTGGTAAGATGAGCCTTTTGAGCCTAGGAGCTGCCATGCTTGGAAACGGTGAGCATTCCCTTTAATACATGCTTCTCTGGAAGGTAAGCAGCTCTCACAATATAGCTGGTTTATTGCGCCATGCTCCAACACATTTTGCAGAAAACCTTTTTATCTGCTGGTGTGTTTTATCATTCCTGGGACAGGGAGTAGGAGTCCTAACCATTTTTTCCCCAGCAACAGTATGCTCCTCGGAGAGGACACTGCAGCATGCCCTGTCCCAGCTGGAGTAGCTCTGCTTGCTGCAGTGACATGCAGTACCGTAGGTGCTTCTGTGCCGTGGAAATGTCAGCCCTGGCTCAGGAGCTACCCTTTAGTATTTGCTCTGGGAAAGGGACTGTTACACTGGGTATATTTGCTATTTCTGTCTCAGCCTAGGAATCGGACTGGATACAACTGAAAAAAATAGTATAAGGTACAGACTGGTACAGATTGAGGGCTAACAGAAAAATGAGCACTGAGCATGGTGATCATTAAACACTTTTCAGTGTTTGTGCCTGCTTCCCTGCCTGCCCCCCCAGAATACAAGCACAGACTGAAGCAGTGCAGGAAGATCGTGCAGAATCTGTCAGCCTGCAGTCATGGAGGTGTTTCAAGTGCTGCTGTACTAAACTGAGACAATCCAAAGCATATATAAAGTATTTTTTTCCTCTTTATTTCTTGCTTTATTCCACATTGATCATCCCTCCCTACAAACATGGTGTTTGGTGTCAGTTAATCAAATCCTGGCCTGTATTTTGGGCGTCTTCTTAGTCACACCTTTGATTGAGAACTGTCTGTGGTAGTGGCTTGTCTGCTTGCCTGTGCCTATTCGGCCAGGCTGGTGATGGCTCAGTTGTGACTTTCTGTATTTGACAAATCATATTCACAGTATGGTTGCTGTTGAATAGAGAAAATTTAAGATATTAATATCAGTGGATGGATTAAAATACCAGCTGAGGATTCACTAGTCCATCACAAGGCTTTCGGTGACTCCAAGAACCATGTGGCTCTGTCCCCTTGTGAGCTGGGTGTATCAACCCTAACACGCTGTTAATGCTAGGTCAGGCTTGGTCTCGTCTTCTCATCAAGACACCGAGAACTGACAGCTTGGTACTGTAAGGTATTAACGCCTTCACATCATCAGTGCTCTGCTTGTGTGATCAAAATGCTACAGAGGAAGTCCATTTATAGTCTCCCTCTGGTCACGGTCACGGCATGTGCACTGCTGCCACATCATACTCAGAGCACTGATTCAGAGTGGCATATTTAAGCACACAGCAAAGGTATTTTATCTCAGAAATAGCCACGTTCTTTAAGTGCTGGTCACAATTTGCATGTTGAAAAGCCTGCTGAATGCCACTCTTCCCAAATATTTATTAGCATATGCCAGTTTCCTGAGCAACAGCCAGCCCTTACCCACAGGGATACATAACTCAGCGTGGTATGGCAGCAGCTCCGGCACGACCTGGTGGTCGGGTTTACCTAAGTGCAGGTGACTCCCCAACAGCCTGTGTGAGATCAGCATTAACCAGCTCCTCTGCATAGAGGTGGCCAGATGCTCAGCTCCAGCCACCCCATCACCCTGTTAAATGCTCTTCTCTTCCTGCAGAAGGGAGCTGCTGGGCTCAGCTCGTGGTCCACACAGTCACTAGTCACTGCAGTTGGACTGCTAAAGCAAATGGATGGGTTGCGCACAGGTGGATTGCTCAAAGCAGCAGCAGAGCTCTTTTCTGAGAGTAGCTAACATCCACCATCATCCACAGCCCAGCTGTTCTGTAACTGAAGTCTGCTAGCTGATTTTTGGAAAAATACACACTTTTACATCTGCTCTCTTCCCTACTCCAGTCATCACTACTTTATGTTAGAAAGATAAAACCTCTAAGTTTCTAGAAGCCTGACAAGACCTACAAGTGTTTCAAAAATATGAACAAAGGGTTTATTCATAATGCTGAGTACGCTTCAAGCTTGTCAAACTATATGCAATATGCCTGTTAAATGAACTATGCATAAAAAGCATCACGCATAGCTCTAACAGCTGTATGCATTAACTGTTAAGCCCAAATATCCTTTCCCTCCACAGCTCATTTGGACAAATACCTGCCACTTGACTGGGCGTAGCTGCCTCTGCTGTATGGTGCATACATCACTACCTCCTGATGTTTGGTTTTCTGAGACTAATGATACTACTTCCGTACTCGCCTTGTGATCAAAGCCTGTCCTTGCTATAGGAGCTTAGACTAGTGAGACACCATTTAAGACTCTTGGATTATTTTCATTGTGCCACTGGCCGGCTGCATGACAGCAGCATGTCCCTTATGTCCCCTGCCTGCTGGGCCTCACTAGAGCGACTGCTTGCCTCTGTGAAAGCAGAAACCTGCAGTAAAGATGCACCGATCCCTGTGGTGGTGCAGCGGAGGGCAGCTGAACAAAGGCAGTGTGGGGATTGCCGACATACCGGCTATGTAGATAAGTGGGAACCTCTCATCCTCTCCTTCCCCATCATCCTGTTATTTTTGTCACAATGGAAATACTGCGTTAAGCTGTTTCTGGTTCAGTGAAGGGGCATTTGCTATCCAAAGGCAGACTGTATTTGAATTTTCTTTCAAATGCCTCGTTAACTCTCTCCTGATTCACTGCATGCGCGATTATCCTGACATTCTTTTACAACATTCATCTTTCTTCTTGGGGGAGGGGCAGAAATAGTAACCCAGAGCAGTAGATAACTAACTCTGTGACTGAGCAACCTAAGGTGCCCAGCACGGACGACACGTGCATCGTGTGGCTCTGGTGATACTGCTGCAATGTTGTGAGATATACCATGGACTGTGGGTTTTGTACAGGTTCTCTTTCTCCCCTGTGCCTCACAGACTGGTCTGTCCGTTGTCTTTCCGGAATTTATTGTTGCACCATTTTTCTGCAGAAAAATAGGGCTTCACTGCCACTCCAGAATGGCTGAATAAGTCCTTTTTAGCAGGACTCCAGTATATGCTCTGCCTTCTTGGGGAAATCCTTGGTGTTCAGACAGTCCCAGTCATGCTCAGGCCCTGAGAAGCCTGTGTGTGTAAGTCTGTAGTTGTTGAAATTCAAAGGAGACTGTGACATAATAAACCTGTGGGCATTGGGCAGGCACTACTGTTGTAGTGGCCAGCAGGACCAGGTTACAAATACACCTCTGCAACAGGTCCCAAGTGTTACCTAGCTACACCATAGCTAAAGCGTGAATGGTTGAGAATGGCATCAGGCAGGTATAGACACATCATCACTGTTCAAGAGCCCCCTCACAGCCTCTAGCCATGTGGGATGTTTTTTTGGTTTTGTTTTTTTAATTGCTGGGGGTCCTTTTTTCCCTAGAGTAGGCCCTCTATGGGACATGTAGTAAATAACCATTGTCCCTCAGCATAATTACTTGAATTCTTCAGAAGACTTAAGCAGCTTAAGTGCTAAGTTTAACCACCTTAAAGACTTAAGGCTCTATCCATCCTAGACAAGCTCTGAGGCCTCAGAATACTTTCTGCTCTGAAGTATGTCTCTAAACATTGATGCTCAAGGTTTTATTTCAAGGCAGGGCTGCACTGGCAGCACACGAGCATCCTCCACCAACAACGTACCACCGAGTCCTGTTTGCCAGCTGAGGCAAAGTCACCAGTTAAGAAATTCCAGAGCATCAAATTTATGTTCTTTATGGTAGTAAACAAACTGTGTTCAAGCGATTCTGAATAAATGCTATTGAGAGCAAGGTCAGTCAAAGCAACTGCCAGACTAGCACCAACTCCTTCTCACATTGCTCATGGGGAGTAAACAGTTATCAACGCTTGTTTGGCTCAGCAGCAATGGTGCCAAAGCTGCAGCCACGTTGGCAGATTGTGCTGCTTTCTTAGGTGAAGCTGACAGTTTGACTTGCTTTGTGCACAGCTCATCAGTGATGGCAGCGTGGTGTATGCAGAAGCCCTCTGGGACCATGTCACGATGGATGACCAAGAGCTGGGATTCAAGGCCGGCGATGTCATTGAAGTAATGGATGCTACCAACAAGGAGTGGTGGTGGGGGAGGATTCTGGACAGCGAAGGCTGGTTTCCAGCCAGCTTTGTACGGGTAAGAGCTTGATGTCTCTTTATGCCTCTCCATTAGCACCAAGTGTTCTTTTTCTCCAGGTTTAGTATTCTGTAGTGACTCCTGAGCACTTTCACTGCTAGAGATAGTTGGTTCAACACGTCTTCTTACTATTCCTCTACACATGGCCCCGGCATATAGGGCCCTCCTGGCTGAGCTGCCACCAGTGTGGAGAAGTCCCTCTTTACGTGAGTAAATCAGGGCAAGGGTGGTTCAGTTCCAGACTCCGGAGCTCAGCTGAGGTGCTCCAGCTGGGGAGCTGCCCTGCATGGTGGTTTGCAGCCTGGGCTCCTGCTTACCCATATGTATATTGGCTAGTTTGTGCCCAAGCACACAGCATCCCCTTCAAGAGCAAGCAACAAATACTCTCCTAGAGGAATCACAGATGCAGCTGGCAGAGGTCTTCACTCTTGTGTCCGCTTCGGACAGTACAGATAAGCATGGCACCAAATTTAGCTTCCTCCATCTGGTGCTGGGTCCAGTGCACTGCTACATCCCAAAGTATGCAACCACCTGACTCATGCACACACCTTCTTTTAGCCCTGGAGTTTTAAAAACATCAGGCTGCTGGGCTACCCCACAGCACTGTATTCCAGGCATTTAAAAATGGAGGAGAAAACCACAAAAAAAGTCTTGGAGGTCATGTGGGACAACTGATGAGGGGGGAGATATGAAACACTTGACACTTTTGGGCCAAGACTTGTGGGCCAAGGCTCTCCCCCAGTGCCAGCTACAAAGACCATATAGAAATAGCTATACAGAACAGCCCAGACAGTCCCAGCTGTATACTACAGAGGTTGGATTAATTTCCAACAGAGCATTCTGAAACACATCTGAATTCTCTGTGCAAGTAGGGGGTAAAACAAGAGCCTGGGTAACTCCTGTGCACTCCTTTCCTGCTGTGAGGAGAATGAGTTTTTTTCCTTTCTTTGGGCTGTCACTGTTGGTGTGGATGCCTGACTCTGCTTTCACCACTTCAGGGCAGGCTCGTCAGTACTGCAAAGGCAATTAGGTGTACCTAAGGGCAGAGATTCTCAGCCCTTTAGCTCTTTATCCAGGTCACTTCAGATCACAAGTGACCCAAAACCAGGTGAAGCATGGAAGGAGGTGATACGAGGTGATCTGGTGCCTGTAGCAAAAGTTCTTGGAGAAATGGGGCAGATAGTGCTACAAAAGTTTTGAAATGCTTTGTTATAGATTGCAAGAGTCTTAGCTGGGTAACTATTATGAATAGTGGATGTTTTTGCAAGTACGATTACTAGGACCAAACTCTCAGCACTGGTGAGGACGGAACTGCTTTTTTCAGTCAAAACATAGGCCTTTTTTTCTTTCATGTTACTGCTAAGTTGAATTGTTGTCCTGGCTGGCAAAAACCTGTGATAGTGCTTCAGGGGAAAGCAGACTAGTGCTAGCATTAGGGATGCAGAGTAACAAATTCTTTTAGCAGACTAATTACAGCACTTGCTCAAGCACCTGAGTGAAGATTTCCTGCTAATTATCACTGGGTCTCAAGCTTACTGCTGGGAAGGCTGGTATGTTTGGGGACTTGGATAATCTCCAGGTCTCTCAGTTACTCCACACAAGTTTCAGGCCAAGGTCTGAGTTTAAGACTAGCCAATGTTACTCTGCTCACAGTGAAGGAAAACCAGGATTGCACATCTTGAGGGCTTTACCAGCTATTATGCCTATGCTGACAAGGGAAGGGTATGCACTATTTTTATATGTAGATACACGTGTATCAAGTGGTAAGTAATCCTGCCTAGAACAAACTACATTAAAAGTTTAAAGCAGTTCTGTGTCATTGTACTAAAAGTGCCTATAGTTACGGATGTTCCTACTTCAGTGTTTTTCACTTCTTCTCTGTGCTGAGTTGCGTACAAAATATTCCCATGGGCACTCTAAGAGCTACAATACTACTATGTAAAAGAAAGCTCATGGGTGAAACGCACCGATAATTGCCTGCTATAGACTAAAGTACTTTGCTATTGTTGACAATATAGCCTCTGTAGGACGGTGTGCCTACAAAACGCTGTTTTTCTCTGCTCATGGTGTGCTGCCATCTGATGGGCGCTATGAAGGAACCATGAGTTTCACACACAGCCCTGTAATGTAATGCCATTCCTTACCATATTATATGCCCACTGGCATCTGTATCGGCTTTATATTAACAATAAATTATCTTTAAATAATCTTGGGGAAGCAGACACTGAGAAGGCCATCTGTTATTTACAGTATGAGAACAACAATAAAGCCATACAAAAAAGCAACTATTTACTGGTTTTCCCCCCTCCCTCCCTAAGCACCCCCTCACAAGTACCTAAGCAGATTTCACTTGATAAACCATTTCCTGTCCTGACTTTGTATGTATTCTTCCTGGAGGACTCCGTATCATTCCTGTGACTTCTGTCCACAGGAGATGCCTGCTTAAAACCGCCCACGTTACACAGTAGGAGCAGCTGTCATGTGGCTTGAAAGTACCCTCCCAAAACTATCTAGCCTTGGCTTCCCTAAGGGGAAAATATGTTTGCAAGTAATATACATGTAGCAGCCCTCTTCGCTCCTTATCCTAGCTCAATCTTTGTCTGCCATTCAGTCAACTGTCCCGAACGTCTTTTCCTTGGAAGAGTTGCGTTTAGCAATACAAACGGTGAACATCTTGTGTGTCTGGCACAGCTGCGAGTAAACCAGGATGAACCCATGGAAGATTATCCCCTGAAGGTAGAGGGTGGCAAAGAGGACGACTCCAGCAGTGGCACCCGCCGCTTTGGGATGGGGCAGACCACCAAAGATCAAATGAGGACCAACGTCATCAATGAGATCATAAGCACAGAGAGAGACTACATCAAGCATCTGAAGGACATTTGTGAGGTAATGGAATAAAGGGGGAAGTGAATGTCAGAACTTGTCTGAAGGATAATAGAGTATGTCCCATTCTTGCCCAGAGAGTTACCCTAAGCGGGTAACTTTACTTTTCTGAAAATGAGACTGTATTTCCATCAGAGCCTGCTCTGCTAAATGGCGTTGCATGTTCAGAAAACAGGAGACAATCCATTACAGCAATATCCCAAATGCCTCTGATTTTGGAGCACCCACTTGGGCTCTGATTAAATGGAATTAATTGTTTCCCAAGCCAGAGAAAAGTAAATGTCTAGCACTGCTGTCCTCTTTAATGTATGTTCTGAGGTAATAAAATCACCAGCCTTCAGGCAAGTCATGCTCAGATTAAAACAACTGGGGGATGTTCAGCCAATTAGGTCTTTCACTTGCAAAGATGCTGAGTACTGCGACACCTCTTCCAGAAGAGAGACGCTGTCATATACACTGGGGTAAATGAAGGTAATTGAAAAAGAGTTTTGCAGGAACATAGTTCTTCACTGAAATGACACAAAAATGTAGTGCCTTCCAGGAGAGCCAGCTGGGGCAAAGCAGCACACACTTACCAAACAAGCCTTTCCTCTTGCAGTGTCCCCCCATGTCCTTTGTGCCCCCCTTCTCCCTTGAGTCAACCAGGCATTTCCTAACACGAGCATCCAAACCAGATCTGCAACTGGATTTAACTGGCCTAAATCTATCAGTGGATCAGTGCTGGGGTCAGAACACCCTGTAGCCTGCAGACAGATAAAGGTGTTTTTAACAGGAGAGAAAGCAGCTCTGGGACTCCTTCAAGTGTGGATTACAGTATTGTTTAAGGCAGTGATGTAACTGTGGCTTGGTTTCTATTTCTACCATGTTCTGGGTGGTATTAGAGGAAATAATAGCTAAAACATGGATGCACCTATGCAGGAAGGGGGTACAGGAACCAGGTGTACAACTGACTACAGTCCATGGGGTTTTCTGTTGATAACCAAAGGTCACAGAGCAAATGCCCAGGAAGCTTTCCAATTTGGTTTCCTCCTAGGGTTACATTAAGCAGTGCCGCAAAAGAGCTGACATGTTTACAGAAGAACAGCTGAAGACAATCTTTGGGAATATTGAGGACATCTACAGGTGCCAGAAGAAATTTGTTAAAGCACTAGAGAAGAAATTCAACAAAGACCACCCACATTTGAGTGAGGTCGGCTCATGCTTCTTGGAATATGTAAGTAAATTTGACTTCATGGGAAAAGGGTAGCTGAGCATGGATTAAGCCAGAGGATTTAGAAATTGATCTGACAGAACTGAAGCTCTGTTTAAAAAAACCCACCCAACCAAATTAAACACCACCACCCTCCTCCTGTTCAAACCCCTAGCCACCTCCCAGCCAAACATCCCCTAGCTCTTATGGCTGTGGAAAGATTTTCAAGTGCCTCAGCTTCTGAGCACTATACTCCCTGCCAGACCATGCTACTTTACACAAAAATGTAGGAAGATTCCAAAATCTCGAGCTGGACCTGAGTTTACAGCTATGGTATTTTCAGGTCAGTGCAGGATCAGCAACTGCTGATCCCGTCATTAAAAACATTCAGCTGAGCACAGGCCAGAATACACGGAAATGTCTCGGTCTCTCAGATAAGCTGCACATGCTGTAACTTGTAATATACCCTGCCCATCCCCAACTTTAGGTCTCTGGGCTTCAAAGTCTGGGGAGGATACAAATTGCCAAACCAGCCCCATGTGATAAAGGAGTAGGACCTACACAGGGAACTCACACACAGAAGTTTGAGCCAGGCCATCACCCTGAAGAATGTGGACAGTAAATCCCTTCATTTCCCTTGCAGCAAACAGAGTTTCAGATATACTCTGAATACTGCAACAACCACCCCAATGCCTGCATGGAGCTGTCCCGCCTCACCAAAGTTAACAAGTACGTCTACTTCTTCGAAGCCTGCCGCCTGCTGCAGAAGATGATCGACATCTCTCTGGATGGGTTTCTACTGACGCCCGTGCAGAAAATCTGCAAATATCCACTGCAACTGGCTGAACTGCTCAAATACACCAACCCCCAACACAGGTAGGTCAGCATGGTGGGGAGGGAAGGAGTGAGACTGGTCTCATGGAAATGGACTAATACAGAATCATGTATTGAGGGCAGCTTGCCAAGAGCAGCTGATACTATGATTCTTCTGGGTTACCTTGTAGAAACCAGGAAAAAAAAGTATTTTTCTATCAAATACATCATTTTCCGTTACAGTATCACTAGGCTTTCCTGTTTGTTACAGACCTGGAGGTGCAAGGTCCACCTTATTAATGGTACTTTTCTATTTTATTTGGCCCACATATCTGTGATACCAGCACATACATACTTTGGAGTTAAATGTTTCCGGTGGTGGTGTTGAAAACTTTGCCTCCAAAAGCACTAGTTGAATATACCCCAAAATGCCCATGTAACTAGACCACAGCATGTCAGGGCTGCGTGGTAGTCATGAATTTTGCCCAGCGCTTCCCCAGTGGGAAGTCGTGGCCTACAGCAGTCAAGCCATGCATACTCGGTGCTTCTTCAGCACAGCTCAAAAGCCTCCAAATCCATTGCTCCGTTTCACGGTGAAGGCACTGTCCTCGGCTGAAACAACTATGTCACTTAATCAAGCATCTGAAATAATTAGCTACAGAAATTAAAACATGAAAAAATCTGTATTAAAGGAAAGTGTTGAGAGTGCTCCATTGTGGCTTAATTTTACCTTCCTACTTACAGCACTGCTACTTAGAACAGTTTTAAACATGGCTTATTAAATCTATAAGCATGTTGTTCTGAAGCTAACCTCTTAACAGAAAGCTCCTTAATGCGGTAAGCAGATGTTTTGAAAATAGCGTTAGAGACAAGTTCTGCAGAACAGCTCCTTCCCAGCTACTCTAAACTCGGCAGAAGTAGCTGATGGCAGCAGATGGTGAGTGGGGGAGCGTAGATCAGCTTCTGTCCTACCCTTCCAGATAAACCATTGGCTCCTATTTGAAATGAAGCCAGTTATTGCTGAACTGCCTTACCTATGCATGACAGAATCAGTCCCTGTATGAAAACAGTGGCATTATGAATATATTGTATTATGTTGCGGGGAAAAAAACGAGGCTTGGAAAGCCCTGGATATTCTTCCAGCAACTCGTATTTACACCTCTGCAGCTGAATTTGATTGCTTACCCCCTTCCCTTCCACAAATTGGGCCTGGATTTGTTACAAGACTATAACCTGTGCCTGAAAACCAGCATGCATCTGAAAAGCTGCCCACAGAAACATGTACCTCCGACTTCCAGTATAAAACAGCTGGGATAACTGCAAGCGGAACTCATGTTTTCTGCTCTCCAGCCCTAGATCATGGTAGGCTGCACTCCTTTGGGGTGTAGGTACAATAAGCATGTGTCATTTTGTCATGCCTAACACCTCTGCCCTACCCTAGGGATTTTAAAGATGTCGAAGCTGCCTTAAATGCCATGAAGAATGTTGCTCGGCTCATCAATGAGAGAAAGCGGAGGCTGGAGAACATTGACAAAATTGCTCAGTGGCAGAGTTCAATAGAAGACTGGGAGGTAAGAGACTTACTTTCCCCATGAATTGAATGTTCTGTGTTGCCCCTCTTCCCCCTCCCCTCCAACAGCTTCCGCCTACAGCAAGATCTTCATGAGGATTACTACCTAGCCCCACCTCAGTTCTGCTGCCCCTCTTTGTGTGTGGTTTTTTTATTTAAACAGATGTGATCTTTTAGTACAACTGAAAAGGTCTTTGCGTGTTCCCTGGGATTTTTCCTTCACCATTTTCCTTGCAGAACAAAATCAACATGTAGGTTGGTGAAATCCTATTATTTTCCTCTTGCCCCCATTTTATCTTGAGTGATTTCAAACTCTCAAGATGGGCAGAATTGCCCCTTAATGCTTAATAAGCCACGTTATTCTTGCAGAAAGGCAAGCTCTGATAGAGCGGCAAAGGAAGCCAAAGTTCCCTGCAGACTCATTAAAAAAATTGCTACATAAAAGAAACAAAACTACTAATTTTCTAAATCTTAGACTTAATAAAACCAGACTGTCTCCCTCTCCAAGGATGTCAGGCTAAATTCTCAGCTCTCTGCTTATGTGCCTCCTTTAATGTCAGGGATGGATCAGCTGCCCTGAGCAGACTCCCTGGTACAGGAGCTCTTTTCATTTAACACACTGTTGTTAAGGGCACAGCACCTCCCTGATGTGACAAGGACTGTCCTCCAGCACAGAAGCTCCCTCTCATTCCCAGAGGAGAGAAAAAAAGAGGCCCCACAGGCCCCTCAGCTTGGCTAAGGTTCTCCTACGAGACTACAGGCTTATTTCTTCTCCCCTGTTTTCAGATGGCTGAGACCAACCTGTTCTTTGTGCTGTTCTCAGGGTGAAGATGTCCTAGTCAGAAGCTCAGAACTCATCTATTCTGGGGAATTAACCAAAATCTCCCACCCTCAAGCCAAGAGCCAACAGAGGATGTTCTTCCTCTTTGATCACCAGCTTGTCTGCTGCAAGAAGGTAACCTCACTAGCCAGGCACAAAATGCTCTCTCTTACAAGGCTAAAGAATTTGAGTCAACTCCTCTACCCCTTTGTTGCCTTAATGCTTACTGGCATCATATGTGCTTCTGGCACAGAGATTTTTATGTGCATTCGTTGCAGTCTTTTCTCTGACATCCTGGTGTGTCCCGTGCACCTGACCACAGCAATAAGCTACAGGAACTAACTACCGGCCTAATCCTTATAGCAGGAGAGGAAAGCATCGCACTGCTTCTAGGGTTAGTGTATGGGTTTGTTTTATACAACTCAAGTATGAGTAGTCACCCATTTTATTTTAAATATGTTGGGGTTTTTTTTCAACTGTACTGCCACTTGAGATTAATGTCATATTCAGAAGGTAACTGCAGCTTTGACAAAGAGCTGTGGGCCTTGACAGTCAGTAAGACCATATTAACACCATATGTAAGTCTGTAAGTACAGCCCATGCTATTTTTCATAACCTAAGTAATAAAAGAAATCTTCCTTCGTAGAGCAAATGGAAGGTATCTTCCACTGGAATTTCAGAACTGAACAAATTTTTTTTGCATTCTCCACGGCATACAGGTAGTTCCAGGTAACTTAGGCATGAGACCCTCACTGTTTTATCACTGCTCTCAAATTTACTTTTCATTGTCAACACAAAAAACCTAAAGCTAATTAGCATTTTTTTGGCTTTCTAACTGGGACAGTAGGATTCAAATACTATTTTCTGACACTGGCTTAATGAGGATTTGGGATCACGTGTAAGAACACAAGCTTGCTTCTCATTCAGAGCTCTTCAGGGCAGCTGATGTCCCACAAAGGTAGATGCCAGCCTATCCTGACCCCACCACTCTAAGAAACCACGCGATTCCCCTCACTGCTAACGGTGTCAACAGAAGCTTAGCACTCTGCCATTCCATAGATTCAAATCCAGTATCAAATTTTTTCTTACAAGACTGTAATGACTGCCAATAAGATTAAATTACTCCATCATAGCAAAGAAAATAAATGTTTAAGGAAGGGACAGGACAGGACCAGTAATGTCTGTATGAGTCTGTGTGATCTCTCTTACAGGACCTTCTGCGCCGGGACATCTTGTATTATAAGAGTCGGATCAACATGGATGATATGGAAATACTGGATGTAGAAGATGGGAAGGACAAGGACTTCAATATCAGCGTGAAAAATGCATTTAAGTTGCACTGCCAAGACACAGAGGAAGTCCACTTATTCTGTGCAAAAAAGCCTGAGCAGAAACAGCGCTGGCTGAAGGCATTTGAGAATGAAAGGAGACAGGTTCAGCTCGACCAGGAGACGGGTATGGAAAGAGCAATGCTGTGAGGCAGTGGTTTTTTGTGGGGGTGGGTTGTTTGTTTGGGTTTTTTTTCCTTCTTTTTTTAACCACCAGCCAATGCATAGGAGTGAAAGGGGGGAAGCCAGTCCATGCTGCAGTCCAGCTCTGGGCTGCTGAATTGCACATTTTGAATGAACCTGTGGAATTGAAAAAAAAAAAAAATACAAACCACTGTAAGCAGACACTGCAGTATGTCCTCAGAGAGGCTGACATGTCTTTAATGAGTTCAGGCAGGGCTGACAAAATAGTTAATACATTACATACAGCTTCCATTATTTTGCAGCATAGTGTGAGCACCCAACTTGGCAATATCTATACAAAACATGTTCAGTCGAGGGTTTTCATTGTTTTGTCCAAATGCTGCTTAATTCAGATACATGTGATCCAATGAGATTTGAACCACAACTGGTCTGGACTGGCTTCTTCACCCAGTAAAGCATGGGGTGAAGGGCAGGCAGTAAACCTTGCACGAGAGGCAGGGAGAGTTGTGCAGCACAGCACAGGCTGGAGCAGGGGGCAGTACATGCCCCTTCCAGCTTTGGGAGTAATTTTAGCTTGTGACCTCTCACCTCAGGTTTTCCTACCCCTGTATTTCCCTTACTGTCTACGCCAGTGTCTTCCCATGAGATACAAAATGACGACCTGCTGCTGACAAACTCTATTTTATCTTCAAGGTTTTTCAATCACAGAGGTGCAGAAAAAGCAGGCAATGCTGAATGCCAGCAAGCAGCACCATACTGGGAAGCCTAAGGGTGAGTCACACCTGAACATACAAATGCTGCTAAAACTGGGGGTGGGGGGTGGTTATACATTTACTATATGGGAATAGTTTCAGTGAAGTGGCATTAACAAACTCTTGAGAAGGCCAGACGGTGAGCTCTGATGTGACAATCTGCAGAATCGTTCCTGGCAGATTCAGACAGCTGGAGTCAGGCAACTATTCCTAACTACAGGAGAGCTGCTTTGCACCTCATCGCTGAGCGCTGTGCCAGAAATCAGTTACGTACAAGCAGGCAGCTTCTATTCAAAAGCTAGTTCACAGCCTCGCCCTAGAAGCCAGGCTCTCCAAGCAGTATGGCATTCCCTTTGTGAAAAGACAAGATGAAGTTTTGCAGTAATGCCCCCAATGGGGGAACTGGACTCGATGATCTTAAAGGTCTTTTCCATCCTAAATGATTCTATGATTCTACGATGCAAAGAGGGTCCATAAAGGTCACTGCAGCAGGGACTATTCCTGCCTGGGCAGTTGTGCCTCTGGAAGATGCTTTGAAACCTGTGATTTTGGCAGAATGCCATGGGTAGGTACCGTGCTCATTGACACGAGCTGTTTGTTAAAACTTTTAAGAGACAAGGAAGATTTAGCAGCAGCCAGGGGAGTGTGAACTCAAGCAACAGAAAGGAAGGTTCCTGTGCCCACAGCACTGGCAGCTGAAGATTCCTGCTACCCGACTTTGTGATGTCACCACCGCTCTTTATAGCCAGAGGAAGAGATGTCACTTGCTTTCCTCTGGACCCACAGAGAGGCAACCACTTCCTCTTGGCGGTACCAGCCAGCAGTTAAATCCTAGCCAAATCTCCAGTAAGAAAGCTTGGCTAAATTTCAAAACAAGTCAGAAGTAAAATTTGGCTGCAAACAGAGGGAAGTTTGGAAGGAGGCCAGACCTCTCTAACAGAGCAAAGCCCTAGGGATGAAGTACTACAGGAGACCCCACAAGCCAGCCCTGTCTGCAGGCTAGGTACTGGCCATTACGATTCAGACATCCAGTGCAGGAAGTTGTAACAGGCAACAGAGGCACATGCACATCAGCTGCTTCTCCCAAAACAACCAAAGTCACCAGTTAAGTTTGCCACTAATGATAAGCTACAGCTATTTAGCCCTGCTGCAGTGGTGACAGGTGTCAGTTATGCTTCACATTTCTGGGACTTCCACAGCATCAACTCTAATCCTCAAAAGCAGTGCTGAAACTAACGGTAATACCAAGACCAACCCAATTCACTCCCCTGCAGCTTTAACAGGGACTGGACAGGGCTGGGGAAGGGAGCGGTGCTCAACTAACATGCTTCCCCATCTCCTTCTCATCACAGCTGTCACCAGGCCATACTATGACTTTCTGATGCGTCAGAAGCATCCCACCCTGCCCACGACACTCCCTCAGCAGCAAGTCTTCATGCTGGCAGAGCCCAAGCGCAAGCCCTCGAACTTCTGGCAGAACATCAGCAGGCTGACGCCCTTCCGGAAATAAGGGCAGCACCGTGTTTGTGCCTGAACCCCTTCTGAGAAAGCACTTTATCTGTCAGTCCTGGGAGGTGGAACACAGGTTCTCCCAATCCTTTGTTTACAGAGGATGGCACATGTGGCTCCTGCCTTCCCTATTTATTTTGCAGACCGACTGACCACACTGGCTCTGAGGTGAGACACTGCGTGTGTGCTTGCGCACGTGTGCATTTGTGTCAGTCCCATCGAGCCAGCCTTGCACAGCGCCCAAGAGGCAAACTTCCAGGAAGAGATCACAGGAGGGAGCCTGACATGTTTCGTCTGAAAAGATTTTGCCTGTCAGCTGTACTTTGACTCACTCCTTCCTGCTGTGAACACTACTGCTGTCTGGCAGCTGTCAGAGAGGGGATGGCAGCTGATAACACCTGCCAGCTCTGTGTCCACTGACATGCTCAGAACAACAGTTCAGAGTCACTGACATTATACGTTTCCCATGGAGGGATAAACCCTTCTGCTCTCTGCCCACCCCCGCTCCCCACATTTCTCAGAGACATGATCCTCCTACACACTTCTAACTAATCCAGTTAGCCTTTGCAGGCACTCAGACAAGACAACAGTGAGTATTGCACTGTGACCTTCTCCTTCCTTTAGTTCAACACCACTGATGAACTATGTAGTACATTAAACTGTGCCAATCAACCTGCAGCATGAGTAAAGTTCAAGAATCTCTCTAGTGGGTTTGAGTTACGTAAGTAAGTTAGAAAAATGTGCCTAATCAATACCGTACTCAATTCCTTAGATTCTCGTCTCTCCATCAGTCTGCCATATTTCCTGGCCAATGAAAATGCTCATTGTTTGTAATGTGTTTATTTATGGTAAAAATCAGAACTGTGTATTTTGTAAGTCTGTAATTGTTCTTGTCAGATGTTGTTAACTTGATGCCTGTTTTGTCTGTTTTTTGGTTTTTTTTTTTTTTAAGAAAGGTCAATATTTGCAAACCTAGCTCCCAGAAGTCAGAGTCTACAGTTCAACTCTGAAAGACTAAAACCATGGTTGTTATGCAAACTCCCACAGACCCTCAATTCAAGGGGTATTACTACAGGTTTTTGACACCTTTAAAAAAAAATGGAAAGACACTTTAAAAAGGCCTAAATTTGGCACTAAGAGCCCCACTTTAAGTACCCAAGTTTCAAACTGTGGCCAAAAAGAATTCATCTAAACCTTGGTTAGCAAAAGGAAAGATTTGCCTTACCATAGTGAGAGTTAGAAGCCATACTGACTGAATTCCCTAGCTTAGGAGACATCCTGTGACATTGGAAGGAAGACACCTGCTCCTTCCAACACGATGCTAGTGTGAATGAGCACTAACTGTCTGCAGAGCTCAGAAGTCCAGTGTTTGTTGATGCTGTAGCTGACCAAAGTCTGGTCATCCAGGGATATCTGAATTCAGTAGCATGTACAAAGTCATTCTTGCACTATATCTTCCCCCCAGACCGGGGCAACATTTAATTTCATAAAGAAACTTGTAAAAGTGACTCTCAGTCTGTGTTTGTCTCCAACATGTCTATCTGTGTGAACTTGTTTCTCTTCAAAGTCACTGTAGAGATCCTGCTCTTGCAGCTTAAAAAAAACCTGACCACTCATCACTAGACCACTGACCACTAATCAGTAGAAACCATGCTAGAAGGTTACCCTCAACAAAGCCACCCTTCAGATGGAAGGCTGGTGAAGCAGAGACCATATCGGAGACGTGCCGGTCACTTAGAACACTGATCAAGCTTAGCAAGTCACCAGCTCCCAAATTCCTGCTAGTTACTTGAATGGAAAACATGTCTAGGAAACATCAAAAAAGCTGCAGGGGATGCTCAAGCCCACTTTGAGCAATATGGAATTAAAGAGGAACAGCAAAGGCCAAGAAGTAAGAAACACACTTGAAAGACAACCCACCTGCCCCAGCTGCAGCCTGCTCCCTAGCCCTTCTTCCTGGGAAAACACAACTCCATGCCTGTCTCCTAGGCAGAACCAGGTGTGACATCACCATTCAATACAGTCCTACAGACAGTGGTGACTAAAAACCCCAAAAAGCTCCCTCTCATGCGGAAGCACAAGAGATGTCTGCCCATGGAAGGTTTAGCACTTCCCTGCCCCCCCCATCACCCCACACAACAGAGGAAAATGGGGCTTACCAAACTGGAAGCAGAGCCTGGAGATGCTGTCTGTCTGCCTCACAGTGACCTGAACCAGCATAAGCATTTACAGGTCTGGTCTGTCATTTGTCAAAAAACGTGCACCTCTAATGGCAGGCAGCAGTTGGGAAAACAAGCCAGTGGGACATTGCAGGAATGGCCTTCAAACACTGCACAAGCAGGTGCAGTTCACTAAAACTGGGAAGGAGAAAAAACAACTAAAAAAAAAAAATCAGCCCTCATTTGTGCATTATCAGCCCTACAGTGCTCAGCAGTGCCTGTCCTCACCATCTTGTCCCTTCAACCCACCCCCTGCCTTCCATGAGCCCTGGCTAAGCTCCCCTCATGGTCCAGAGCATAGTGGCAGCCTAAGCTTTAGCAGCCAACATGAAAAATCTTTTGACAGCTGGGCCTCTCAACCTGAACTAAGAAACAGAACATTTGTTCTCTACACTTGAGGACAGTGTGCCAATACTGCGGGGGGGGGGATGGGGGACTGGGAAAAAACATAAAAAGTAATTTATACTCTGTAAGAAGCCACTGAGATCAGGCTCCACTACTCACTTCTTGCCAAGTACCAAAATTAACAGTGACACCTCCCAGACCCATGCCAGGTTACTGAGTGCTCTGCATGCCATGAGCATTACATGGTTTGGACATTTGCTCCCCCGCTCTAAATGCTAGGAAGAGCTGCCTGTCCATAGTACAGCCTCTGCTAAGTCCCATAGGCTGCAGACACAGAGTCTGCCCCCGACCCCCTGGCAGGGGGAGGGCAGCAGCTCTGCTGGGCTAACCCAGACACAGCAAATGGTGCTCCTCAACGCTGGGGGCTTTACCTGCAGCCCCCTGTTCCCACAGCTACACCAGTATTAGCATAATGCCCTCGTACAACAACAAACATTCACCCCCAACAAGCTTAAGCCTTTGTGCACACACACACACACCTACCTCCTTCTGCCTTTCAGGGGTACAACCCCATGCTTGCTGCCTGACTCTGTGCTGCCTGCTCTGCACTCGCCCTAAGCAGAGCAACATGCCAGTGGGACAGCACAGCATCCATAGGGCTGAATGACCCTTGCTGCATTGCCACAGCCAGAACAGGGTCAGACAGTCACAGCCAGCACCCCTCAGTAAGAGAAGGCAATTGTCACTTTTGTGTTTAACCTAAGTGTCTGCACTCTCCTTTCCTTATCCATGGCGTGTTTGTTTTGATTGGCCAGGAAGAAAGTCTGTTGGCACAGAAGTGATCAGTTTTCTGAGCTTATCAATCAGCTTTGTAGTAGGTGGGGGGACAAATGCTGGATTGGACCAGTGACCACAGGCTGGAAGGGCCTTGGGACAATGCCCCCCACAACACACGCACACATCCTCAACGCAAGACCAACCATGAAGCTGCATCAGGGTGCTCATGGTCTTGTCCAGTTGCTATCTGGGTATGCTCAAGGATGGAGATTCCCCTGACACTTTGGGTCCCTGTTCAATACCTCACTGTCCACATTATGAAAAAAAGTTCTTACATCTATTCAAAGTTTCCCTTGCTGCAACTTCTGATCTGTTTTTAATTTATATGTTGCTTTATACACTCAGCTTTACATCTACATTGAAGTCACCCCAGTACAAATCCCGACCTATTCTACTGAATGAAATGGGGTGACAGTGGCACAGTACCCTAAAGCACAGCAGCTTTGAAGGGCAATAAAAAATGCCCCTGCCCTCCCCTCGCTAAAAGGCATGTAAGAATTGGCTACTATTAGTTATCTGTGTAGCAATACTCTGAACAGTAAATATGCATCGAGTTGTTTAAATTATCAGCTTATTTACCATCTCTTCCAGAACTTACTCCATATCTGACCAGTGCACATTTATGGAGAGAACCTTTTTATAGAAATCTTTCTAAGTGCCAAAACAGACTCCTCTGGCCAAACAATACCAGCTGATGAAAGGTTATTTATTTCTAGTAGAGAGAAATACATTCTCTACTTGACTGCCTATCGGTACTCTTCCTAAAACGTGTCTTCAGTTGGGATTCTAGTCTTTCAAGAAACATTTGAAGCTAGGATCCGATCCCCTATGCAAGACTGAAATCAGGTATAAAAGCTGATCACACTGAAAGAGATGGAAACCCTGTAACACAGTAGGCAGAGTTACAGCAGTGACAATGATAAACAGGTAAGAATCAAACTCACTTTTCTCAACATACCTACCAATGCACCGGCATGTCAATAGACCACTTTGTAAATCTGAAGAGGATTTCATCGAGAAATGCCATCCTTTATTTTCTACCCAGCGCTACTTTCTGAATCTCTAACCACAAAACCTATTATTTCCTGAACAAACTGTGTAATCAGATCATGTGTAACCTCCCCTGGTTTTAAATGATTAGACACTCAAAAGTCATCTCATCTCCTAAGTTACTGATTAAATGGTAAAACGTATGTATGTTAGACAGTGGTAACAGACTAACCAACAGTGCATTTCCCTCCTCTTCACCCTGGCGTCTGGATTTTGAATGGAGTTACTCACATTGTGCTGTCAATTAGAAGTATCAGGGAGAATGCATGTGTAGGACAGAAAGCGTTCGTGTACACATTACACAGGTGTGTAGTAGGTAGGTTACGTAGGTTCACAAGGCCATCATCTAAACTGGTAATAAAGGGGTTTTCTGGCATATGAACAACAGGTCAAGCACAGCTTCTGTCAAGCTTTCCGGGCTTACTGGACAACACAATCTTACCAGACAACACAATCTTACCAGATTCACAAGAAGAGTCCTTTTGAAGCAGGAATAAGCAGAGACATGAGACTTCAGCACCCACTTCTCTGGAGATGAACCTTCTACATGGCCAGAAATGCAGATTTTCATGCAAAACAAACTGAAGCTCCTGACATGAGTCTGAACAGCACCAATCATTCCAGATTTCAGGGTAGAACCTACCTAACTACTCAGAAAAATACTTCTGCATTAGCTACATAAGGAGGACAAGATGACTTGATCCAGGGGTGGTTTGGGGGGTTTTGGCTCTATCTTTTCCCCTCCTTCTGTAGCTATCCATTTAGGAAGCTGCTTCTGAAAAACAGCCATGGTTCTTAATGAGTAAAATCTGCCCGGATTTCACTTGGACAAGTAAAATACAGACTTATGTAAAGCACGTGAACCAATCAGAAGAATGATTTGCTGAAGCTACCAGTAAAATTAAAAGAATCAGTGACTGCTAAATAATCTAGTTTCTGCTCTGACAAAAAAAAAAAATTCTCTAATTTGAACTATTAGTTTGGAATAACCAAGTCAGAAAAGGTGGGTGCATACACTAGAAAAATACCTATGCTTCAAGTTTTGATAGCATTAAAAGCAGTACAAACTGTCTTTGTACTAAAACAGAACAACAAATAGATCAACTCCCATGGAGCTAAAAATTCCCATGAAGCAGCCTTTAAGATCTTTTCCGTTTTGTCCGTTACCTGAGGAACAGCAGGGTGTAGGATGGGGAGGAGTCCTGTTCCTGTCTGGCCTATCGCCTTGCTGCTATACACCGCAGGTAGTTCCAGCTGTCCAGGACACTGCTCCGCAAAACCAGCACTTCAGTCTGTCATCCAGAAGCCTACGATGTGCGGACCACCTGCATCTGGGTGTCCAAAAAGCTTCCTGAAAACGTCAGAAAGCCAGGCCTCTCTGTCACTGATCGGGACAACTGAAAGTTGAGGCATCTACGAGCAACAGACATTCCAAGAGAATCTCAGCATGAAGCTGAAAATGCTACATTTCTCAGGATGCCAGAATGACAGACACTAGCTTTTCTTAATAAAAAGGCCTTCCATCTTTTGCAATGTATGTCAAAATATCAGGCTGTGCTCCTCCAGATTTACTGTAGTGGAAGCATAGCTTCATGTAACAGCAGAATTAAATATAACAATCTCACCACTGATTTTTAAATATCAGTCTTTCAAACAAGTATTGTACCACTTGCTACCCAGACCACTTAAGAACTTTGTCAGCATCTGTGAGGTGGTACAGCTTCCAGCAAGTGCTCATTTCTTATTTTATTGTTATTACTACAACTGTTTTCAATTCTCATGTCAAGTTTCACCGTGTACCTGCTAATGAAGATTATGGCATTGCAATACCTGTTTGGACAGTGAATAGGGTAGTACAGTAATTCCTAAAGCTTTAAGAATGGAGCTGTTCACACTTCATTCAACTGCTGGAGCCTCAGCCTGCACCTGCTGCTACTCAAGTTTTCTACTAAAGTTAGCAGGACTTGCCACTGCTATTGCCAAGTAGCAGTACCACATCGGTACGATCGTAAGGTCTCAAGTATGATGTCTTGTACCAGCCCACCAGTAGAAAGTCCCTGTCCCCAGAGCTCCCAGCCTAAGCAAAGCTGTAGGACCAGGTCCTTCAGGTAAGTAATGGGTTAAAGAAAAAGAGCTTTGGTAATGGATAGAAATTAATTGAAAAAAATTTGAAGCGTTTTCAGATTATTTTAACCCCCTGAAGGTGCAGTGTTGTTCATTTAGTTTGATAGTGCCGGGGAGGGAATCAATCTTCAGCAGAGACAAATCAACGCAACTCATTTCAGAGCTAAGCTAGTGCAAGAAGGCAGTCAAAAATACGACGCATCAGAAGCCAGAACGCACCCCTGCATTCTTCTGCCAAGTGCTACACAGATCAGGGTGGGGTATCGGAGGATGGCCTACTGCATGCTCAGAACAGCAGCAACCTGGATTTCACTTGCCTTTATATATTCACAGCCGCATAGCTTCAGGCTCATGAGAGGCCAAAGGGCACTCCTTCCTGGCCACGCAGCAATCGCAGCTTGCCCTGCCTTGGGATTAACACCTCACACCACACCTCATTTCTCACCACGTCTCCCACAGGTTTCCTTAACAACAAGGTACATTACTAAAATCCCCTGGCTTTGGCAGTGCTGGTGGTTTTAGGAAAAATACAGGCTGCTTGTTCTTTTTGTGTAACACTCCTGCCATTTTCCTCCCTGCAACTATGCCACTCTTCTCTGCACGTAGCGAGCTTTTCTTTTGCACAACTTTGCTACCAAAGCAGCTCCTTGTTTTACAGCCTGTGCAAATGAAATACCTGTGATACTTAACCCAGACTTGTATACCTTTGTGTGTGACTGTTTACATATACATTTGTGAGATGGGAAATAAACAAGCTATCAACTTTACTCTTGTCTAATTCTGTAATCCTCTCATAAAACATTAACTGCTGAGTATACAAAATAAGCCTTTACATCTGCCATATTCAAATGTAGCTATGTAGTAGCATTCTGCTTAAAAGATCCTTCTCTCTTTCCACACCTGCTTCTCCCCCCTTTTCTGAGAAGTAGCAGCCTGCCTGCACATCCATTACCTAGGCTTGATAATGATTTTTTTTTTTCTTTAACCTCCAGCAATCTGAAAAAATATACTTGCTATCTAAATCACACCATCAAGAAAAACCTTACCCCCAGCTTCAGCCATCTTAGCATTCATGCACTGGAAGAGGGTACAGCATTTGATCTCAACTGTGAAGTTCACGTAATCACAGTTCTTACAGTAAGGCTGGTAAAAGCAGAACTGCGGAAAGGTGTGTTCCCCTCCCTCTTTCTGAAGCATTAATTTGTCCAAGTATTTTACCTTTCTTGCCCAGAAAAGAACAAGCTATTGTAAAACACTACAAAATAGATTAATACAGCCCCAAAATGAAGGTCCAGCTGCACTAATTTAAGCCGACAGTTGGGCTGCTTGGTGCCAAGTTTTCTCTGTTGAGTTTGTGTCTAAAGTATCTTTTAGTCCACCAAGGTCTATAGCTATGGGTTACTTGTACTCATGAGGCTCAGTCTTCCCTGTAGGTCTGCCATTCTCTCCTAACACAAACAATACAACCTCCTGTAGCTACCAAAGACCTCTTACTGCTGTACAATTTTTTTTTTTTTTTAAGTAGTCGCATGGACTCTATACTATTCTGGATGGTTTAGATAAGATAGCTAATAGCCTGATGGATTTTGAAATAAAATCCAGGAGAGAATTTAGCCTTCCCCACACAAATCGGATGTTTTATCCATGTAATGCAGCAACACTTTCTACCCCAGCACTATGACTGACATTTCCCACGAAGGAAAACTCCCAGCTAAATAATAATCACTACATCACTCCTGGCTCTAGGGGAGCTCACCAGCAAAACTATTTCTGTTACCTGAATTTGTCTACAGCGAACCATGGAATTTAGAACCTAAAGCAAGATGTTAGAAAAAGCAAACTTTCTTTTTGTCCATAATTAGTTACAGGAAAACTTGAAACTCAAAACTTCTTGCCTTATTTCTGACAATTGCTAACTGAGCAGTTACTTTTCTGGCTGTTACCAAGTGTTCAAAGCTGCCTCTAAAATGAGGAGAGTTCTTATCAATTCATCTAACCATCATAGCAAATAACTAACAGCTACTCATCAGCAAGTAAGTGGGAGAGTAATACGCATCACAACATCATTGCAAAATGCATCTGGAAAGAGGGAAAAATCAAACCATTACTGACACACCATTTTGGTAGTTCATGGATACATTTAAAACAAGCAAGCAAGAAACCCCATATACAGACTTAGAAGTTCAATACCACGTTCTTATGAGCGTCAGATACAGTATAAAGTAATTCTTCCCAACGACAGACCACCACAAGAACAGCTAGACCAGAATCCCTCTAACCCAAGAATGATCAGCATCATTCTGAAGAACAGTATTGCCCCTTTACATCCTCCCAGATTCCAGCAACCCACCGGTTAGGGATTATGAGTTTTCATCAGTTCCAATGATCTGGGGGTAGGGGGGGGAGGAACACACACACACAAAAAAAAATCCAAAGGAAAAAAAAACCCCACAAACCAAAACACCACCAAAAAAAATCAAACCACCAAACAAACAAAAAAACCCCAACAAAACCCACAAAACCCAAACCTATCTCCCTGTAAAATAAGTGATCCCAGGATAACTGACCAGCAATTAGCTTGAGGTAAAATGCACCGAAAAAAAAAAGAATGTCCCCGGGATTCCTAGTGCTTGGCTACTATTTTAGAAGCCGAAGTACTTGACTGAACAACAAAAAAAAAACCCTGTAGCAATAATCTCAAAAACCAAAGGCTATTTCTGCAGTTCGATGCAGTTATTGGCGTTATACCTTCCTCTTCCACAAGCGTTGCTTTTCACAGGAACATTATCAGGTAAGTTATTGTTATTTTTGGAGACCTACAATAAATGAAAATAACCGGTTAGTTCAAGCAGTAGAATCCTGTCCCCCACAAAACATACATACTTCCACTTTAACATTAGTGTCATTTACAGCCACCCACACTCTAAAGAAACAGGATAATTACCCACACCTCACACCTACTCAATTCTTTTCCTTCTGGGGAACACTCAGACACTGATTTATAACAGCTTTCTGCTCAAGACCTGTCACCTCTGAATCAGCACTGATCCGGTATTAAGTAAATGCTAAAGCACTGTGAAATTTTACATCTGTTCCATTTTCTTTGTTTTAAGCTGTAAAATAAAATAACAAACTCAAACCCCAGGAAATGCCTCAAAAGGAAATGAGGCAGGGTTGCACCACCTTTACCATACACTCAGGCAGGGCAACTTAGGGCACCTTATTCCCCAAGGGAATTAAGGGAAGCCTTTACTACTGTGTTTTGTTAGCCATTAAGAAACCTTATTGAGAAAAGTCACTTCACCAATTTAAATGTTTTGCTCTGATCAGTCACCAGATTTCATTAGTTTAAAGAGTTTCAACATACCGTACTGCTATTCAGCAACAGAATCTTTTTTAAAAGGATGTCACCAAAGACAGTAGGAAAAAACCACAATAAGCAACACAAGTCAATCTTTATTGAAAACTGAAGTATTAATACATAACAATTCTTGTTACAATAAACGTGCTTTTAAGAATTTAAATCTGAGCTCATCTACTCATTGAATTGCATAAAAAATAAAAAAGTATGAATTTTCACAATTGAACTGGCTCAGAATGGAATCTCCACTCTTTGTGTTGATGCAATAGTTCAATGCAGGAGTGAGTGATGCCTTAAAACTTATTCTGGAAGACAACATTGACCTAAACTTAAAAAAAGTACCAATACAACTGTTCGTAAGACAGTTTTAAAAAAAGTCATAAAAAGGAAACCTGTGTCTATCTCATAACAAACATGGAGAACTATTACTGGGGCCTCTTGTACTTCCATTGCATGCACTCACTTTTTCAAATCTTAGGCATGAGGGCAGCCAATAATAGCATTACAATAAAAAAAAACCCACTAACAAATCCATTCTACTTAAAACAACTCTGTACAGCAGTCAGCTAAAAAAGCTTTCCCAGTTTGCCTGCTAAGTGCCCAAAAGTCACAACAGTTTAGAAAAGTCATGCTCACTTTCTTGATGTTGAAACTTCAGAGCCCATAAATTGTTCAGAAAAATGTTTTTTAATCACAAATGGACCCTTACGACCTGTGGGATTCAGATGTTTCAGCATTATATTCAACCCACACAAGAAAAGGTTTCCTTGTCCCCAGATAAGCATTGTTCCTCTTCCCTCTCTTCTGCCTACAAAACACGCCTTAGTTTCGCCCAACACCCCCCCAAACAGAGGTGTACACAGCCTGTTGAAAGAGTCCTCACTACTTCAGAGATCTCAGAATGAACTCGAATCTTGGTGAGGCTTGATGCACAAAACTATCCTAACTTTGCTGCAGTTGTTCCTGTTAATTGGCATTCTACCTCGTCAAATCTGAGGGTCTCTGCAGGAAGCTTAGAGTTGATAAAATACAAGATTAGAAAGCTGACACTTATTAATGAGAACGATCTGAATGAGCTTAAATCTTTATGTCTTTTGAACAAGTGTTCACAAACACTTCGACATGAGGATTAACGGATTGGTTCTGACCCTCTGCACATGCGAAGGTCGGCCAGTGACACCTGCTGGAGAAGGCTGGATACCGATCATGCCTATTTCCTACCGACTACTGCACAAACCACAGCCTGGGCAACTGCAAATTACCATTCAACCACCACAGCATCTGTTCTCTTTCTCCACAAGTTCCAGCTGAAGCATCGCTATTGTTCATGTTCCTAAGATGGGAGGTTTCACATACATGGTATTTACTACTCTCTGGTATGAGTTTAAGCATAGAGTTAAGTGGTGGTATCGGATCGCTGTGCTTACCTATTCAAGCAAAAGTATATTCTAAACCCAAATGAATGGTGGGTGTATAATACTGTGCTTAAGCACTGGGGAGTGATTCCAAGTCAATTCTGACCATCTCTTGCTCAGATACCTTAAGTGGCCTTACTACCCCAAGTAGCAGTGAAGCCAGAATGCTCCGTGAAGAGTAGTCAATGTTGAGTACCCTGGTATACAACTCTGTACCATGAACTATTCTCAGACAACACTAAGACATGGTGGTACTTACAGGTGGCAGTGGTGGGATTTTTTTTTTTGTTTGGGTTTTTTTTTTTTTCAGTGGATGAAGCCATACAAGGAAGGACTTCAACTAAAATAAAGGATTTTTTTCAACTACCACTGCATCTAAGCATTTAACTTGCATAGTACACTCAAAAAGAAGCTTTCTTGAACAGCATTCCGGCACGTCTCCTAGAAACTTCAAACAGGAGATGGTTACAATAAGCGTAAGCAAGATCTAGTAGTAGGTTCTCTGTTTTCCTTCCTAGTGTTACATTAATCACCACCACGCCACTGACTAGGGCTACACGGTTTTGGTGCCAATTATTAGCCATTTTTCTTTTGCTGCTGCTACATTTAAAAGACATTTTCATCAGTTGTTAATGACATAGGGAATACCTCAGTTTTTAAAAAATACTTTATCTAAACTCAACACCTGAAATTTGAATTACAAAAAAAAAAAAATTCTTTCTTGGACTTCTCTGTTATTGCTGCAAGTTATTTTCAGTTCCAGGTTTAAAGTAGTACTTTTTTTTTAATCATATAAAGCTGCCATAAAAGGTTTTTTTTTGTTTGTTTTTTTGGTTTTTTTTTTTTAAAGAGAAGCTTGATCTGAAATGTTTCTACTGCACTAGCTCTTTTCATTTGCTGAGGAGCTCTAGTGCAAACACATACTGCGTATTATTTATAAAGGAATTCTAAATAGGGAATGTTATATAAAAAGCAGGAGAGAATGTTTCATAAGACCCTCACTGTGTAAACGCCTATTTAATGATGTACAGTTTCCCCCGCTGCAGTTTTATATCCATGCTTTCTACTATTTGCAACAAAATACCATTAAGATAGTTATATATACACATATTCCCCCCCGTCCCCCTGCACTGTGCTTTTGGTTACTTTCCATATCAACTACTGGAGACATGCTCCACCCTCCCAGCAGATTATAATCAATCAAAACTGGAAGGTGTAAGTACCTCTTAAAAAAGGTACAGTTTCCCCCTCGTGGATGAATCCCAAAATGCAACTTAGAAAAAAAAGTGCTCAAGTGAGACTGCCTAAATGTTACGGAATATTATACAGAGACCAATTCCAAGATGACATTTAGGAATCTGAAGTTAGAGCAAATATATAGGAAGTTATATTCATTCCTTAACTATTTCTCTATTGCAGCATTCACAAAAGTTCTCTCCTATGATTTTCAAAGCTGTAGTTTATTAGGTGATGAGACAGGAGACAGCAAAGCTTTGAGCTTGTTCTTTATAGCTTCTCCCCAATATAGCACTGTTTCATACCTCAGCTCTTTGTTAAAATCATGCTAAGACAACAAAATGTCACTCCCTACTAGCTAAAATGGACAAATGGCCTGGATTAATGTTCACTGTACTCGCTGGCACACCTGACTAATCAAAGCTGCAAATCTACTACACAAATGGAATTGTTAAACAGACTTGAACGAAGCAGTACAGATTCAAATAGTTTGTCTGGGGTAATTTTCTGCTCCATATAAAAACATATGGAAATCCCTAAGCTGCAGTAAGTGCTCTGAGTAAGGTTTAAAGTACTTATTCCAACAACACAGTTATGTTCAAGGCATTAGAAATAAGGGGGCCGTCCACTGACAGTGATTCATGCAAAATAAACCTGAACATTATTAAACAAAAAAAAAAGGGGGGGGGGGGGGAGTAAAATAAATGGACAGTGCTTACTGTAAAAAAATAAAGTTGCTGAAGGCTTTAACCACCAATGGGTTATGAAGGAACATAAGCCTCCTGCCAGGGCAGAGTACTGGAACGGCAGCATTAAATCAGCACTGATGCTACCCTGAAGTAGCTGCCAAATCTGTATAGGAGCAGAACACCCCAAAACAAAGCGTAACTAGATATACAACTTAAAAAAAAAAACTTACTTCTGAATGGAAATTAACCTACAAGAACAATACAGCCTGATATACCTCTGTGTAAACGCTTAAAAGGGAACAACATTTTATAACCATTTACTGCATAATTTATTGCAGGCAGAATGTATCAAAAAAAAAAAAGAAAATCGCATCTTTCTGGAGTCATAAGTCAAGCAGGTTTAAGAAAAACCTTGATTTTATGTGCAATATTCAAATTTAAAAATTTAAAATCTCCCCCGTAACAATTTTGGTATACAAATGGGTTCTAAGGCTAGCCCTTTATCCCTACAGCATTTGCTTTGAGGTACTTTTTAAAAATTGAAGTTGCAAGAAAGAATATCAGAAATGACTCATTGCAATGAAATGCTAATCTGCAGTCAGTCTTATTTTATGTGATTCCAAGTGCAATTTAGGAAGTAAAAAAAGAAAATACTAAGAAAACACATCAAAATGCTGTAACCAACAAATGGCTCCTACTTCAATTACAAATATTTTCAGGAAAAAAAAAAACCACTTATTTGAAACCTCTATATTCTGGCAGCCCTACTACAGCATTTCCATAGTTCATACTGCAAGTAGCTAACAAGGAAATTGTGTTAAAATGATTTGTTCCCCTTTAACATACTTATCAGGCACACAAGCTTTCCTCAGAATAACATGCAGCTGAACTCCTCCTGTTTGTTGTAGAAAGCCCTAGCATTTCTTAAGTTTCAGGAAAGCAAGTTGGATCAACTGCACATAACATTTTCAACTGACTACAACATTCTTTAGGAAAAACAGCACGGATTTCCTGAACTGAGAACTAAAAGAAAGTGTTTTTCGATCAGTCTGTGTGGCAGTCTCACTTTGACACATCTTGCATCATATGAAAGATAGTACTGGATATGTATTTCCCCAGGACATGCAATTCATTATGCAGGTGATGTCACCTCCTACTATTCCTAAGAGCCAGTTTTGCCTCAAGGAAGTTTGCTTTATTTACTGGCACACACAGCATTACCTTTGCCATTTCATTCTGATCCTTAAGAACATCTGTATAACACTGAATCCATATAATGAAAACGAAAAGGTATGAAGTAAACTAATTGTGTGCGGGATTTCTACAGCTTGTCTGACTCATTTTCCAGTCACTCCAATTTAGTAGTTGAATTTGAAAAGAATACATCACTTAAATAAAAATATGCCCCTTTTAAACTGGCAACTCCATCAACCTGAAAAAGGCTGAAGCACTTATCTAATGTATATTATGGTATTTTATAAAGAAACTCACTTTCATGATTCTACCTTTTAAGACCCTGCGTACATTACAGCAGTGCATTAGTGATACAAGTTGTAGAATACTTTTCTGTTCCTTTGGATTTGCATATGACGGTTTTTGCATCAGTCACTGCAGGTAGATTGAGCAAGCTTTGTTTTTGTGTTTTAACATGCATTCCACTAGATATGGATCAGAATAAATTTATACTCCCTTTTTATCATTATAATTAGCTAAAAAATTGCAAGACAGTCCACAAAACAGGATTTGCTTTAAGACTAACTGCTGGAGTTCCAAGATGTAAGATATGCAGCACTGGAAAATCTTCAGTGATCAGGAATTAGTAGTGTTTAGCCAAGTGTTGAAAGCATTCAGAAGAAAAGTCCTGGTTGGAGGCATGAGGGCTTCAGCACCAACTTTTAAACCTCAATTTCTTGATTGCATATCTCCCATCTTCAAACCTATGTTGGGGGGGGGGGGGGGGGAAGGGGAAAGTAGGAAATATTCTCAATTATGTGAAATACTATTTGAGTGTGGCAGAACATTCTAACATTGCATGCACCACATTGATATGCACACACAACAAATGTTAAGTATTATATAATGCTACCCTAGCACTTACCCGGTCAACTGAAATCTATAGGCTTCTAAGCTAAGAATTTGCTACATTGATTTTCTCCTGTCATGTCTATTCCAGCTTTCTGTCCTCACTAGTAGTTTTGTCTTAAGTAGAAGATGCAATATTAAAAAGGTATTTTATGCTAAATTTAATTATCAGCAGTCATGAGTTTAGTCACAGCAAAACTCTCACTTTTTATACTCATGTAATATGACATTCTTGGATGAAATATTAACTGCTGAAACAGAAATCCAAACAGAGTTAAAATAAAGTTAACTTTGTCATAAACTAAATGGACCAGAAGTGAAAATGTCTAGTTCAGTTGGTCTGACAAGTCCTTATTACAAATGAAGCTGTTCTCAATGTATGCTAAAAACAACAGAAGCAGAAGTGAGGTTCCCAAAAACATTAGGCTTTGTGTCAGTTTGACACACATTACGCCCCCAAAATCCATCCCACCTCATAGCAGATTTCAAATTTAAACTCCTTTTCTTGAAACCCATGATCTAAATTTTGGTCCACACTAAAAACGATCTTCCCATGCTGACTGCAAGAAGTATGAACTGAGACTTACCTGAAACAGAGTGAACATATGAAATTAACTCAAGGTTGTATATTTGTTTCAGCAGCTTGTGAGAAAGATTCACCCTCAGAGCAAGGCAAGACACTTACCTTGCCTACATATTTAGCCAATCAAAAATAAAACTACAAAGTTACACACATTGCTTCATTCACCAATCACAGTACTGCTGAATTCAACAATTACCAATGAATCCAAAATACTGAATACATTTAGTCCCAGATGTATTTTAATAAGGCAAACTTGAGGCTCATTCTTTCATATTTGACAATCATGAACCATGAAAATGTTTCATCATTTCTGAAGATACAGACCACTGAAGAAGTCCCACTAGGCTTCTCTCCTTTGCAGGGAACAGCTATTACATAAACAATAATTTTTGTGTATTCTTACTCAATTAGAATGCTGTAGGAGTACCCCAGACTGCTTACCTTCTGAAAAATCTCCCCGAAAGAACCTGCAATGCTGTCATTTATAAGAAAGATTAACTGCTTTCAATCTAGATCGGTAACTTACACTGACTGCCAGGATGATCACCACTGTGGGGGCACATAACTATAGGTTGGTGTTCCTGGAGCCCGATATGTGGGCATAGTAACTGGATGAGGGGCTACTGGAGTTGGGGAATGAGTTGTCAACAAAGTACCTAGGATGAAGAAAAAAAGTTGATTTTAAAAACAATTACAGCTTGCTCATCTTCCAATTTAAAATTACCAGTATCATTTTGCACTCCAGCCCCAATCTTCCTTCAACCATTTATGCAAGAGGATCATTTTGATGTTTAGTCCAATGCACACAAAGATACTCATTACTCAAAAATAGCTCTAGCAGAAACCCTGCAACATAAGCATTATTCACTGCAAAACTTTTTCCCACAGCAGGCTTTACATGCCATAAGAATATTTGATGGTAGAGATAACTTGGCTGATAAATCAGAATAAATTAGTTCTAGTTTGCATTATTCCAGATAGGTTTTTACAGACTAAGGGGCTTCAGAAACAGAGAGGCTGAGATGGCAGGATCTTAGCAGTCTTAACTCTACAGCACTTTGTAGAAACAGTAACAAACACCTGGGATAAGCTTGCCCACATACAAAACTCCAATGTTAGCTCAGTTTGTGACGCATAACTTCTCTAGTTTTGAGATTCCTCAAATTAAATGATAAATTTGACAAGATAAAAAAACAGAATCTGAAAACAAGCTCATGGCTCTCATTTTTTAGATTACTGAATTGAGTGTCCTTTGAGTGAACATGGACATTTCTTTGTGAGCTAACACCCACTCCGTAACAAAGCATGACACCCCCTCAAGTAAACATTCACAGATGAGTCTAGATATTGGTTAAACAACATTTTCTCCAAAACACTACCACTAAAAGAGTGTGGCATTAGGAAGTAGACATCTCTAACCTCTGCCTATGACACAGAAGACCTGCAGGTAATGCACACACATAAAATGTTGTATCTCAACATACAAAGGTCAGCAATATGAGGGGTGGACTGAGAACACTGCATTTTCCTCAGCCTTAAGAAATTGCCGTTTTCAGCTAGGCGTAGAGAAATGTATTGAGAAGAGGAAGTCAGACTCTTAACACTGACAAGATGAGAAGCAAAGGATGCAAGAGTAAGTGAAATTCCATACAGATAAAAAGAACTGTTTTATCATAATACTAATATCTGAAAAGAGGATGTGATATCTCCATCCTTAGAGATGATCAAAATATCACTGAACAAGTATGCAACCTGATCTAGCTGGACCCGCTTTGAAGACGCTGGACTAGATGACCTACAAAAGTCCCTTCTAATCTAAACAATTTTATGATTCTGTCAAGTACACCTCTGGCATCACATTTTTGTAACGCAGCTGTGTTCTGTCTTGACCGGAAAGGAGAGCTTCATCAAGAAAACATAAGGGTTATAAGTTCACATACCTGCTGACATTGCCATAGTAGTCCCAGCCACCATCCCCATAGTCACACCGTTCCCTCTTGGTGGTGGAATTGGAGCAGGATACATAGTTGCTGGCATGCCGTTAGGCTGCACAACTGTGGTGTGGTGAATTACGTGGGGTGGTGCTGCATATAAAGGCTGTGTGTAATAAGTGCCTTGCTGTTACAGAAAAAAGGTAAGTTAAGTAATTATAGTATATCTGGTAGAAGATAAATGATGTCTTCTTTCATGAATGTATCATAAAATAAAAGCATTATTCTACAGATGCAATGTGTTTACAGAGCAGAAGCCAAAACATGCATTTCAACTATTCCAACTGCATTTCATTGGCAAACTTTTTAACATTTATCCCCTTTCTAAGGCATTTAGGATAACATTCAAAAGCAGGAACCTTTGTAGAACTCCAATGCTGACTGCACCTTTGGCAATAAGGACTCATTCATCATTCAGTCCCTTCGTTTCATATCTTTTCATATATTAATCCATGACAGAACTTCCCTGATTCTTTCACAACTTTTTATTCAGCTGCTTTTAGTTAAAGAGCCAAAGGTTTTTGACCAAATACGCTAAGCAGATGGGATAAACCTTGTTACGGGCTTATTAATTCCCTTCAACTACTGCATACACACCAGGCAAGTTTCCTCTATGCAAAAAGAGGGCCAACTTTTCCCCAAAATATCACGTTTACTGAAGGGTCTTCATTCTATCCTTTCTAATAGTTTTCAACAGTTTGCCTAGTATAAGACTTGGTAACTCCCTCAATCACAACAGAGGCTTCCTTAAAAAAAAATTAATGCAAGTTTATGACAATTTTTGACAAAATGAAATCAGGATATGGTAGTTATAGCATCCAGCACACATTTTTAAAACTAAACTGAATCTAGTGTCTCTTCAAAGACTGAACATGTTATTGGTAAGTGCAGAGTAACTGTCATGTGAGAGAATGTAAAAGTGCACATACACACACTGTAAATCACTGTATAAAGAATTCTTACTGTAGGCAGCTAAAAATTCTCTCCATCCACGAAGAAATAAATGTGATGTAAAGTTAAGAGTTCAAGCAGATATTACAAGGTAAACAAAATAGTATCCAAACAGACAGTTTTTTGGTTTCGTTCATTTACCTGTGCATATGGATTCTGCTGTGGATAGGCACTTCGAACTGGGTACACAGCAGTCTGATAGGGATTTGGTGATGAAGAATATGGTGGCACTGCACCACTAGTGGGTGAACAAGATACTTTATATGGGGTGCCTGGTGTATAACCTGAAACAAAGGTAAATCTGCATTAAAAACATGAAAAACAAGTGTCAGTACACCGTTTTCTAAAGTCAGAGGTAACAATTTTCTTAATTTCCAAATTCCTTCATCTTCATGTGAGTACTTAGCAGGCTAGTGTCCATAGCCAAGCACAAGTTCTATTATTTACATAATACTGATGACAGTCTGAAAATCATACTTGACTGTGTCAATTAAGCATGAAAAGTTAACTGTATTTTTGCACAAATTTGCTTTTCAAATTTATGGATATGGGATAAAAAAGTGGATTTGGATTTTTGTAGTAATATCATTAAATACCTGGATTTGTCATATTAAGCAGCATTCCCACATAGGAAGATTTGGTACATGTTAGTATCAGCCCAGTTCTCAACGCACCCCAAATTGTACTGGCAAAACACAGTTAACTAACCCGCAGTTACCTTCTGTAGAAGATGATACAGCACAAGAATAACTTAATTTCAGAAGTCAGAATCACGTAAAGAGCTCAAGATGGATTTTCAGAGAGACATTATCTGCAACCTCCATTTCAACTTATGTTTATTCATATTTGTTTTCTGGCATTTTCTGAACTGGCTAAAATAAATATGAAAGGCCATACCTTTGAAACACAAGCACTGTAGAGTTCATTGCAACTGCAAATCAGACTTCGAAGGCACTTTAATAGCTTTAAATCTCCTTTTTTTCTACTACATACATAGACATACCCTTAGTCATCACTTAAGAATTCTTTTTATACATTACAATAAGACTTCAGATGCCATTAGAAAGAATTTTGCATTCCTATTACAAGGCCCCCAAAATCAGTCTGCCTTGTAAATGGTGGGAACTCTTCAATTTTTACAGGGATAAGTAGCAACTGCTGGCTCAGACCCTGCCTAAAGACAGTTCTTCCATAATTTCTCCAGCCCTCATCAGACAAGGTCTCAGGATAACAGAACAAGGGCTTGATGAGGCATGGAGGAGATCTATGAAAAGCACCACTGCTGCTGCACGCTACACTCCCAAGATTATATTATGGTTTAATGGCCAGAGTGGGAATACAAATACCTTAGCTGCAGCATTCACCAGTAATGGCATTTAGGGTAGTAAACAACAGGCGTGACCTATTCTGGAGGAAGCATCAAAGCCCTAGCCTGTGCTGTGCTGAACAGATCTTGGGTGTCATGCAGGTCCACCACACTAGGAGACCAAACATCCACAGATATGATTTCTATTTAGTTGGAATTGTACAAACCAGTACTAGGGCAACACAAGGAAGAAAAAACACTTGGTAATTATAGAAAAAAAATGAGACTATCAGGATAGAGATTAGGTTGACTTTAAAAACTGTCTAGAATGTGCTGACTTCTATACAGAGAACAGATCTGAAGCCATATAGCAGAGAGAACACTGGCATTTGTGTTGTGAAAAAAATCAGTCTGTGCAGACAGCATGATGACAGATGACCATTCTTTTTGCAGATGTCTGAGCTTCCTTCCAATTTCATTCCACCCTTCAAATTGAAAATTGTTATGTTAACGAACAAATTTTTCTTTTTTTTTTCTTTAAATAGAATTTATTACCTTTAGAGACACTAAAGAAAGCTACCACAGCACTTACGCTGAACTCTTGTTTTTAGAGGTCCTAAGTATTTGAAGAATAGAGCATGCTGAGGAGGTAACTTCTATTTCTAGTATGGGGAGCTATTTGTGTTGAAAGACTCAGCTACAAAATGCTGAACACAAAGCATTACTACTGAACTACAACTATGTCGTCAGTCAAGCCCACTCTCATTCTAAAAACCCACTGATACAGCTGCACAAGCAATTCAACTTTCATTCTTGCAAAGTGGTACATCTGTACAAGAGGTATTCTGCCTTCCCATTTAATTTTTTTCTCCTTTACAGGAAACAAAGACCTTAAAAGTAAACCACACAGTTATTCAAAAACACAGAAATTTGAGAAGGATACCTGTAAAAAGGTATCCTTTCCGAACAGCAGTGGCACAGCACATTCAAATACTGCTGCGTGATATAAATTTACAAAAGCTTTGATTCTACAAACAAGCAGTTACATCAGAAAAGTTAAAAAAAAAAAATCCCGGCTGTTAGGACAAAGTACTTCAAGTTATCTGCCTGAATTAGATCTGGACATTTTTCACTTTAGTTCATAGCTTAAAGAGCATCTAAAAATTAAAGCTATTCTTAGTTCCAAAATAAAAGCTTATTTTCTACTCAACAGCAATAAAGACTCTAATAGTACTAGCTTTAAAAAAAAATTAAGGACATTTGAAGATGTTATATGACTTCTATACGTCTTTATTCCTTTTCTACATAAAAGTGAAACATTTCTTACTCTAACTTTGTTATATAGCATGAGATATATTCCAAGATTTATCAATACAAACTAATCTTACAACATGAGTAAGTCTAACAAGTAAAGAAACTTCCCCAAAAACCATAACCTTCTGTTACAACATAACTGACATGGAGGAAGAAAACCCAATCAACTGGATAAAAACATCAGTCTCGTGATTTGGTAAATTGATTACATGCAGCTTATCTTCACCTTCCTGCAGTAGGATCTGGAAACTGCAACCAGTAATAAGATGAACTACCTTTCAGTTATCTGATCCTAGGATCAAAAGTTACAGCTACTCCTCAGCACAACTGCAGGAATCCTGATGATATATACAAAGGAGCACAGTGATGTGTCTGCCTTCTAAGGTAATCTCAACCATGAAACTGAATGGCCTATTAGTAATACAAGCCGATAATAAAAGCCCACATAGGGTTTTGATTCCCATGCTAAGAGTTATATCCCTGATGGGAACTGCTCTCCCTTGAGCATCACTCTCAAAAAAGTTCTTAAGCAATCCAGTGCAAATGCAAGCTGGTACCTCTAGATATGATACTTGCACAGAGGCAATACCCTATCCAAAGGATAGATTTTTTTTTTTTTTAAATTACTGGAACTTACAGTTTCTATCCGTTTCCCTACCTTCAAGACCGAAGCCAAGCCAAAATCAGTTCTGCACTCTCTATGCCTCTAAGTGGAAAACTGAACACAGGCACAGGTTGTACCAACTAGAATACTCCAGAGTTCCAAGGAAAGCTACACACTTTTAACAGGTTCTGCAGGGAAACATTTTAGATGACTTACTCCCTTGCCTCAGTAATTGCTGCCACACCCTTTTAAGAGTCTCCTGGTAATTAACGAAATGCCGTATGTTACAAACATTGAACTTTAATATTGCAAGCAGGCTTCCACAACATAAGCTTCCCCATTTCAAGCAGCGTCCTTTCCTATCCCCTTAAGTTGCACGAGAGCATTCAGGGACAAATTTAGTTATGTGCCATGTGTATCTCTGAAAAACTGGCATAATACATGCAAGTGAAAGAGCTCCTGAAGATGGCCCAGATCTACATTAACAAAGCAACATAAGAAATTCCTTAGTATGCACAATAACCAGAGGGAGAATACTGTTCTATCAGACATATGTTGCTGGTTCAAGTGGAAATTAAATGCTACCAGTTTCTGTTTTGTTTCAAGCATTAGTGCATCAAAATCATCTTCTATTAGTGAAAGCAGAAATACATAAAAACAACTTAGGTGAGTGCTTTGGTTTCTCTTGTGTCTGTTTTTCCATCTCCCTTTTCCTAAGCTCATCACATTCCCTTTCTCTTAAATAACAAACATGCAAGTGTAGTGACCTAAATCCTCCCCTGATATCCACTATGGACAAAACAGTTTTACCCAGACAATTAGTTCGTGGAAGACAATTTTAAGGGCAGAAAGAAGGCAGCAAGCTGAACTTGGAAAGAGATATCATTTAAGAAAAGGATGAAAAAGAAGAATTTTGAAGACAACAGACAGAAGAAAAAACAGAAATCTGGAAACAACCAGTAGGATGCAAAGCAAGCAGAATCGAGAAGGAAGTAGTCAAGGGAAATGTGACACAATCCTCAAGTATCAGCATGAAATATAGAAGCAACAGCTAAAAACTCAGCTTCTCCCTTCTCTGAAGGTGAAATCAGTAGGACTTAAGATTATACTCATTTTGATTTAAGAGATGATTCCTTGTGAGTCATGTTCAAAGTAATGTAAAACTTATCCCACAGTATGAGTTATTGTAAGCCCCTACAGCTTTTCCTTTCTTGGTTCTAACAACTTCCAAACTTCAGGTTACTGCTTTGACATACCTATTACACATACCTGTTTGGAAGGTAGGATTTGCTCCAGGATACATATTAGGGGAATAGGCAGGAGCAGCTGCTGCATAGCCCATTGGGAAGCCAGCTAGAAGAAAGCATATGTCAAAGTTATTTTCTAGACTGACTGCACAGTCTAACTAGACTTTACTCTCAAAGATTCTCGCTGTACATCTTTTAATTGAGGTAAGCTAACAGATGGCCTTCAGTCAGACCTCCTCAACTAAAACACCGGGCTCCTCTTCTCCCAAGCCACCTGAAGCTGAATGCTAGATGTAGGGAACAGCTAAGGAGTCACAAGTGCCATTCTCCCTTACATGCCTGTTTCAGCAAGTCTCAAAGTCAGCCAAGTAACTCTTAAGTTAGTTGGACAACAAAGTTTTGTGCAACTATCCAACCCTCCTCCCCCCCAAGTTTTAAGACCTGATGTACATAAAATATTTATCTGAAAGGACTTTTTCACAGAAATAAATCCCTAAAAGTCTCTGATCTACTCTCCAGATCAGAGATATCACAAGTAGAGAGTAAAAAGCAACCTTAGGTAGTCCAAAATGCTTGTTGCATTTGACACAGATTTGTTATTACACTCAGGTATCAAACAAGCTCACCAGTTTCAGGCATGTATTATGACAGTTAACAGTAACAAGTGATTCACTGAGGTATCAGCAAAGTGATAGGTAAACACTTCTACACCAGAATACGAGAACCACTATGGCTGAACTAACACTGCAATATACTGGCCTCCAACATAAGGCAAAAAACAGCATTAGCAGAAGCTACAGTTACTTAAAAGATACAAAGTTTGTTTAGATTGTAGTAAGTGAAATTGCTGAATTAATCATAGCTATTAATTTTTCCAGGAGCTTATTTACATTATTCCAAACTTTAAAACTGAGTAATGTCTGTATTTAGAAAGACAGTTACTATCACATTTTGTTATCAAGATGTAAAGATTTCAACTTCTCCAGATATAAGTCAATTACTGTTTGCATATTCACTGTCAGGCTTAAAGCTGCTAGTTTTAAACTGCTATTCAAATTTGAAGGGTTTCTATTTTGCTATAAATCCCAGAGTCCTTAGCAATTACTCCTAACAATAAAAATTCCTTAGCTCAGGACTATATATGCTAACCTGGTTTTGTAAAGCACTCTGTAAACATATCAAGTGACATACACTTGGCACTACTATTAGGTGGTCAGCATGGCTAAGACTAAGAAAAGCATTAGGCTTAAAAATCAAAGGCAAAACCATATCCAATTCATAACAACTTTTCAGAGTGTAAATAGCTCTTAAGATTTCAAATTCACAAGCTGCTAGTGAAAAGCTTTAGTACAGCTTTACACGTTACTCAAACTGACTACACATCTGCAACATTATTTATGTTGTATACATTTTCAGTCCTCTGTTCTTTCTTCACAGGTTTAGCTCAACAGTAGAGCATTCTGAGCTGCTCAAGAATCAAGTCGTTTGTGAAAAATGCAACTACAACAAGCAGCAGTTTTAACTTCTACACAGAACTTTCATCCATGTGAGAACATTTGGATATTGATTCCTTGCTACAGTAAACCCATCCAACAACCTCAAATAGGTGTAGTATAATATAAACAGCTATTAAATATGCAACAGCTTTAGAAACACGGTGCCTTTAAATAATACATTCCACATAGCGGTAAGTTCATTACTTTCTATTACCATGCAACCCATGTAAATTCAATGATTGTGAATGGAGAATCTGTAGCTTTTAAATTAGGAGAGGCAAAGAAGGGAGACTTAATCATGAAACAATTTTTAAAAAAAAATCCTAAAATGCAAGTCTACTTTTTGTTTTAGAGAATGTGTTTTGCGTTTATCCCACGATCTTTAAGCACGAACCAGGCAGCTCAGCAAACTATCTGTAACAGTGTAACACTGTAGAACTTACGGACCAAGCTGAATTCAAGGGTCACAGTTGTGTAAACTGACTGACTGACTGCTGTAAGGAAGAATTTTGAGCGATCAACTGGTAGCATGACATTTAAGGCACTCCTATAACAATTCTACTTCAATTTCACATATTTTAGTTATGCTAATTTACAACCAAGTAAAGACTGGCAAATATATAGTACCTATGTATATATATTAGACTACATATTGAATTATAACAGTAGAATAAAAGGTTAGAAGTTTTAATGTTGTTTAAACTGCTATTTATGAATCTACAGTAGTATATCTTACTAAGTAAATTAAGGTACCACTTAGATTAGTATAAACAAGAGCTTCAATGCAATGTGTAAATGGTTGTAAGTACATTTTCTAAATACAGATTTATATTAACCAGGGTTTCATTTGAATAGAGATAAAAATGCAAAGTTATATTTAAATAATTCATAATAATCTTTATCTAAAGCAAAAGCAAGCCTTGAAAAAGCAATCTATTATGAATATAGAAATAGTTGTACTGTAACTGATATTAATTAGTAAACCACTGCTGCTTGCCTTATCATAAAATTGCTGCAGTCCATATAACTAAGACAGTGACAGAGAATAAAACCATCCTGCGGGACTTATGGTTACACATCATCAGCTTTACAGTTTATTACCGCACCATTTCAGTCACTCAATAGACTTAAAAACATTGCAACACGGTCTGTGTTTTCCCCTTGTAATTACTATACAAATCAAGAAAGGTACACTAGATTGAGGAAAAAATTAAAAGTACCTGAAAAGCAAAAATAAAAATTAAAAGGTTTGAGACGATCAAGTCAACAGTAAAGAAAATTCATTTATGCACCAGTATTTAGAAGAAGGAACAGAGAAAAGTGGAACAGGAAAACAGGATCTCCAGTACACTACCTAAGCCAAAAAACAAATTTAAAAACTGTAAATACTAGTAGGAAAATATAGTACAGTGGCACATAATGATTTCTAGCTCCCCAGCACAGACATCAACTGTCTGTGCAAAAACAAAACAGCCTCCCTGTAAAAGCTACAAAAGTTTAATTGGTTATGATACATAAAATCCGAGCTGAAAGACCCTCCAGCCTCTCCCAGGATAGAGTAATTCCCTTACCCCGCAGATATCAGAAAAAAAGACTGCATCAAGACATACTGCTTGAAATGCCTAACAGAGGCACACAGCCCTTCTCTTCGGCCTTCCTGGAAAACACTGTCCAAATCTAATTATTGCCTTATCCAACTTCTGAACTATGGGGACATCAGAAATGAAGCCTGCTCACACGCACACATTAGGAGATGAGGGGGAAAAAACCCTAGTGAGAAACTTGAAGTCAAATGAGAAGCAGAGAAAGCAAGAAATACATTTAATTTCTGTTTTTAAAACATTTTTTGGCCATTTTCTTGGTCCCACCTTTGATGCTATGCTTCGGGCAGTCATAAAACAGATAGCATGAACAAGAATTAGAGGATAGAAAGGTTAACAGTGCCAGCCAACTAGCAGCAGAAATAGACTGACTCCTCTTCTTGCAGGGCGTAATTATTAGAGCTCCTGAAATAAGCTGCTTTGGAAGAGATACTGAAGTTAGAAATATAACAGAACAACTAACATCACTATTGAAATGTCACTTTTTACATTTAAAAAAAACCCACCCAAATCCCAAAACAGATTATCATACATGAAGCCATTCATAAGTGACTATTTATTCTTGATTACAAAGATTAGTGTAACTGAAACTCATTAAAAAAAAACAGAGTTCCTTACCTGGATAACCAATTCCTTTGGCATTTGCATAGGGAACCCCAGAAGATCCAGGGCTATACACAGGATTCATGATTTCAGTAACTGAATCGAGGGGGGGGAAAAAAAAAAAGTATTTACTCAAGCATAGGGAAAGCCTTAAATTTCAGCAACTAAAATGGAACTGGAAATGGGGGAAAGCATATCAGAAGAAAAAGTAACAGAGGAAAAAGCAGCAATTCCACTACTCACCAACATTAAAACTGTAGCTACAAGCAAGAGAGTCACTGCAGAAGTTTCAAAGCATCACAGCCCTCAATCGGCTACAGAATGTCTCAGGGATGAAACACTCCCTGTTGCAGAGCATGCTTTCAAAATATTTGCATCCCTAAGAGCTCCCCCATGGCATGCAAATCTATAACCCACTGCAGGAGTTCACATGTGTGGACTTCTCCCCCCCCCATGTCATCTATCATCTGTCAATCACTTACCTATCTACCATCTAGCAATCTTGGTTTCTTCCCATTTCCTTCCTGAAGCATCTAGCCAAGGGATGCAAATACTTATGGTCTATTACCACTGCCATTTCAAGCGTGGGATTCCAGTCCCTTACCAGCACCAAACTGATCCACTGTCAACAGCCCAAGTATTACAGAAGTAAGTGGCAAAAGACTTTCTGTATTAGACAGCTAGCTCACATTTATTTATTTGTTTACTTGCTGCTAAGTTCTTCAGAGCCTATGACAAGCTGACAGTTGGGTCCAGTCATTTCTGAATTGTGTACTCACACACCAAAAAGGCACCTACAGCTAGCATCACTGGCAGGAATAAAACCAAATCCCCAGTTCTAAAAAGGAACACCAAGGAAAATAAAATGGCATTGAAGATGCTTCTCAAATTTTTCTAGTACACCTATGTACTTCTAAGAATATAAATCACTGCAGCACAGCTCACAAGCAAGCCCACCAGGTGCCTCTTATAAGAGTACTGTTTGCACCTACTTTTCTAATATTTTAGAAAAAAAATCCCTGTATTTTAACCCCAATACCTTTAATCATCTGGTTTTCTGTATATGTTTAGATTTACCACTTCTCTTCCTGCAAGTGCGCACTTCTCACTACAAATAGCCTCCGACAGCAAGACAGGAGGGCACACTATGAAACCAGACTTTCTTATTAACTGTTAGTATCTGATACTTGAGTCACTTCCTCTTCTACATCTTGAGATGCTGTCTTACTTAAACTGCTTAACGCAATGTTCATTTAACACAGTTTAACAGAACTTTGTAAATAAAGTTTATGAAGCAAGAAAAATTCATAATTATGCATGCACTACTTTAGTTACAGAATACGTTATGGCAGGAATCTGAGTTAAGTTTATCAATATAGCTGCACTGATAAACCTATGTTAAGTGATTGTATAAAGCATAAATAGTTTGCTTTTTAAAGTAACACTAAAAACAGCTCTGTACCAACAGCTCTTCTAGCAGCACCTAGTACACAACAGAAGAGAAACATTTGTGCAAAATTAGGAAATCAGAAAGTAAACACTGTGAGAAAGTTTATCATCAGGTTTCACAAGACACTCAAAACTCACTCTAAGAGAATTACAAGATTCACCAGTTCCTTGGACACCCCACCCCCCCCCCTTAGCAATAATACTAACTTAAATAGAATTGCTTTTACTTTTTCCAGCTTCATACTTGACTGCATATCAACACAACAGAATCCATTAAGAATGAGTTAAAAAACAAACAACCTGCCATTTACATCGCTTAGTATGAAGAAAGTTCCCCAGAGCAGCGTGTTTTAATCACCTGAGCAACATCAAAAAAGCAGTTTGACACAAATCTCTTTGGAAATGTTCTACAGCAAACTAGTCGTCTTCAAGTATAAAGCATTATATTCCACTGAAGCCCCGTGGAGTTTTAATAGCATTAACTCTGCTGCACCATAACCAACAAGCATATTTTGCTGGACTAATATTTCACTGTAGCAAGACTGCTCTTTTTTCCCCATACTCTCTTTTATGTATCCTCCTTTCTAAATAAGAACTCTCATTTACATGAAAACTTTCAGTCTGTTCCCTTAATATTTCCCTGCATTTCATTCTCATTCACATCTCTGCTCCTCTTTCAATGTTGGTTTTGTCACATTTTGCCTCTAAACTTACAAAACCCATAAGAGGTTCGAGCTTCACTTCAGTCTCAGCATTTCTGAGTTGCGGGGTAAAAGTCTTAAGGGAGGTGGATACACCCTTCCACTCAAATATAAACAGGACTCTCCCACACCCCCATATCCCTACAAATATGCTGCTCCTCCTTGCAGTCTCTACAGCAATTAGGAGGAAAGAAGACCCTGTAACCCTCTCACCATCCTGAATGGCAATGAAAAGAAAGAAAGAAAGACGACTGGAAAACCAGCCAGAGCATTCTGTGAATATTTGGGTAAAATATAAAAACAACACCGAACTATTAGAAGTATTAGTAGCCGGTGACTGCAGAAGAACACAAGGATGAACATTCTGAGGGATTACTTAAGCAGAAGCCATACAAAGCTGAAAAGGTACAGAAAATGAATAGAAAAGGTCAGACAACTCATCAGACTTGATCTCAAAGAAAGTGCAGATTAAGAGAAAGGAATTCCACTTAAGTAAGGGGAAAAAAAACTATGGTACTGGGAGCCTGCAAGCTGCCTCTTACTGGAAACAATGTCAACTTCCACTTAAAATGCATCCATACTTTGAAATTTGTGTGTACACACACACACATTAATTCAACTTCGGTTGAACAGGTATGTATTTTCACCACTTTCGCTTTCACACTCTAGCTTTCACCACTGAAATCCAAGTAGAGATCTACCAGCCTAAAACAGTGCTTACAGCTTTTGTAATGCAGACAAAACTTCAGATCACTTCTAATTAAAAATAATTATTTTCAGGTCTTCTCTGAAGGACCCAACATGTGTAAGTATAATTATATAGTATTACCCAGTGGTTGCAATCATCCCACTCTTACCGTAATTTTACTTGGAAGGGCATCTGTTATATTGAAATACAGAACCTTGCAGTCCACTTCCCTGTAACACTTAAAGTCCACATCAAACACTAGGGAAACTAGTATAAAGTGAACCCAAAGAATCGTGGCTTTCAACCTTTTTGCTGGCATCCCCTCCAAAGCATTCTCATGTTAATGTATATGCAAATAAGTGTCTGCTGTGCATCATCTGTATATAAATTGCACAGAGTCAACTGTATATAAATTACAGTCAACTAATTCTTTCAGCTGAAATGAAGGTAATCATACTTATTAAAGATGCTCCGATTAAAGACTATGCAAGCATGCTTGGGAAGCACAAATGCTTCACCTTTCATTCTTGCCAAAGCCTAACAATCAAACTCAGTTTTGATCAAGCCTGCTAAATCTAACCTTGGGACAGATACCAGGACAATCGTCCTCCTCTTAAATCCATGTTTCAGGAAGCTGAGCACAAAGGCCAACCGCTGTTGATGGTGAAGCTCCAGCACTCGGAATTAGATATGCTTTTGCATGTAGCTTTTCCTGCTACACTGAGAATGAGCACATTTCTAGGAAATTCTGCTTTTAAAAATCATTTTACAAAGATGTATGCAAGAAAACCACAGATCAATGCAAATACTGCAAAACAAACTGCATATTCCTTTCTAACAGATTTATTTTCTTACTATTTATTTTCAAAGTTGTGCAGAAACACTATCAGAACAAGATCTTCTGAATGCCACTTTGTGCTCATTTTATGACAATTCTGTCACAAGAGTGGGGAAGAATCTCTCTTAAGTACCTTGCCTAAAGCACATTATTGTGGTTCACTAATGCTTTCATTCTTGGAACTTAAGCAGACTCACACTAAGTCATTATAGCATTTAACATCTATCCATCCTGGAATACTTTTAGAATGCTGTTCACTATGAAACCGTACAAACGACCCGGTTTCCACTTACATACAATTACTTAACAAAGTAATTACCATCTTAGTAATGTTCTACATTTTACCCATTTGACTTCCAGTCAAAGCTTAATATAAGTAAAATGCAATTCCTAAAAGTCTGGTAGTTTGTAATGTAAAAAAAGTCATTTCCACTGCTAAGTAACAAAGAAAATAGTTCAGGACACTTCTCTTCAAGTAACTGACAATGATTGAAGCCTCAGTTGCACTATGTTCTGTTAAAACTTCAGCCACCAAAATAGGCCTTTTGATGCAAATCCTAGGCCAAAGAACAAGCACTTTTGTCACAATTACTTTAAAAAAAAGAGGGCTCATATCAGCAGGCATTCAAGACTTCATAAAGTCTAAAACAACACTTCCCACGCTGCATTCGTATTTGCAGGTAGCGCGTGCTTCATTTCTTCCATTCATCCAAGACCTCAAAAAAGGTCACTGAATTTTACCAGGAAGCAAGCATGAGCCCTGTTCAGAACAGGGCATGGGTTTATGGTAGTCCACGATTGAAGCCAGCTGGAATCAATGCTTACACAGAACTGCCATGCTTCTGGCAAGCAATCCCACTCCCAGCACTGGCACTCTAACCCCTCAGTAAGTTACATCAGCTAAGTTGGTTGGCAGAATTCTGGGTTTTGCTGGAGTTTTTTGGGCAGAGGGTTGCTATGTTTTCTTCCTACCAGCTTGAGAGAGCTGAGACAAATCACCAAATGGGTAAGACAGCACCAGTTCCAATGCAAGGAAGGGAGCAGGACTGGATATTGAAGTTGACTGAAGTTGTAGAACCACAGCCTAGAAAAGGACAATTAACAACTTTGCCCAAAGTTCACACAAAGTAAAATACAAAGCTGGAAACATCATTCACATGCAAGTCTTCCTTCCCTGCTTGAGTTACAAGAAGTTCTTGTCACAAAAGAGAAAGAATGAGACACCTGAAGTCACCCTTCTGTGTTTTCCGTACGTGCAATTTTTATTTTTTTTTTTTTTAAAAGACTACAAAGGAATAGAGCAGTTTAGACTTTTTAATCCTTTCAATGAATACAATTCTCAACCGTAAGCCTATTCTACTAGTGGTTTGTTGTTCCCTTTTTTTGTTGAATAACAGATTTGAAATACACATACATTAACACCAATGCTACTTGTACCCAGTATCAGTAAGGACAGAGACAATATGATTATATATTAAAGATTCAACAGAATTAGTTCTATATGTCATTCACAAAAAGAAAACCTATACCAAAAATTTAATACTAAGATCCTGCTCGTGAACCAACTTCATTTGTACATTAGTGGCATTGTTCTATTCTTCCAAAAAACCAGAACATTACCAAAACCTTTTTTTCTTCAAAAAAACCCACTACCTATGGAAAGATTAAACAAACGGCCCACCATTTCTCAAAGCCTACAGTTTCTGTTCTTGCTACTGCACAAGGGGATAAAAGTTGTCAGTTCCAGTCCTTGCATCTCCTGCATAACTGAGATCGTACATTCTTATTTCAAAGAAGTGGAGTAGTGCTGCAAAATCATCAGTTCCTCACAGTAAGAATCTTAGAAGCCTGTCTATTGCCAAATTTAGGGGAAGTTAATCCCCTTAATGAGAAACAGGAAAAAAAAAATAAAATTGGAAGAAAAAACTTCACTACATGAAGGAATCATATTCACAACTTTTTGGTTAAATCCTGAAGCTCTGCTTCTTGGTAAATTTTTATCCTACAAAGCCTTTTTTAAAGAAGTTCATTTTCAATTTATTCCATATTCCTTTCTGCAATAAGATGAAACTGTCAGAAGTTGCAAACTGAGATAGAATCTCCAAAAGCCTCTTATTCCTCCTACTTTTTAACCTGAAAGTTAAAGTGCATAATTGCTACCACAAAAAGTACAGGTTGGGAAGCGTGCGTTATAGGAGCATGGAAGTTTTGTGACACTAATAATTATACGTCTTACAGTGAAATCACATTAGAGCAGACAGAAAGTCTAGTCAAATTAGGTAACACGTACACTACTACTGAACATTTAAGAACAAATTAAATCCAGTTCTTCTCATGCTGGGAGCTGTATACCACCCCTTACATAAACCCTAACTTTTTACATTTCTCAGAGCACAGATTTCATCATTTCACCAGTGTTTATGGTTTAGTTCCAAACGTTCTAGAGAAGCACTGAAAGCACGGTTTGCACCAGGCATTTTTTCTTTTTGTCTCACAACTCTTCCTAGAAGCTACAGACGACTAAAATTTTATTCCTTCCTCCAGCTCACAGATACAAAGGTAACTGGGCAGATACAACAGGCAAGCCGCACGCAGCCTTTCGCATGCAGCTGAAGCTTACTGATACTATTCATTAGAAAATCCAACCGACCGATCCCCTCGTGACGCTATACTGAATTTTTATGAAGTCATCAACTGGACGATCTTCAGCCTACACCAATAAACCAGCATTAAAGACGTCCCCTGCATTCAAAAACCACCTACCCCACAAAGGTAACCTGAGCTCCCGGCAGCGACAGAAAGCAAAAGGGGACGAGACCCAGGGCGGCCGCGGGCCCTGCCTGCGCCGGTGCCGCGAGGCGGTTGGTAACGGGCTCCCTCCTCAATCACCCCATCACCCGCCACCGTTTAAAGGCCATTTTGGACACCTGTTACGGAGAGCTCTCCAACCC
>NW_008823915.1:452151-455753 GCF_000699105.1 Pygoscelis adeliae
CTGGCCCCGCAACGCTGTTCCTGCCCTGCGGCCTTGAACGCTTCCCCCTTCGGCACGGGCTTTGCCCGTGGCGAGCCCTCCCGGCCGCTCGGGGTCTGGCACTGTACGAGCCCGGTGGAAGGGCCTGTCCGAGCACCCGCACGGCCCCGGTCCCTGCTGGAAAAGGGGTCCTGTGGGGTTTGGCCACCTTCAAGCCACGTAGCGCGCTCTGCCCACAAAACTCTGCTGAGAACTAACCGCTGTTGGGTCCACCTGGGTGCGCGGGGGAAGGATGACATACTGGGCGCGACAGCCTCCACTGGTGGTGTGGGGAGATGGGCTTTGGGGAGGAGCTGGGCCAAGTCCGTACAGAACAGTTGCTGTGTAGTGAGAAAGGTCACGTCAGATATGCTGAGCTCAGACAATGAATAAAGACGACCTCTGTCAGGCTGCCTGGCACACGTGCTGAGCGCTGCGAAAAAAAGTGAGTGGCGGAACGGAGAGGTCGAAGATCTGTCTGAACTGAAACTTGGGAGGAAAAAGATAAATGGCTTAAAGAGCACGTCCAAGAGTGCCAGTAGCTAAGTAAGGCATCTGGACTTCGCATCACAGTTCTGTGAATGCAGTAACTCCTCATGAAAATTTTTACTTTTTCAGTAGTTTTTGTTTGCTCAGAGCAGGCAAACCCATGAAACTTTACTAGAAGTCTGAACTGTACTGAACTCGGTACAGAACTGAAACAGGTGAGCAAGGCAAGCTTAAACAGATTTTATGATTTTAGCTCAGGGAACTTTTTAACTCGCTCTCCATCCTCCAACTGATGGGTAGAAGCCAACCTTGCAACTGTTAGACCTAACCAGACCTGTCAAGGTCATGATTTCATCCTCGGACAAAGCACTCAGACTTCTTATCTTAAAAGATCTGGAATAAACTTTTTCATCCCATCCCATGCTGAGGATGGGACAAGATAGCAATGTATAGTAGATGAATTTTGCCCAGAGACTGTGGCCGTTGAAGATGCAGCAAGAGACCAAAGTGACACCCATGCAGAATTCATATTGCTGGTCCTTAAAAAAATGACACATGAAGCTGCATGCCCTTGTGGTAAAGGCCCAAGCCAAGACAATACCCAGCACTGTTCAACAACTGTTAAGGAAACATAACTTTGCAAGCATCTGGAGGCGGCCTGAACAGAGAGGATTTGTCCAGAAAACGTCTGTACAAACAGTGCCATTAGTTCAGAGGTGTTCTTGACAGGCACCGTGACTTAATACTACCGAAGAGTGAACTGCCAGCATGACAGCACATACGTTATTAATTGATCCTAGGTTGCACACGAATACATAAGCCAGCATGCTGCTGGAGAGAGTGATACTGGCATCAAAACCAAACAAACTGCAACAGGTAGGAGGCAAATGGCCAAGCGTCGTATCTCTGGTGAGAACTGGTGATCACGCACTGCAGGGCTATTCTAAGCAGCGGCCCTGCTGCTGTAACAAACTGCCAGTCTGGATAGACAAATGTTATGGATAAACCAACAACTCCTTAAATCCCAAAGGGATGACAATAAAAGATACCAGATCAGCTTTTTCTTAAAGGCGGCCTCCAGTACAACAGGTTGAGCCCTGGCCGATACACAGCCCGCAGAAATGGGCCTGGCATCCATAGGCTTACTTGACGTTACAGGGCGCCTCAGAAACCTGCAAAAAAAAACTAGTTTCACTAAAATTTCCCTTGCTTAGGGATATGCAATACGATTAACACCCTTTTCTGTTATTCCACCGTGCATTATTATTAAAAACCATTATGCTAGGTGGCATTCTGCAAAATATGCCTAAATTGTAAGTTTAAACCTGTCTCATGGTGTAGTACCATACACCATGGTGGAAAATATTCCATCGAAACCAAAAACCTGATACCAAAGAGATGACAAAGCAACAATCTGAACTCTTAACATGCTGGCAGCACATATAATAAGCCAATCGCTGTCTGGTTTGTACAATTATTAGTCTCATATATTAACTATATATCGGTTGTATGGTGTGCAACCCCTGTCAACCAGTAAAATACAAACATATAAATGTGGTTGGAAAAAAATTACAAAAAAATGGAAATTATTTTTAAAAAATAATAAAGCTGAAGACCTTCTGATATTTCTCTTGTACAATGTCATAGTTTCAGTAGTAAAATGTAGAAGTGATAATGTTCTCTGTAGCAGAATTGCAAATTGATTCACAGCTTGCTGACGTTTATGACAGGTAGGACAGCTTGCTCTTTTCTAATTATCCTCAGATGTCTCCCTCTTATTGTAATATGCTTTCCAGAAATGTGAACTGACATTCATCAATCATGCTGGTCAGTCACAGAGGAATACTACAATAAACGGAGAGTTGGTGGATTGACTCTTAGCTGCATTACAAAAAGATTGGTACCATTGATATCTAGACAGGAGAGTGTATAATGGTGACTCAGAAATACTGTCTCCAGCACTGCAATGCAATACTTTTCCTCTGAGTGTGGTTTGGGTAAGAGGAGAGAGGCCTACCTGGGGGATGAGAGGTCATGACTGCTGTAACCACACTAATGATACAAAAACATTGCTTGAGAAGATGTAGTCTTAGACACTTCAATATATCTGTTGGAAGGGGCTCAATTTTTAGTAATGAGGAAGTGACGGTAAAAGCACTACAGGGAAAGATACCATCTACAGTGAGATGATATTTGCTCCAAAATTAATTCTTATGTTTTGTGGAACATTCCATAATATTTGAAACACCCAACACCCCACCCCCACTATTCTGCACTGCTGAGAATTTCCTCTGCTATCATCTGTCTCTGGAATTGCTTGAACTGTTCTGGAAATCTGTGCATCCACAATACCTAGGGACTTGCCCTGAAGAGGCAGATACCTGACTTGGATAGCCACCACCCAGTGGCAATTAGAAGATATTGCAACAGCGTGACAATTATTTTGATCTGGGTAACTGCTTTCCAGTTTTGTACAAACAGATGGATAGTTATTTACTGTCTTCTTAATACTTTGTTTCGTGTTTTTTGGTGGTTTTGAACTGTGTTGTCTGTGTATCTCAAACCCATAATACACATTCTAAAGGAAGCAAAACTTACTGGCATGCAAGTAAGAGCATACAATGGAGATGTGTGGAGGGTCACGTTAATTCAGGGTACATTTTAATAGCTTGTCTATATTGTTCAGCAGTCTCAAATGAGCCTGTAATTAAAAAATACCTGTAAGAGTTGGTATCTTGAGTGAAAAGTAGATTTTAGGCAGTTCTGATTGCCCTCAGTAAGACTCGTAAATGCTATAAAAATATTCACAAGCATTTCTCATTTTTGGCTTCTTCCATTTCTACCCCTTTCTTCACCATTCAGAAGCAATTCTCATGCTTCTTCTTCTTATTTTTTTCCACAAGATCAAAAGGCCATCTCTGTAGGCCTTATCACTCTCTCCCATCATGAAAAGTCTTCAAAAGTGTATTTTTTGATCAAACACTTTGGGTGACAAACACAATTCAAAAGGTGTTAAGCGGATGAAGAAATGTGCAAATGTGTTCTGATTTTCTGAGGCCATCTGCCAGAACCCTGCTGACACATCAACCATATTA
>NW_008823915.1:455953-474572 GCF_000699105.1 Pygoscelis adeliae
TCTTTCCCTTTCTCAATAGTGGACACATTCCCTTTTTATGAGAGTTTAATTCCTTGAGGATTTCTGTATGGGACACATGCTTTTCTATAATGACAAGTCCATCACAGGTACCTTCACCAGGTACACAAAAGCCTCTGAGAAAAATAGTCCATGTGGACACCAGCTGTAGCACAGATCTAACTCAAATTCAGACATGAAAGATTTATTATTCAGTAGAACCATTACTTTTGATTCTGTTTTATGGGCATCAGAAGTATTTTCACTCAGTGCATACCTACTTTATGCATAGCTAATATAAGGAAAGTATGCTATGCTGAAGCATATCCTTCTCCATGATATACATGGGTTTTTTACAGGCAGTCAACTTGGCTCTTAATTCCAAAGCACAATATGATAACAGTAATTAATATATGTAGTTAAATAATGAGACAAAATACTATTTCCATCATAGTGGGGATTGAAAATGTGCGACAGAAAACATGATAAGAACTTCATAATGATCCCAAACAGACATCTGAAAGCTAGGAATTACAAAATTAAAGACAGACATGAAATTAAAACAGAATTTGGAATGTATGTAAATATCAAGGTCTCATGAATCAGCTCAGCTCTACTCTGTTATTACACAGATAAATATAAACCTACGAGGTAAAATCCTTAATCTACTGGTTAGATTTCTTTTCCACTAAATGGAGGCAGATTTTAAGCCACTGTGTCCTATTGATAAACATGTGGACAGCTTTTGTAGACTAGGTATATAGTTGCTCAAAGGTAGAGCAAATAATAAGGAAACACGTATTTCCTATGTTTCTATTAGTAAGAGCTTACAACATGGACCACTGCATTGTGGCATTTAGTGGGGCTTTACAAATGTTCGTTACTGTTGTGACTTATTTTAATGTAGCAAATCATCAGCTACAGTTTTGCTGAATACTGTCGAAAGCACTGTAATAATCTCCTTCAGTTTCAAAAGCAGAGGAGAGAGACTTCCCAGACCTATAGGCCATTAGCAGGTGTTCTGGCAGAGTGAACACCTGCTCTGTTTTCATAGTGCTGTAAGTCGCCGTCAGCCTCTACAAATAAAACTGACAAATCCTTTTGTTAGAATTTAACAATAAAAATTCTACATAGAACTAGTTAGAATCCCCCCCCAACTTCAAGATAAGTAAACTGCTACAGATAAATGTTTAACACCATTCAAACTGGTTTCAGTAGAATATTTTACAATTCCCAGAGAGTGTTATGAAATACTATATTCAATTTTGTCCTGTATTTGCCAGAATCAAGAGTAAGAATAATAGCACTTAGAAAAGGAAGCCAATTTGTATTCCGCCACTGACCTGTTGCTTTTTATTTGATGCCAGTGTTTTGCAGAAGAAGGAGAAGTAGGGATAATTCAGTGTTGTGAAGAAGGAAAGAAAAAGAATGTTACCATTTTGATATATTAAAAATATCTATTAATTTATGCACCCTTTTTCATTTGTTCATTACTAAAGTGGAAGAGTATATTTGATCTTATTTATTATTAAGGTCATCAATTCCTGATTCTATTTACTTGTCCAGACACTACAACAAAGAATGACTTAAATCAAGCAGCAAGAAGTTAAGAGCTTGAGTCTACAGAGTCTTTGCAGACAGACACGAGCTTGTGTTGCCCATGTTCCAGCCAACCGGCAACTAGGTAACAGTACTAGTGCAGAAATCACCAAAAGGTATTTGTTTCAGTTCAAAAGTCTGTCTGAAAAAATTAGGATTATTTCCTAGAATCTGGAAGGAAGAAAAGAGAAGACATGAATATTTTTCTGGTATTCTTAAGTTTTAAGCACGTTTCAAATATATCTTATGCTCGTAGTTCTTGTTAACAGTACATGAATGCATTTTTGCACAATGTAACTGTTTAACTTTGGTGTACCTGCAAGGATTTTTCTGTTGCTATTTTTTCTTTTTCTTAAAAATTATTTGCTGTTGTGAGTGAGGGCTATGTTCTGGAATTCATGGGTGTAAACAGTTGTCTTTTATGCAGGATAAATGTAGGAAACATGCATTTCTTTATGGAACAGACCTTGGAAACATTAAGTGCCACCACACAAAATACAGACTGCATACAGGAGCGCTCAGCAATCCAAGCTGTGTGGGTGAAGTGATTTCACTGACAGCTGCATGCAAGTGCAGCAGTAGGCAGGCTGATACAGTTTGATAGCTTTGTGTGCGTCTGTCCAGGACAGTTACAACACCAGAGGATTGGCAGAGGAGCCAGAGAAAGTTAAAGCGGCTGTAAGGACTAGCTTTAGGATCATGAACAGAATGAACTTGTCTGGCCAGCTGCTAACTGGAAGAGACTAGATACTATGAGTAAAGAAACTGTCTTTGCTTAATTCCTCCTGTGCCCAAGGAAATGGACCTTCGTATATTCTTGGGGAAAAAAAAGGGCTATGTGAAAGTAATACTCTACTTCATTCTCAGTTTCTCCTAATGGAAAACAACTGACAAGACTCCCAATACAGACCGCTTACTCAGGTCAAAACCAAAAGCTATATTCTTCATTTTTAATTCCACATGAAGCGGTGTTCTGGGGATGTAAGGTGGATAGGGTGGAAATGGGAAAGAGACTAAGGCAAGGGATGCTATTTGAGAGATTAGGGAAATGGCTTTGTTAAAAACATGCACTGCATCCTTACTCTGCAAAGCCTTTAAGTACCTGTTTAACGTTAACCATATGTACGGGTCTCACAGAAGAGTCCTTCTCCCTTTCCCTTTCTCTTTGTTTCTGCTTTCACTTCTTGTCCTCAGCCTACACTGAACCCAAGCAAAAGCAGTTAGAGATCAAGTGTCATTCAGCCCTGGAGCAGTAGACCGGTGCACGCTCAGTCAATTGGGGATGGCGCACATGCAGCCAGTTAGCACGTAGGAGTTCTCAGGGACTAAATTGTGCTTTATGCGGATAGAAACATTGGCAAATTCAAGGTATGAATTTTAGGAAGGCAAGATTGCGTATATGAGAGATGAAATTTTTCAGAGGATTAAAACTTGGCCAAATTTGGGTTAATTCTTAGTAGGACAGCAAAAAGCTTGTGTCTGTGACAGCAAGGCATCATCCACGTGCTCTACAGCCCTGTTTCAGGACTTGCCAAAAAAGCAGTAAGGATCTTCTCCATGAAGGCAAAATGTTGTTTTCTTCCATAGCCACATTCTTGGCTACAATTGAAAAAAGTCAGCTGAAACTTCAAATTATCAGCACAAAAGAAATTTCCGGAATGTAAATTGGGCTGAATGGCATTCAACCTGAGTGGCCTCAACTTGACAAAGTTATAAGAAGTTGAAAAATAAAGGTTTATAACGGGATGTGCTATTGCCAGACAATGTTCATCATAAATATATGTGTCCGTGCGGCAAGCCTGTACACACACACACCCCACACACTTATACACATACATATTACAGTGCTACCACACCACTGAAGATTTCATAAACAGAAATATCCCAAATAATTATATATACTGGTAGTAAAATTGTAAGAAGACAGAGTTGGACATTTCAAGGATGATAAAATTGTGGCAAAAAATGTTCAAAGTGGCTGTGAAGTTAAATGGGTAGTTGCTATTTACAAATACGATGATTACATGCTGTTACCATGGAAACTTGGGATGGAAAATGAAAAGCCAGTTTAGCTTCATCTTGAAACTGCCCTGATTGGGAGGAAAACAATATCTGACATTCCTCCAGTAGAAGACTAATTGCCCCTCTTAAAGAATGTACAGTACGTTTCTCTGTATTTTTAGCTACTGTGCAAAGTCTTAAAATTGCAACCAAATGAAGATAAGGCTAGGATAATAGATACATATACTGTTAAGAATCACAGCACAGTATGATTTATTATTTTTCCTATGCTATTTACTAAAATGGTAACTATTAAATATTTTCTCTTCTAAGTCTGCTTCAAGGGATTTTGTGTCACATCTAAGTATATGGCCTGGTAACTCTCCCCAAGTACATTTTTTCCTTATCTGTGTTTCTGCTTTGACAATACAGTGAGTGAAGCACGCTCTAAGGATGTGACTCATTTCCATCAAAACAAGCTTCCTGAGAACCACAAAAGAGGCAGGGAGATGACCACTGGCCCTGGAAATTTTTAGGGCAATTCTAAATGTGAATCAGTTGGCAGCATAAACTGAACAAGTTACTCCTAAATAAAAGATGTACCCAGTGAGATTGCAGCAAGCACTAAGGCTAGGAATCAGAAGACTACACAGATGGTACCATCTGTCTGTCTTCTGGGAATCATTCTGGTGCTGAAAAAACCCTTCTGAGACAGATGCTCAGAGCCACGGAAGTGTTTGCTAACAGACACAGATGCTACACCTGGCAGTGTTGTGTTGGATGCCCAGTGTTCGCCAGGTATCTGTACACAAATGGAGCTGGCATATTCAATGTGCCAAGGCTAGACAATCAGTGAGTGAAAGGTCTTGTTACCATAGGTTGGAAGTTCCATTAAAGATGTGATTAAAATCCTGATTCCAGCCTGAGTTTTAATGCAGTAAAAATTGCATCTGTTTGACTTCTACTCCCATCCCCATCTCAGGGGGTGAAAGTTGATGACCAGCTCCACTTGTCCCACGAAGTCTTTCATTCAAAGAAGGGCAGCAGGCCAAGAGCCACAGGCATGTGGATGTATGCTGAAACTTTAAGATGAGTCTTTAAATTTCTAGTTATTACTTTTTCTTCTTTTATACAAGAACTTTTTTCCTTTTGTTATATACACCAGCTTACAAGCCAGTAGTTCATTTTCTATGGGGACACAAAGTCCAATTTACATCAGCTGCAATTCCTACCTATTTCATTGGGAAGAAGTGTTGTTATTGCTATATGGAAAGAAATACCATTTGCAAAACTCCTGAACTTGTTATTTTTCTTCTTGTGGGGGACAAACTCCTTTCCAAAAGCTGTGCTATTTGACAGCTGAATGCCCTTCGGCTTTGTCACTTTTCACAGTGTTTTTAAAGTTATTCCAAATTATTAAAATTAACAACAGTGAGACACTGCAGAGACACTTTCAGATGGTAATGATTCTACGCTTCTGCTCTGTTAGATACCTGTCTCACTCAAATACACATTTGAAGCACTTTAAAGTAGAAACATCCACTAAGATTAATAAACTCAGCTTGACAGTTCCTAGTCCAAGTGCTTATAATGGCAGAGACAAAAGTCTTGAGTAGTTATTGTAGAAAAGCAAATTATAATTATCTGCCAGACATTTCCATGACATTCTAAAGAAAAAGTGAACATTCAGTGCTCTTTGCACCTTCTCTGTGATAATGCTCACCAGTGATTTCCATGTGCTTATCAATATATTCTGCTTGGAAAGTTGAAGTAATCCAGTCAAATGCTGACACTTCTGTGACAATAATAAGGCTCTACAGAGAACTGGTTTCTTCAAGAACTACTGTCAGAATTTTATTAGAATTAGGAGAACTTGATATTCACTAAAAATGGTTAAATAGTTCTTCCTTGCTTTCACTCTCTATCAAGCCTGTACCTAAAACTTTCTTTAGTCCGCTATACTGCCAGGCCTCATGGCACGCACGGCCTGCCTATGACAAGCCCTGCTTATAACAAGCCTCTGTTCTTGTAACCCCAATACCAACAGCAAGAGTCAATTATTTAATTGCTAATTAGACATTAGCCACAAGACTGACCACAGCCATGAAGATGTGAGTAAGCACAGGGAAATGGAGTTTAGCTATGTCTAGTCTGGACAATATTGAATACATTTCACTTTTCAGTGCAAAGCCTGACCCACCAAATTGGTGGCCTCCCCCTCATTCTTAATTACTGATCTCATGCTATCTGATCTAGACACAACCTTTATCAGGTAAGCATACTCCCCTCATACCACGTTCTGCATTGCTTTTTTCTTACCGTTGAGTAATATCCAGGGAAGTACTATATATTGAAACTCCATTCAATAGGGATATTTTTCATTATTATGATGCTGCAAATTGTGAAATCCTATTGTGGCTAACTCCCTCATTAAACAAATATTTGTGCAGGTCCAGAAGACATTTTTATGATGAAGATAGGCTACATTTAATGAAATAGCTCATGTTTCATAGCCCTCTACCACAGGAAAATACAGTTCTCAGTTGATGTCTTCATTTACAATATGCTATTTTGCATTGTGGCTCTGTTTAGTAAATAAGCAAAGAGTGACACTTCACTGAGACTGATCCATAAGATATTAATTAAATAAAAATACTGTATTGCTTATCTTGATATAAGCAGTGTTTTCAACTGCATTCTCTTATACTTGATGTTAAACTACCACATAAAATTAAGACTATTTCAAATCTTCATGGTACCTTGGATTTTACATTTCAATTTCTGAATTTGCTAGCAGATACGTTAAAAATCTCAAGCAGAAACTCTTCCTACAGCTGTGGATCTAAGAAGTGCCTAGAATACAATTCATTCTACCAAGTAAAATATGTCACATTTTCAAGATAAGAACAGAACATTACTGCTTTTCCAGAGGCTTCATGTGAATAACTAATGTGTCAAGTCTGCAACTAGCAACAAGAAGGCTTGTATATCAACCAAAATTTTTTATGCTTTTTTAAACCGCTGGAGTATGTAATGCTGTTATCATTCTTTTCTTTTTTCTTTTCTTTTCTCTTCTTTTCTTTTTTTTTTCCCCAGGCTAGGTACACACTGCTGTTTTTACCAAACTTCTGCAAAAAGATGTAATCCTTCACACTTGTTTGCAAATGTTGGGTGCTCTCATAGCTTACACAGCTTAACACAAAGCGTGTTTATTAGCAAGTGCTGCTTTCTGTGGGGACCTTGACTTTGAATTCTTCATGACTTTCTGATGCTTGTTTCTTTTTCTGAAGTATTTGGATTTTGTAAATTGGTCTTGGTATGAAAGTAGTACCTGACTTCCATAAATTGAATTCTGGACTAGGTGGCTGTTTGCTGTATCATGATTGCCTTGCTGGTGGGTTAATGGTAGGTGTTCAACCCTGCCTGTCTCTAATAAAATTTTACTTTTCAGCATAGGTAGTTTACAGGATTTAAGAGCTGATCTCTTACTACGAAGTCACCTTTCTAAAATTATAAGGTTGAACTTTAGATGAACCTATTTCACTTTCTTTTCCTACTATCAGTTTAAGAAGGTATCATCTAGTCACAAAAAAATGTTACAAATACCAATTTCATCACACAACAGTAAGACTTAAAGTTCTTTTGATAGGCAGCAACATAATGCAAATAAAGACAATTCTGTAGCACCATAGTGATGAAAGTGTGGCTCACAATCATCATTAAACTTCTGTAAACAGTTTACTAAGAAATTGAAGGCAATAAATCCAATGAAAATAAGTAATGCATAGGAATGCATACAATGGGCTATTCACAGCTTTCTGTATTGCCTTGCCCTTCAGAGTCCTGCATTTGGGCATAGGGACAACGCTTGTTGCGGAATTTGTGTTATTTTATGTTTCTTAATGACTATATAAAACTCTTCTAAACTGGATTGTGTCTGGTATTCTTTCTAACATCGTTCTTCCCTCATGTAACCTATACCATAGAGGAAACATAGGACAAAGCTATGAAACATGACTCATAAATTTCAATTTTGTTCAAAAAGAAAAAAACCCCACTCAAATAAATTAATAATTCTGAGTATCATGAGCTCACTGCATTTCTGCAAGTATCCAGAAAATGCCAGATACACCCTATCTAAACAACCTCTTGGTACATGACCTTGTGGTACAAGTCTGATCAGTTCCATGGAATTTCCCCTGCGCTTTCCTCCCAATTCAGCTGGCTGACCTCAGAGTCACAGATTTTTTCTCTGCCTATGCAGAAGCTTTCAGCAGCAAAGATTAAGAACAAAACAAAACCCTCAAAAGTGAGATCCTCATGACAGACATAGTGGCTACGGCCACACTGTTCTGGTGGTTCATGCTTCAATTCAGCTCCTGTTCGTGGAGCCACATGACCACAGCCAGCTGCACTCCCACTGCCCGTGCCCGCATCTGCATGCCCTGCGAGCCAGCTGGCTCTCTCCAGACTACAGCCAGGGTACAAACTGATGTAGACACCGAGGGGTGTAGGATGAAAACAGAATGCAAACTACCCTGATGTTACAGACACAGGGCACCTTGCTGGGCTTTGATGAACCAGAGCCTAAAGCGGGTACAGGTTTTAAAGTGAACCAAAATACAGAAACAAAATAGTCAATTAACCCCCCTAAACAATTACTTTCAAACAAGTCCAAAGCAAATATGGACAAGCTACTGATGAGCACGTATTGGTAGACTGCATATCCTCTGAGACTTGTATCTCCACAAGTTTTCTATTTAGATAGGCAGTCAGGCATTTTTTAAGTATTGCTAGCTCATAACAACTGTATCTCACCATAATAACAGCTCCTAGAGTGAGAACCTTTCGCTGCGCAAGTGAGTCATGATGGGCTTTGTTACACTGGATCTATTCTTCCTGTGAAACTGAGTTTTTAAAGAAACCAGTAATGTCTTCTCAGCTGCAATAAGCATCTTCCATATACATGCTGCTTTCATAGCACTTATGCATGTGACAAGAGTGCCGGAAGATGTAAATCAAAAGAGTATTCTCCTCAGCTGTCCCCATCCCCTTGAAAGCTCTGTTTATTCCCTGGTAAACTGAGTGCACTCAGTGTATCACTGACATGAAAATAATTAGGCTACTGTCTCCATCCCTTCAGTGTGTACCTCACTCCTTGCCAGTCCCCTCAGCTGAGGCTGGCAGAGATGATTCCAGCAGTGATGATTTTTTCTTCAGCTTTATGGTATAAAGAGTGATACGAGGAACCAGATACCCTCTTCTTCCCTAGCTGGCAGTCTTTTGACGCAAGTACAAAATGGGAGTCCTATTTTAACTTGGCATCATTTTTGTCTCCATTTTGTATGAAAGCAAAGGGCTCCCAGGAGGTCAAGGAAAGTTTTGATGAGAGCAAGTGCATGGAGGCAAACGGGAAAAAATCCATTTGCAAAATCTGACGTCTGTGTTGTGTTTCTGTTATGGTTGTATTAGATGTGGAGATGATGTGTTTTATTCCCACACATGCTCCATGAATGAAGTATAAAAGAAAACTGACAAGTTCCCAAGTAAATTGTTGGAGATGCTTTTTACTGTCTCATAAGGAAAGGGCATTGCTGTAGGTCATCTAATTTACAGATCTTTCTGTCATTATCTGCTCTTGAATTCAAAGCACAAAGGCCGGGGGTGAGAGCATTAATGACATACAAAGGTGAGAGAATTAGTGACATACAGAGATTCAACGGATAAAAACAAAGGGGAAGCATGCAAGTCAATTAGCACAACTTGGTAATGACAGCAGCCAGCCCTCAAAGAGAGACGTTTCCAAGAATGATTATTATAGTGCACAAGTGCTAGGGATTTCAACTCAGCAAAAGGAAAGCATACTAGACTCAGACAAAGAAAGAGAACTTGCTGTCATCACCTGCTTATATGCATTTTAAGGGTAATACAGGTTTTTTTAATGTACCTATGCTTTTTAATGGGACAAGCGTTATTTAGGTATGGGGCGGAGCTCAGTGCTATTGCAGGGCAATGCAATATTAATGAGAGTACTATATATAGTTCTAAGCCCTTCCCTCTTCCCCAAGAAAAGAGCTAACAGATCTTTATGTAAGCTTTGGAGAAATGACTACTCCTATGCAGTGCAACCGCCTCAAGTGAGCAATAGTGAGTGTTAGAACCACTATTTAAGTTGAAGCTAATTTTCTCTTTGAGTCAAAGTGAATGCATGAACCCCCGCGCTCTGTGCTTCTCAAGGAAGAAATCATCTTGGACCACATTTTCAGAACACTTCAAGATACAGTGAGAAACCCTAGATCCAGGTTTTTTCTAATTAGCGGTAGGCCCCTGATACACCTAAATTAGGAGAAGGATCACTCTAGCGTTTCTGTTTCTTCAATGGAGAGATAATGGCACCCTTAAGGAGTGACTGAAATCAAGATGGGTAGAAGCACTCCCTGGAGAGGCCTTTCTGTCTTCTGGAGATTATAGAGGGAATCTAAAGCAACTACATCACTGTCCCAGTACCTAAATGAAGTGTCTGAAGTCTGATGGGATGAATTGGTACGATAGAAATATTTGAAAAGCGCCTCAGAAACTTAAGAAGCAAGATGATGCACCTCCTTAGATTATTTATAAAATTGATTCCTAACTGCTTCTTTAGGCACCTAATAAGTTGGCAAATCTAGACTTCTAGCTATACAAACGGGGACAGCCTGAGGAAGCTTCCAGGAAATCCTATTACGCATTAAAACTTGGCTGGCTTCATTTAGGCTTTGTCAGCAGTGGAATTATCATATTACAATGGCTCAGTGGCAGGCAAAAAAAAGGGCACCATGAAGGGACTCAGAAATGAAATGTCTCCAGATTAGTGATTATCTTTATTGACTCATTGAGTTTGAAGCCAAAAGCACATTCAGTTAACCTGAACTTCCACGCACTGAGTCTACTACGTGCTCACCCATGTATGCAGCATGTTTTCCTTCACCTTTACAGCATATCTTCCAGAAAGCTGTCCCACTTTGAATTTAAAACTTTAAAGAATGACCAGTGAGCAATAAGCAGTTACTTCCAGGAATTACTCACTATGCCACTGCATCAAAACCACCAGTTAAAATACTTTCTCTGCAATGCAAGAATCTCAACACCAACTTAAGGGCTTTCATGTTCTGTCGTGCCAGGAATTTTATTTAGAGGTAGAATATTATAATTTTAAAGCTCGATCTGGTTAGATACAAACACCTTAGAGCTCCAGAACAGTTAGGGCAGATGTATAGATGATACGCTGATGTGTTTGTTGTAAATGCTGTGGAAAGAATATGAGTAAATGGATACTTGGATTTTCTATATGGAGATCCCTTGTCAGCTCCAATTCTCTGAGGTGTTGTCAAATGCCAGTCGACAGGAGCCAATCCTTGCTGGACATGACAGCTGGGGATATTTTTTTTTACTGCACTGGCCTAATACTTTGATTCAGCACAGATGCCTATCAATATGAACAGTCCCAGGGAAGGCAATGCCTGAAGTAGACACGTTTTATACACTGTTAGGACTACTAGATCTCAAACTGTGCTAATTCTGAGGGAACATGAACTCTCTTGATATGCTTTAAACTTTATAAGTGCCTGTTCTGCAATAAGTTTTTCTCTTACTTATATTACAGTAGGGCCTGGCTGAGACCAAAACCCATTGTGTAGGGTACCACACAAAACATAGCAGGAAGAATTCACAACCCACAGATCTTACATTTTTCTGAAGGTTTGTAGCTTTTTCAGAGTCAAGTGACACTTGAACAAAGAATGTTTGAAATATTGCCTGAAATAATTTCTTTGAAGACATGGATGTTGGCTGAATGTTATTGCAGAGTTGCAAACCAGACAGTGCACCTTGAAATACAGACACGGCTGGCAATAAAACTACAGTGAAACCACAATCCCTGAAATCACTCTATCTGCTTTTCTTGCTTGAATGGTTCTGGAAAACAGCTTTCTGCTTTGGAGCCAACTTATCAACCTGTTCAAAATAAGTAAGCAGCCCTTATCTGGTCAGTTGGTCTCAGAGATGGGTTGTATTAACCCTTTTTGTACTATGTCTGTTAAAAGATGTTACTGGAGGAAGGGCTGCCTCTTTGCATACATACAGAGCACAGAGATGCCCAAGCCTCTGTAATTACTGTGATACAAATGACGACAGAACTTTCCATTTCTGTTGTTGTTAGATCATGCGTCAAATCATGTAAAGAGCTTTTAGTGTGCGCTCAGAAGCCTTTTTCATATAGATGAGGTTTTCAGCAATTGATCCACACACTGTAAAAATCAGTTGCATATTGGCTCCATGCCTGGAGCTTGATTGTTCCCATCGCTGGTTTCTGGTGAATGCTTTCTGCAAGGTACATAGAAATTGTCAAGTAATCGTCTCTTAAGCTTTTGTACATGCAAAGAATGTACAATATGGAGAGCATTATCCTTTCTAGATGTATCAACTACTGCACAAATAGGCATTGTCTGTAGTATTTTTCACTACCTTGTAATTAAGGGCTGTCTCTTCCCGTGCTGGCCCAACACATTAAAATAGGTGAAATACCTTCAGTGCTTCAAATAGAAATCTTTACAATTTTCATTTTGATGGCATTTTATAGCAACCTGCAAACACTTCCAGACCTGACACAGTAAGGAAACAAAAGGTGGTAACATTTCTGCTCTAACTCAAATCCAATATGATTATCTTAGCAAAGTTTAGGCTGCCAGACTCTGTAGCACTGTTGTGCTATCATGTTAGTGGCGAGGGAGAGAAGGGATGTTTCTTAGTTCAACCTAGGCATATACTTCCATCCTTTGCTGCCTTTCTATAAGAGGGAAACCTAGTGCAGTGCAGACTGGAAGGGAACTACTCTGCATGCCAGTCAGATTCATATCTGGAACATTTCAGCTTGATATGCAATCTATAGTTTTACTTAGACAGAGTAGCTTTTCCTGCATATTTCCCCATGTACTCACCTCTTTCTACTAACTCTGCAAGTTGAATGCTGATGCTAGGTGCTAGGTTCTCTGTTGCTCCTCTTGCAGCCCACAGGCCTAAAACATTTCTGCTTCAATGTCTGTGTATGTGCAAGACAAATATCCAGTCTCAGAAGTGATAGAGCGGAGGTTTGAAAAGAAGGAGAATTAAGTGAGAATGATCATTCAGGACACCTAAATACAAAGGGGTAGATGAAGAGAGACACTCTTGAGGCAAACTTCCACACTGGCCTTTTCCTTGTTTGGGAGATAATTTGCTTCTGGCTTGTCTTAGCATCAACAAATAGCACTACGCTGTGTGGCGGCCCTAGTACTGCAACTTGGTCAGAGGATCTCAGTGGGAATACATAGCTTGGCAGAAATTATTCTTAGCAAAGAATTCAGAGTACCTGGGTTTGGGGGTGTAGAATGCGCTGGCCCTCTTTCAGGACTGCTTCTGAACAGTAGCTGTCAGATTTTCTATTTTCACTTGGAGAAAACCAGAACACCTCAGGACTGTATAGCAGAGCTCAGCTGTAGACATAAAACACTGTCAGTCAAGAAGCTCTACCCTTAGCCAGAGCTCCTGCTGCTTAATCAAAAGGCATGCAGAGGCTTCTGGGAGATGCAGATATTGGAGTCTGTCCCTATAAAAAGCAGAAGTCAAACACAAACACTTCCTACACATTTCAGTGTAGCTACTACACAGCACAGTAACTCCCAAGAAACAATGGATAGTCACCCTCCACTTTGTGACAAGGTGTTTTAATGTCTGACTGCTGGAAGAGAAGGGAAAAAATACAGGGCCTAATGCAAAACCTTCTGAAGACATGATGATTTCTACCGATTCCAGTGTTTGGCAGGCTGGGTTTAAGAGGGCAGGCTCAATATGCAGTTGAAGACAACACAGAGTGGGGTTTTCAGAGCAAGATGAGGGAATTTACTTTTAACTAACCAGTTCCAATGAGCTTCAAGAATGAAATTAGGCAAAACAGATGCCCTCTCATCAACAGTTCTTCCAAAGTCAGCTCCTGCCGTAAGTCCAGATTTTCACTAACAAGCAGCATGTAACCGAAGCTTTCTTACCTAGGTTCAAATGTAATGATAGACTAGAATATAGATCAGGAGCTTCTATGGTGGTGGCCACTGGGCTATGGCAGTCTGATGAGGGAACGCAGATATATGGTGGCTTGGCAATGGGAGGTGTAGATCTATTTCACCACATTGGCACAGATTTTCTAAGTGACCGTGTCTAAGTCTTATTGTCCCTGTGCTTTAGTCCCTTCAATGAAAATGGAGTGTAACTACTCTTTTGATCTCTCCCTCTTCCCTTGCCATGTCTTTCTTTTGGCTATGAGTGTAAATCCTCTCCTTTGTGCATGTAGCACTGTCTTTAAACGCTAATGGAATAGTACACCCAACGTAAAGTAAGGGTGAGAGTCAGAGCCCAGATAATTCAGAGGAAACACTCCCACTGATGATGGCTGGCTGTCAGGCCCAAACACAGTTATTAGTGGAAAACAGAGATGTGTTGTACAAGGTTTTTTTTTTCCTCTTCCTCTTCAGAATGGCTGTGATGAGATGGGAACTTTTCTGCAAGTTGCAAAGGACCTAGCCCATCCCTGATAATCCTGTGCTTTTCAAAACTGCCTACAAATAAAAGTGAAATCCAAAACTCTGTTCCTGCCAAAAAGGACACATTGCTAACAGTGAAATGGCTTTCTAGTTGTGTGACCTGCAGGGATGTCTGATGAGCACGTGGTCTTTCTCCTGCCAGTTTGTTTTTAATCAGATCTGAACAATACAAGCTGACAATGAAATCCCAGAGTCTCACCCAGAAAGTTCCTCAGCTTTTGGTTGGACTTTTTGTTTTCTGTTGTTCTGGGTGTACTCTGCAATCTGCTGCCTGGAGGGCTACACTGGCCTCGCACCAGAAAGCTGCAGACAGCATCTTATTTGCATATAACTCTCCATACTGTTTCCTCTGCAGTACGTGTCTGAAGAGATCATTTCATTGCAGAAGCATACTGAGGTGTCTGGAGTGCTCCACAAACCACTGGCCAGAAGAAGGCAAATGAGAGGAAGCACGGTTTCAGTTATAGGTCAAGAAGAAGCATCCTCCACCTCTGCCATAGCCTTCTCATGCACTTGGGCAAGTCTCTCAGTCTTGCTGTCAGTATGCTAGAGCTAATAAGGCATTGTTCTGCTTAAAGGCAAGTCCCATTTTCAAAAGCAATTTAGGCTTTTCTCAACTCTGAAGCCTTAGCCCACAGACCTTCCTAAGACACAGATGTCTAAGTTCTTGAATTGCTATGAAAATGCTTATCTGTTCTGTCAACGCAGTAGATTGTTGTTCATATCGCCTTTAGCAAAATCCAGCTCTCAAGGCTGACGAGAGCTGGGAAGACCAAGTGACACAGCCCTTCCTGTGTGTCTGCAATCACAATATGCCTCCACGACCCCTGGGAGCTTGGCTGCTAGCTCATGCTACAGTCTGCACTGCTGGGGTCTTATTACCAGCTATGTTCAGCTGGAGCAGAATCTTTCTGCAGTCTGCAAGCAAACTGGGTCTTCCAGATATGTTATACAGATATGCTGTGTTTTGCAATTACATGTTATGTTCTGCTATATGGATACGTTATGTTTTGCAAATTTGAGTGGCACAAAATCCAAACCGATTTAAAAATCTGGGCCCTTCACTTCAACTCCTCACATGTAAGACAATACTCCTGTTAGGAGACCTGTCTGGATCGTAGTTCTTCAGAGGGAAGGCTGTCCTGTACCGCCTGCATACTGCAGTCCTGTTCAGGATGTCTGTACGACACCACAAGAACGCCCTTCCGTTGCTAAGTAGACAGCAATCTCACGTGACAATGTGACAAAAGCTGATCACACAGATTCATTTTTGCAGGTAAAATGTGCCAAGGAATTTTAATCCTGGGTGCAGGTCAATTACACACAGGAATAGTAGGAGCTAAGAGCTCCTCCTTAGCTAAGAGTCTTTTCCACTGGAGAGAAGGAAGTATGTTAAGGCAGCCTGGATAAATATTTTTGTCCAAGTCTATGATTTGCCTTTCTGTTTGGGACTATTATATACATGGCTAAGACAATACAACCTTCTGGAAAACTAGAAATATGTTTTTTTCCATCTCCCTCTCATCAGGGAAACTTTATAGGCTATGTACAAACTATTGCAGAGTTGGTTATTTTCACAAACAGTTAATCAAGCTTGCTTTATTTTTGGACCTATCTTCTGCTCTGCTGTTCTCACCTAATGCCTAAATACTTTCAAGTTGCCCATAACCTTCATGTTTAAGCTTTGAAAAACTAATAAATACAGTAATAACCATATAACAAATTTGGAGTCCTAGTTCTTTTAATTCCTTATTCAGGTGTTCTCCAGCAGCAGCTCTCCTGATCTTTCTGTTGCAACCATGGTTGTTTGGTCAGTTTATTAATATTTTTCTTGATTTTAATATTTTTCATTTCATTAACTTGCAAGCAAAGCTGATTCTTCATATGATTTTTTTAGCCTGGTTGAGCACTGTATTAGTTGCAGTAGTATTAACAGCATTAATTATAGGACTTAATAATGCTGGCATGTATTTTGTTTGACATAATTTGTTTATCCTTAATGAAAATGTGTATTCTGCTTGGTTTAGAGTTGAATTATATTTTACGAACCGAAGTAGGAAACTTAAATTTCGGCAGCATACAAAGAACCTATGAAGACCCTCAAATGACTGTGAAAATTTAAACGCTTATGTTGGTGGCAGTTAAAATTTAGCATGTATTAAAGAGATGTGTTATGTCAGCTGTGTTATGACAAAGAATTAGAAGTCACCATATGGCTCAATTTTTCCAAATACATTTTTCCAAATAGCAATTTCTTAGGCATTTAGAAATTTAATTTTCCAATTGAATTTTAACTGGTATGTTCTAACTACAACTGGCAACTTCAGCCTTGTTTTCTTTGATTCAGGAGAAGAATGGGAGTAAAAAAAAGGTGGTTTGGTAACTCTGAAATATTCCAAACATTTTTTTTAAGTTATTAGTGAGGGATGAATCTTACACCATGCTTTGAATGTGACCAAACTGAAGGTGCAATTATGAACAGGCTTAAAATTTCAACAAAAGCCTTCACTTCCACGCTTCACTTGCAAACAATTTGAAAACAATCCACATTTGTAATAGTATTCATCTAAATATTCTAGTTCTTTTGCTCAGGGTACTAAGACTCAGGCCTTCAGCTCTGCAGCACAGCTAGTTAGAAACTTCCTGATGAAATTTTCATCAGCAAATGCAGAGCCAAATATATTTAATTCAAAAGATTTTGGAATTTAATGAGATGATAAGCCTAATATATGTTTGCATGGGTTTCCAGCATAGGCTTAAGTTTCTGGCAGACTGAAGATCTGGTGTTTCCTGGATCTGTGCCTCTGTTATGCACCCTCAGATAGGACCTGTGTGGCACAGAACTTCCATGACAATGGCCCTGACTCTGCGTTCACAGCCCTAACTGAGTTTCCAAGGTCAACATAGTACAGGACATGGTCCCAAACAGCTACTAAACAAAATCTTGATGTTCTGTGCCCATGGAGGTAATTCATTCAGGAAACACCATGACAGTTTCTCAATCCATTTTAAAATGGTTTTAAACCTAATCTGAAGACTGAAGTTTTATATGAACCCACACAGCCAGTGCTGAACATATGCCAAAAAAGTAGCTGTCCCCTAGTGACTGCTCGCCAAGGATAGGATCTGCTGAGACTCCCAAATCCTCAAGAGGAGTTTTTTTTTGTTCCAGATGAAAACTGCTCCCTCCCCCAGTCTAAAGATTGTCTTACTTTCCACCTCTAACCCAAAGTTTCTGAAAATACTTCTTCAGCAATGAAAGGTGAACAGTTTTAGCCTCAGAGAAAGGACTCCTAAACAAACAGGAATGACTTTACTGTAGAATTTTATCTACACAAATCTCATTTACTGGTCGTTTCTGAAACCTGCAGTTCTATTCACAGATAGATGATCTCTCTTTATCCCTCCTGTTCTGCCTTCACCACTTCTATGGTACTTCAAAGATATATCAAAGCATGCACTACACTACAGCCATGGACTACACTATCCCAGGCTTTCTGGGTAATTTCTAGTTAGAATTGCTGTTGTGTTCAAGAAGAGAGAATAGATGGGTAGGAGGAAGTCTAGGAGCTTGTTGACAGATTAAGTGAAATTGTAACTATGATGAATACTATTTCGGTATTGTCCAGTCTTAAAACAAAAAGAGATTGGCTGAAGACAACCAATTAATGATTTTTTTACCTTCTTTTTACTAACTGTCATGACAGGAGTCATACTGCCTCCTATGTTACCAGGATGAGCCTGGGAAAAGTTCTAATAGGAAGTTCCATCATCCAGGGGAAATATTACATGTCCCTAAGAGGCTTTCCTAATTTTAAACTGTAACTATCTCATATATTTTGGGTTAGAAACGGAAAACACAATTTGAATTGTGAAGATAATTAACTAGTGGCACAGTGCGTTCTCCATCAGTTCAGATTTTGCAGTGTGCGGGCAGCACTGACCCAAACAGAGTTTAGAGCTGTCATGCAAGAATCACCGAGATGCAGTTTCTGGCTGTTTTATGTAAGAGGTCACAGACTAGCTGGCCTTTTCTGGCCTTGAATACTTGTGTGACTGCTTGAACAAAGTGACTCTGCCACGCTCTGTTGCAGTTCCATGGCGTGAGATCAGAAAATGTCCCTTTCATGATCATAAATAGGCTAGGAAGAAAAGCAGAAAGTCTAAGTGTCTTAGGGTGATGGGGCTGACGCTGTGCAAAGTGCTAACCTGTGCAGAAGGGGATGCATTTAAAATGCTGAGGAACTGCGTGTCTTGGGGAAAGACATTAACCGTAACTGGGTCACTGTTCCGCACCACACCTTCCCCATGGACGGATCCGAACAGGGACAGACACGTTCCCACCAAACGCCGCGGGGTCCCACGGAAAACACGGCGCGCCCCGCAAGGCCCCCGGGGGGAGCCCGGGTCGT
>NW_008823915.1:475147-492912 GCF_000699105.1 Pygoscelis adeliae
AGAGGGAAGAGGTGGGATGGTGGCTTTCCAAACCGCCTGTTCTGAACACTGACTCGCTCACGAATGAACAGGTTTTGAACCGAGCGCCACATCTCTCAGGCATTGGCTAAAGTGGACGCAGCTTCATGGAGAAAAGGCCTGCGTGTAGCTAGCTGCAGAGTCAGAAAGTTCCAGAAATAGAAAACTTGCTTTGTTTTAAGGGAGAGGGGGGCAAATAGGGTTACATTTGAACACTCCTCTGAGCTTTGTATAGTCCTCTACCTGAAGTCTTGGGAATAAAGTAACAGTGAGGTGTCAGTGGGCACCGCTGGTCGCCTGGGACTCGGCTCTGTAGTTAGGTCTGTGTGGCTAAGCCTCTTCCATCTACATAGATTGCAGAATTGCGTCCATTGCTAGTTTGACTGCGTTAATCGAAATTGTTCTAGTAATTACAAGCTGCAGGTAGAAACGCTTGATTTGTTTTGACGTTTGCTTTTCCTACCAGCCAGCTGGGTTTGAGAACAAGAAGTGAACTGGAATAGACTGTTGGATATTCCACATTAAATTCTGTGCAAAAAAGGAAAACTGCTATTCTAGGGAGCAGGAAGGAATAGCCCCAGTTAACTTGTGTTCGGTTTAGGGGGCTACTACTTTTAGATTTCAGTCACCGAAGGAACTTCTATTGAGTTTGGTGATAAATTGATCCTCGATATCTTTGTTTGAATCCCATTTTCCATGTTGGTTTGCAGTGAGCTAGTTTAACAAGCAAATAATAGTCGCAACTGATCTTGCCAGGCTATCTTCTAGCTCTGCAAATAACTCTTTTAAACATAATGTAGGTTGATTGTGAATACTGCATTGGACTTCACATGAGTGCTTGTGCTTAAAAAGGGCCAGAGAAGAATATCTAATTGTTTTTGCACCTCCTACTTCAGTGCTGACATTGTTCTGTGTGATTCCTTGCTCTCTATCCAGAGCTGAAGTTTTGGGCACTTAAATTCTGTGTGGGGAAAATGTAGTTGTTGTTTCTGAGATTACATGCAAGGTGCTGTACAGCTGCTGAAGCCTCTCTTGCTGTTGTAGCCCTAGATAGCTGTGAGACATTCTATAATGTGAGACGTTGATTGTGAGGCATTCTGTAATGACAGGCAAAGCTTAATTTGTCAAGAGAAATGTTTTCTTCCTCATTTCTTCCCCTTTATGTATCTAAGTTAAATCTAATTATGCTGTTGCGTAACAGAGTAGGTTTAAAGGCAGCAACAAACATTCAATGGCCTAATCTAGCACTTGCAACAGAACTGAAGTTCATGCAAGTTCTTTATTGGCTCTTAGACTATTAAAAGGCCTCTGGAAATATACAGTGATTTCACCTAGCGGGTAAACTGGAAGACATGGAAGCATCATTGGAGAGAGCCATTCCTGTGAAAACTAAGAGCAAGAAGACTATTTTGTTGTAAAGGAGAATCTAGTGGGAGAGGAGCATATCTGGGATGGTGGGAGAATGAGGCTTAGGTCCTTTGTACTGCTTTGTTGCTTTGGAAGAATAAATTGGCCTCTATTTCTGAAGCTCTCCCTCTTAGACAGGTAACAACAGCATGCTTAGACCTCAGAGCAGGACCTGGTGACCAGGATTAAAGCAGGATAGGAGTTTGACACTCCCTTTCAATGGGCTGTCAGCTAAATGTTTGTTTTCCCAGCGAGCTGGTACAAAAGATAAGAGTAAGAGGTTTATCTTGGAGTTTAAACTTTACCTGCAGGTGGTTTTCACCATCACACCCAAGCCTGTGCTGGATGTGGCATTCCTTCACTATGAAATCCTGCTGGCTATAGTCTTTACTTGTGCGTTACAGAATTTGCCCAGTACTGTGAAGAGGACACAGATACAAGTAATAGCTAATAGATGGCACATATACATCTATCAGAAAATAAGTGGATGCTTACTAATTTTATATTTTACTAGAAGATAACAAAACTCTATTTTCTTCCTCTCTCCTCCCCAGCTTTAAACACATTCCTTGTCTGGGAGGAGTTCCTCTGTCTATCAAATCTACTATGCTACCTTCCCCCCCCCTCTTCTTATGCTGCTACAAGTAGAATGTTATCTGGTAGGTTTAAGTCTCTCTCTCTCATATTGGCTTACAAGGCCCACAAATAATTTCTAAAAAAGGCAGCCTTCTCAAGGGAGGCTTAAAATGTTTCTGTTCTTGCTTTTCTAGTTCAATTGCATCCAGATAGTTATGTTTTTATTAATCCATTTTAGAACAATAGTCAGAACACCATTATGCTATAAAATAAAAACTCATCCTCCAACATATCCTATGCTTGATCTCTTTTCTTTAGCATGCTCATAAACCAGAGTGCAGTGGCCGAGTGCTTAATGTCATGTGTGATAACTTGAATTTAATGCAGGGTCCTTCCCATGCCATTTCAAGCTTCATTTAAAAGTTGAGGAGAAATGAGAATCTCAGTTTATGGGCTTAACTTACTTCAATTCATCTTGGAGGGAGCTAGTGACGATTTGGAAGAAATACAAGTCATAAAAACAGCTTTGTCCTTCCTGTTTAAGATTAAACTGTTTCAATTTTTGTTTTGGCTGGACTTTGAGCCAGTGAATGAAAAAAACAGAAGAGGAAGTACAGAACAAGGGAGCTAGGGAAGAAGTGAGGGTGCTTAGTAACTTGAGCCTGCAGAATACAGGAAGCACATGTATGTCAAGAGAACAACTTTGAAAGGAACCGGTGGTGAGTCAGGAAGCAGTCACTCCAGTCTGTCTCTTCCCCATGTTGCAAGAGTGGTAGCTGTAAGCTTGTGCGTTTTCCAGTTAAACTTAAAAATGATCTCTGATAGTCACGTTGCATTGCTACAACTGCACATTTGTTCCATTTGTTAAGTCCTAGAATACTTAAGTTGTGCCTTACTGAGTATCTTCAGCTGAGATCTACCTTGTCTCTCTGCAATACTAGTTGGGTACATGCAGCTATAATGTATGATATTATACCTTGAGATGCCTCTTTCTAATGTGTTATTGTGAAATACTGAAGACTGCTTTTCTCCCCCTCATCTTCCTCTTCCATCCACTAGATTAAGCAACAATGGCATTTGTGAAGAGCGGGTGGCTGCTCCGGCAAAGTAAGTCATGGGCCTTTTACCTCCTTTTCTCCTCACTGTGTCTAACTCTTCAAAAAACATCAGAGCAACTTAGTAATTCCCAGGTCTTTCTTCGAACAAGTCTCTAGCTCTGTGGGTTGTTTTTTGTTGTTTTTTTTTTTACCTTTAGGACACTTCACAAAATGATCTGTCATGACAGCATTTCCATGTGACCTTTTGGGTATACCAGTGAGAAACAGGATATACCATATCTGAGGTGTCTGACTGGCATTCAGCTTCAGATGCTGCTCTGTAATTAGTGCTGTATAAGTGGAGACTTGGAAACTTTACCTGACACCTTAACTTAATGTCTTCAATTAGTCATGCCCTCTGCTTGTTCTTGCAGCAAGTTAGAACTAAAGTGACAGGTTATGCACTTAAAATAAACTCAGTTTGACTTTGAATACTAGATAAAATATGGAACCCAATTCTGTAATGTTATGAAGTGGGGATGTTGTAGTACAGGATTTTGCTTGGCACCTCAGAATGTCTGGGGCAACTGTGAAGGATTTCTGTGTTCATTTTTTATTAACTTTATGATGCAAATACTTCCAATATGTGCCTGCAAAAGTGACTGTCTGATTTTAAGGTACTATTTTACGGCGTTGGAAGAAGAACTGGTTTGACCTGTGGTCTGATGGCCGCTTAATATTCTATGATGATCAAAATCGCCATGATATAGAAGATAAAATCCACATGCGAATCCATTGCATCAACCTCAGAGTGGGGAATGAATGTCGAGGTAATAATGAAACCTTCAGGATTTGTGTATTCAGAGATTCTTTACAACTTCAGTGCCTGCCCAGCATACCGTTTACAACACTACTGCAGAAGTAAACATGTCCAAGAAGTGTGCAACTTCATTGTTGTTAAAAAAAAAAAAACACCCCCATCCCCCTCCCCCACAAAAACAACCCCAACCCAACCAACTACTCAATTCCCTTATAGATACCGAGGGCGTGGTATCACCATGTGATAGATTAGGTTAGGTCCTTTTAAAACTCAGTGAGGACAGTGTACCATTTATGCAGGTGGCAGGCATGCACGTGAGAATGGGATGTTCACAGTAGACTTGTGTGTCTGATTATAGAGTGTTACTGGTGTAATTATAGTGCTGGCTGGAGTGAGAGGCAGGACTAGAAATGAGAAACCTCAGCAGATTTTTTTCAAGTATTACTAAGTTCAATTCTAGCATTTGTTAGTACTCCACTTGATGCTGACACAAGTGAAGGACACAAGTGTTGGAGAGTACTTATTGCTAAGTATGGATTGGTTCTACTGTAAGACACTTGCATTTCTTAGGAATGATGTTCAGAGCTACTTACTTTCAGGACACTCTAAAGAGCAAGAACAGGCTGGCTATTTCCTTCTGGAATTTGTTCTGATGCCATGGAAAGCAGCTACAACTGGCCCTAGTTTATTTTGTCCAGACTTTTGCATGAACTGTCTCCCTTCTTGTAAATGCGATCATGAAATTCTGGTTATAGATATTTCATAACTCGTCTCTTTTTTCTGACTCAGATTTCCAGCCTCCAGAGGGGAAGCAAAGAGACTGTTTACTGCAGATTGTTTGCCGTGATGGGAAGACAGTCAACCTCTGTGCAGAGAGTGCAGATGACTGTCTGTAAGTCTGCCAGAGAATATTGTTTTTGCTGCCTCTTCCTCTTCTGTCTTTCTTTTTCTCTCTCTCCCTAATTATTTTCCTTCCTTCAGACTTTCAGAGACGTGTTTTGAGAAAGTTTTGAAGCAAGTAAAAGCCAGCTTTCAGTGACAAAAAATATAGCTCTCCTATTAGAAGTTGTCTAGCTCATGCAAACTAACTGCAAGTTAAGTCACTGAAAACACTGAAGGGTGAGGAGGAGTAAAAGAGTCTTATTAATATGGTTAATGCAAGACTGGATGGCCCAAGGACATCCCAATCAGTAGTGAAAGGAGTAATACTCCATTATTGTGAACTCTCAACTGAGCTTGGCTAGTTAGATAAGTTCTGTCATCGGTGTTTGCCAAGTATGCGTGGTGCGTCGAGCATGCTCCCAGCCATATCGCATGGGAGTATCTGTGTGAAGTATATGTACCTTCTGTTCAAACTGTAATAGCGTCAAGACCCACACTCTCTAGTCAGCACAGATGCAACTGTTCAGGCAGGAGATACAACTTCCCTGGTGTATCTCTTCCTATTTCCTTATCCTGAGCATGGCTGCACATTACCTGGCTGTTGTGCTTACAGCAAGGACTTTCAGCCGCATCTGTTCCTTCTCGTGTTCCTCCTCATTCCTTCTCAGCTCTGCAAAGAAAGTAATTATTTCTCAATCTTGGTGTAACACCTTTGTGTGTTCATCTTAGTTTATCATTAGGCTTTGACATATGCAGTATCTTAAACTCTGCTCCTGCAGTACCTCTAGTTGCTAACCTTGGTTTTTTCATAGTCCTAAAAAGAAAAAGTGGCGTTAATTTTTATCAGTGTTCCACTAAACAATGGGTGGTTTTTTTGCAGGGCATGGAAAATTGCTCTCCAGGATGCCAGAACAAACACAGTAAGTGTACTACCTAGACTTTATACTGATAGAGAAGCAGCACATCAGTGTTATGTGTGGTCCAGCAGTTTACTTCTGAAATCATGTTCCATCCTTCTCTGCTAGAGAAAAACAGGGTCATGAGCATGATGGTAAGGCTTGTGGGTGGGGAGAAGAATGATCCACTGGATCACAAGCACATGTCATCCTTGCAGCCAAGTCCAGGCAAGTACATGCTGGGTGGAAGCAAATGATTTCAGGGAATGATTTCTGTGGGTGGAAGTGAATGTTTGGGAAGCTGGTCTGTAAGGGAAGTGGGCACTGAGACTGTGGACAAAAAGTAAATCTTCTGCAACCAGTAAAAATGCATCTTGCACTCCTAGTGTTTGTTGCCTACCAGGTGCAGTGCTAAAGGAAGCTTACTGCAAAGAAGCTGTTTGTTAATGTAGATCCGTTACATTGTGGGATGCTTCTTGGCGGAGACTAGGGGAGGAGCAAGAGGTGCTTGGAGGGGAGTGCAAGCATGCCAAGAAGGAGTATATTACCTCTACATTGGCATGCTAGCTGTGGAGAGTGAAGAGGAATCATAAAAACCTCTCTGAGAGTCTTGGAGTTCTCTAGAGAACCGTATCTCTGGGGAACCACATCCATCCACTTGTGGGTATTGTTAATTTGTTTTTCCTCCAGACTGCCTTCCAGAGTACTCTTCAGCACTAGCTCTCCTTAGATGGCTAGACTGAACCAACCTGAGATGTTTCTGTTTCATGGGGAAATGCTGCGTTTTGTAGAAGCTTATCTCAGTTTTTGATGGGTCACATTAACATTGCCACTGTACTGAGGCATCTGTCATATGATATAACTTAGATCTGTAGATACCCAAAGCAAACACTTGTCATAGCAAAACTACCCTGGACACAATTGCCTCTGACTGCAGCTATGCTATGCTGCTTCATGGTGTTAAATGAGAAGTGAAGGAATTGTCCTTACACAGAGGACATAACACTTGTGGTCTGTCTGCTCTAGTTTTAGGGGCTTTATCTTGCTTATGTGTGAGATGGTGGCTCCTGGTTTCAGGAGTTAGGAGCTGCTGCTTTTCACATCTCTCACACTCAGCTGCCAGCCCTGCTAGATGGCATTCAAAACTTGCCAGTGCATCACCTTTGTCAGCCAAGGCAGACCCCTGCTACTGAATGTAGGGCTGGTAGCTCTCTGCACAAGTAGTATCATAAATTAGCACTTTCCAAAGCTATTAGAGGTCTCCAACAAGGACTTGAGCTAACCGGGTAGCTGGGCTTGAGTCCATCTGTAGGTGTCTGACACAGCTTTCAAAAATACTGAGCATCCAGCAGTGCCTCATAACTTCACTGGAATAGCAGGGTGATCACCCTAGCTTTGAGAACTATGTCATTTACAGACGTTTGCAGGCTTGTGTCATATGCCTGTACAGAGTTCCCTGTAGCAGGACAGAATACATTTATTGCTAAGATGTGAGCATTTGCTGGACTTTTTCCCAGGTGGTGGAAATGCTTGCCTCTTCATACAGTGCTTTCAGCAGTGTGTTTCAAGCAATCCTTAGAATCTCCACCACAAATTTGACCTGGGATCCGGCCACAGTATGCCCTCAAAAGTCTTTCTGCAGTCCAGGTACAAGAGACAATAGGAACATTCTCTATTGAGCTATTAAAATGTTTACTTTTAAATTAAAAAAAGGGAGCTGTTTTTTTTTCTTGGGATAGGGCACTGACTAAGAGCATCACTGCAGATTTCTGATATTAGGGGCAAGACTACAAGGCTACTGTAACAAATCTTAATTATCTTTGAGAGCTCCTTGTAGATGGATTCAAGTAAGATAACTTTATCACCTTTGCCTCGTGGCTGCCTTCAAAAAGGACCAGAATTATAGGTGGCATTTGCAAAGCAATTCCCTAAAAACAACCAAGCCCCTCAAATCCCAAAACATTTAAACCTTTCTTATTGCATTTTTTTTAAGTCTCCTCACAGCCAGAAAGTGAGGTGGCTAAGAACTGTGACAGCGTTCTGCTAAAATGTTCAGGTGCCACTTTTGGCTACTGCATTTGTTTCCTTTATCTGCTCATGCAGAACTTGGTGATACCACTCTAGGGTGCCAGGAAGCAGCTAGCTTAGTTGTGAAGACTTTTTTATCTGAAAACGGAGGACGAACAAGAGGGTAATTTCTAAAACTGAGGCTATGAAATGAGGGAAGGAGTCGGTGTGCTTGCATGCACACATATGCACATGTGTGTGTACAAACACAGAGATAAGAAATTTTATGGCTCCTTCCTGTGGTTGATCAGGCATTTGTGTTCTCCCAGGTCTGCTCTCCAAGTAGTTTCTTTTTGCAGTGCTTTATAACGTATTCACTGCTTTCTTAAGCACATCTAAAGGTTACTCTTTCTTTGGGGTCATTAAGTTTTAATCCTTGCACTACTCAAACTGGCTATCTGTAGGAAAAGGTGATAACTGCTACCTTTCCGTGGTGTTTAGGGCTACGTGGGATCTGACGTGATGCATGACGAGACAGCCATTTCCTCAGCCCCTCCTCCCTACACAGCTTATGCCACACCATCACCTGAGGTAAGAGTTGCAGTCAGGAAGCATTAAAATAAGTGAGGTAGCAGAAGCGGCCATCCTTCAAGCACCCAAACTGTTCTCCCAAAGCGCTGTGTTTCACAGTTAGATCCAGCTTTAGGGTTTGCACAGAATAAGTGTTAGAGTAAGGCACTAACAATCTAGTGTCACTCGTATTTGAGATGGATCTCCTTTGAAAGGGATGAGGCAGATTTGGTTGGGAGGTATATAAAGGGATGGCTGCTCAGTGAACTTTAAAGACAGGGCAGAAGTTACTTGGCTAATCTTGAAAAATTTTGGCCATGCAGCTTTTAACATAAGGAGGTGTGACTACACTTTCACATTATGTAAGCACTGGAAGGATATAAAATCAGGAGTTTTAAAAATAGTATTTAATGACTGGAGCTGTCACTTTTAACACATAAGGATTTTGTTGCATCCAGGATGTCATAGCAACACAATAACTCTAGCTTCTGGATGCACAGTTCTTTTGCAGTGGAGGAGGAGCAGCATTGGGGCCGAACCATTTCTGGATGTTCTGACTCACGTGCAGTGATACACAAAGGGATAGTTTGGGGTAGTATCACTTGTTGCACTATAGGCGCTCTGCTCCAGCCCCTTGCTGTTAGAAATAGTTGTCAAGAACTAAATGTGGTACTGGGAGCTATATCAGGGCTAGCAGCGGGCCTCCTCTTTTGGAGAGCAAAATTGCTTCCAAAACATATGGCTACAGGGTATTTGTCCTGAATCTGACATTTACTTCTGGTGTGCTAGAGGAAAGTTGGTTGGAGTTTCTTGGGATCAGCTGCTGCCTACTTGGCACTTCTGAGCTCTCCAGAGAGCTGCTGTTGTCATGAGGGCAGAGAGAAGCAGCTGGTAAGGCTGCTGTGGCTCTGCCTCATGATCCAGGCCCTGCCTCTGTCACTCACCATCCAGGAAGGGTGGAGAGTGAACACTGCTTAGGAACACTTATTTTTTCAAGCAGCTGTTCTAATTGCTTTCTAGGAGACTGTATCAGTACAGACTGCGTATTTTAGTGAAATTTTAACTGCATTAGAAATGAGGGACAATTGAACAAAGTGCATAATCGGACACATAGCAAAGAATGCTTTTGTAATGGACATTTTTAATTCACCAGGTTTATAGCTATGGCTACGATCAGTACCATGGTGCGTATCCCCCTACTGGTCCTCAGGTCTTCTATGCCTCCAACGGACAAGCTTATGCTGTTCCCTATCAGTATGCATACCAAGGTAATCGGTATCAACCATATCCTTCACCTTCCTGTAGAAGCTATTTGAGTCAGTCTTTCTGGCTTTAATTCTGTTAATCACCATCCTTTACCACCCACCACTCCTGCACAACAGAGTGATAGAAAGAAACCTGACTTTTGTAACTGGAACCAAGTCCCCTTACCCTTTCACAACAAAGCGCGTGCAGTGAAATTTGTATTAAGTGATTCAGCCTTCCCAATGAGATCCCAACATATTTAAATTACTTTATAAACTCTTGTTGAAGCACACAAAACTCTCTAACTACAGTAGGCAGCATGTTTTCTAAGGAAAGATAGAAGAGCCAGAACAAGATTGATTCAGTACTCCGTATTGGGCATTGATGGAGCTTCTGGTTCATCTGTTGCTCTTATACCTAGCTTAATTATTTCAACACTGATGTTCAGCTATGACCTCAGAATTAAATGCAAGTTTCAAAGGTAAATCCACTCCCAAAGCATGGTGGTAACTGGTTCCTTCCCTGCATGCTGGAATTGCTGTAAGGCAGTACATTCAGCCTTGTGAAGTCTTCTATTGCTCTGTTCAGGTTTGTATAGCTTTCAATCCTAATAAAAGAGGAAAGAGACTAAAATTTTAGGGTGTGCTTTTAAGCTTACTCACCTTAATTGAGGATTAGCTTTGCACAGAGCGCCCCAGTCCTACAGAATTGGGGCTTTAAAGTAGTATGGGTAATATAAATCAGAAAATTTAACTTAGTAATTGTTTATGATCTGGCTCTGCAAACAAGAATCTCTATTCAGAATTTTTTTCAGTTTTGAGGGAATTTTTTTTTTCCATTTGACATTTGTCAGGTTATTTCATTTGCCTTTTCCATTTTTTGTTACAAGGGAGGTGCATCAGCATAAAGCTTTTAAAGCTTTCCTCATCTAAGTTAGTGAAGTCCTAAAATACAGATCATATATATACTAACACAGAGGAAGATGGGTTTTGTTGGTTCTCAGCAGCTAAAAAGCAGCAGCTTGTTGAAAGTCCCAAGAACCTTTTTTAAAAACTACCAGCAGGCCTTGGCAATCAAGCCTCAGAAGCCTCAGAAACCTGTATGATAATGCAGCATTAAACAGTAACTCTCCTAAACAGTTTGCAAGTCCAGTGTGTTAAGATACTAGTTACAGGTTGGGCATAGTAACCAAGCCTCGATGTTTTCCTTCACTAGGGTTACTGCAACTAAATCTTAGGGGTCAAGTTCACCCCTAGCAGCTAACTTAACTCCTGTACGCTCAGTTTCATTGCTCATGCTCTGAATTGACAGAGTCCTTATGAGGTTCCCAGTCATGCAATCACTGAGAGTCAGTGAGAGCCTTTTCCAGTTGTATTAGTTGGATTACTTCAGTATCTGTTACAAAAAACATTGCAATATCTTCAAGAATACTTAATCTTCTTGAAATGTCTGGAAGGGAAAGCAATATCATTATGTTTGCTTTGCAAGTAGGAGCTAAGTCACAAAACATGACAGGTGGAGCTTGAGTGGTTTCTTGAGTCTTAGGTTAATTCCTTACTACTGGGCCAATCCACCTGAAAAGAAACGTAGCAGCTCTCACCACACAACAGATCAGCCCAGGCTGTGAAGGCTGAATTGAAGTAGTAAGCAGTAATTGTAGAGTAAATAACTGATACAGTTTCTAACAAACCACTGGCTTAAGAGCTGCCAAAGATTTTTTTGGGGGGGAACTATACTATTTGCCTTAACTTCAAGGTTGAATCCATTTTTAGACCCATTTCTTGCATGAAATCCACTAAGTGTTTGATAGAATGATACAAATAATTCATAGATTCTTTGCTAATATAAATGCAGAACAATGTTCAGTTTTACATTTGTGATGAGCTTTTATCCCAGATATTAAACTCTTAAGAGGCTAGAAGTGTTGCTAGGCCTCTGGATTTATTTAATCAATGTGGAGGCTGAATCCAAAGCAGAGATGTATTCTACCTTTGTAGCTGACATCATCTTAGCGTTCAGTGGAAGGAAGAGGGTGGAAGAATGGGCATGTTTTGAAATCTCAATGCATGGTATTAAGATATAAATTTCTTTTGCCCTCCTCTTAACAATTTCTTATTACCTAGGACCTTATGGCCAACCTCCTGCAAACCATGTCATCATTCGAGAGCGTTACCGTGACAGCGATGGAGATCTTGCACTGGGCATGCTTGCTGGAGCAGCGACTGGAATGGCTCTGGGATCATTATTCTGGGTCTTCTAGATTACCCGCTCCTTATCTTTGTAGTTCCAAAAACCTTTATTGTGTGCAATAATATATTGGCAATGTTGTTTACTGTTAAACTTTAAGAAATGCAATAGTTATTTCTCAGTAGTGACATCTTAATAACTGATTCTTAACTGTCCTAAGGAGAGTTTAAAGGCACCGTTTAGTTAAGCGGTTGGAGACAGCATGTGCTGCTTCTGAATTCTGTTCTTATGTTTCGAGTTACAAAGATTTGTACTGATAAGGATCAACATGAGCACCAATGTAACATGGTAGCAGTCACTAGGTTTATGAACAGGCTGTTATTGTAAACACAGTAGAAAAAATGGATTTTGGGGGGGGTCTAAAATCTGGTCCAAATAGGAGGTTTACAGGAGCCCTGCATTAGTATATATGTACTACTGGCTTCTGAACATTCCCTGGACAAACACACAGCTCAGCAGAAACTCCTTGGCATTAGGTACTCTGCCATGCTTGAGGATTTTTTTGTTTTCAAACCTGCCTGCAGATGGTAGTGTATTTTCTTAGATGGAGTCCTATACCTGTCTTTCACACCATGCAGGTGACGTTGTCTTTGAGAACGTATAAGCAAACCGCTAAGAAGCGGCAGCACTCCTCAGTTCTTTTATTCTCCCAGAAATGTGAATGACCAGTGGCAAGGAAGAGCAATGTTTGTTGTTCCACCTCCCTCTTTATCCTGAATCTCTCTTCTCTGGTCAGATGGAAGTAATGGATCTTTAGCTTTGCAAGGGGTCTTCCTTGTCTGTAGAACAGTCACCTCAGACACTGTACCAACTGCATTGCTGACAAAAAGGCCATTGTCTAGTGTCTCTGCTCATTACTGCTATGGCTCTGCGGAGTCTGCAGGAGGAGAACTAGCTTAAACAACCCTTGCCCTGTTGGGCCTACCAGAACCCCTCTGCAGGCAGTAATAGTCAGGAGTGGAGAGAAACAGCACAAGTAGACCTTGCACACAGGCACTTTGATATCAGCTGCCTTGCCATGGCTAGGGTAGAATGTCTGCCTCATAGCCTCCCACAGGTTCATTATTTGCAACTAGTTTTGAGGACAGCTGAGCCTGGGTTTGTTCTGTGCACACTTCCCTCACATTCAGCAGGTCTCTTCTTCCCTCCGTGATTTGTTAAGGAAAACACTCCAAGGAACCTGGTTGGCTTTGCTTGTACGTCTGGTTCCTTATACAGTGTGCTCCTGCAGGCTGCTGTGCTACGGACTGTAACCTGGAGTGCAACTGTTATGTGGCCTGTTACCTTACCCTGTTATAATCCATGCTGAGCTGTGCTTGGCAGGGGAAACTCTGAAGAAATGCACATGCTTTGTTATTCAGGTAAAAGAGGCAGGGTGCCTAAGTTGAGTTCTTTATAGTAAGAGGACTTATTTTTATACTTCCACTTTCAGCTTCCTGTATTCATACTGTTTTAATATGTTAAGTCTTTCTTATGCTTTCATTCAGAAGTAGGTTAAGTTCCTTAAGGTTCACGGGGTTTCAGGTATGTCAGGAAAGATGAAAATATATGAGAACTTGCACCCACATAAATTTAGATCAAGCCCCAAACTTTTTCATTTAATCCTAAAGCTGTCTTGGCTCTATCCTACATATTTAAGCAATAGAGGTCTTGGACAGGAGTTTGGGTAGCAGCCAGGGGAAGCACTAAGCTTTCATGACTCAGGACCAACTCAACAAACTGAAATCATCGGAAGGAAACAGACCGATGTAATTTTGGATGCTTTACTAAGAGTGGGCCTAATCCAGGGAACGTAAACTTCTTTCAAGAAACTTTGGCGTGGAGCTGTACACCAATGTGCATGTGTGTCCTTTCACAAGTTAATACAAGCTGTGTATGTTCTGCCAGCGGTATGTACTGAAAGGACTTGGAGGTTCAAAAGAGGACTGAAGCGAAAGTTTCCTATTGCTAGTCCAAACCAAAAGAAATTGGAGTACACTACTGAAGTTCTCTTAGAGGCCTGGTACTCCTGAGGTCAGAAAGAGATGGTGACTGTCTAGAACTTAAGTGAACAAACATTTCTGCCCTTCTTAAGCCTTGAGATAACCTTGAAGCTTATTACAGGTCTACACTGCTGTTTAGTTGGTGCTTTGCAATGTAACTAGTTCTGCAGAATGCCTCCATCTCCTCTTCTCCCTGTGTGATATTTAGCTTGTAAGGGGTGGGGGAGAATAAAACAATTGAACATCATTGTGATTTCTTTTGAATTTCATAACGATTGTGAAAGAATAGCACAAAGTGAATCAGCTAGTAATTTATTCTAAGTTCAGAGTTTTATTGTGTGGGGTTTTTTTTTCCAAGAGCTGTTGATCACAGCAGGGGAACATGTCTCTTGCTCTCAGGAGATAACTGTATCTAGGTCCCCAGTTTCTTCAAGTGAAGTATATAAGGTGAAGACTGTTGATTGCAAAACATTCCTGGGTTGAATTCAAAGTAAGAAATGACCTTTTTAAAAGTTCAAATTGAAGTAAGTGACCATTAAAAAAATAACCTTACCCCTTCTCAAGGGGAAAAAAATTTACAAATTGAAGCTGAAAATTCTAGTTCCATATTGGTAACAATAGGCTGCTTTTATACAAAAATCATGAGCTACTTTTCTATCCTGGTAGCACAGGCATTTAGAAGCTAGAAAGCAAATGTATGAAACTCTGCTAGAGCATAAAATTGAGACTAGTTATCTTATTGCAGGTTCTTGTAGCCTTTCTGATCTCACTGCAGAAATAGAAGTGGAAGTGTCTTGGTGCACAAAGCAGCAGCGTGGGGATAGCCACTTGGATTCACTGGTTGTTAGAGCTCATAGACTTGCTTCCTGAAGACATGGCCGTACCTCTTGTTGCTCAGAAACAGAGTGGAGGTTTGGTCATATCGATGACAATGTCCGGCTGGACACTGAGTCATGACTCAATAGCCTTTCTCTGCCCAGTCCAGTACTTCATGTGTCTGCAGTTTGTGTAGATGCTGGTGTGAGCTGAAGGAGCAGGGCCAGAGTGGATTTCAGGGCTTGGAGGGACTGCCATGCCAGCTTCTGCAGATGGGTGATAACACAGTGATGGGAAGAGGCAGTGGGTGTGGCAAGATCATTTTCAAAACAGATTGAAATGATAGGCCTAAAGAGGAGTTTGTTTCTGAATGGTGCTATTCATGATGCTGTGATTCCAGTTATACCTGCATAGCACCCACGCACATGCTTTCCTACATGGGGCCCAATACTTGACCTCCCTAAAGCTATGGGAGGTCCACAGCCAATACAGTGCCACTGTTTTTTGCAGTGTACACTATCAGTTAAGGATAACTAAATCTGTTGTATAGCAGTTACAGTCCGTTCAGAATTAAATGGCAGTGCTTACAGACGTCACGACTCTGTATGTTCATCTCTGACTAGTTACTTCTGGATTGTCAGTTACAGACAGCTGGACAGAGCCAGGCTTCCAGAGGGTGGGGTGGAAATGCTCAGCCTTCTGGTGAGTCCGACCACATTAAAGAGGTGAACCGGGACCCCCTCCCAAATTTTTAGTTACATGTGAAAACATAGCCGTTTGCTTCTTGTGCTTAAATATAGGGGGCTAGGGAGCCAGCCTCTTCTAGTGAGTGGGTAAAGGCTTATGAACTAGAGAGGAAGGGTTGGAAAGTGTTTATGTACAGAGCAACTGCACTGGCTTTTGACAAAGACACATCTTTTCTAGTGCTGAAGCACGTTCTGAGCTGCGTCTAGATGGAGCTACCTTAAATGTCACACAACACTGGCCTCATTTTGTTTGTTTTTCAGTGGAGAGTCAATAGGTGATGCAACCAGCTAAGCAAGCTGGGTAAAGGAGAAAATTCAAACCTGTGGCCCTCAAATGTGTTTGTGGCTTTTTCTCCTCATGATATGGCTAAGATAGATATGTATAAGTCATGGAGGGTAGCACGCAGCATCCCCCCCCCCCCGATCCTTCATGTTCTTGTGCACTCTCTATCTTAACTACTGTTTTACTGTATGTCCTCATTCTCATTATTAATTTATAGCAAAATACTCTTAGCAATAAAATTCATATTTAAGTGTAATTGTTTTGTCTTGACATGTTTACTAGCCTTTGTTCAACATTTCTCATTTAGTCTGTAGATGGGTATATGTTTTTCAAACATAGCTTACAGGAGGTTTCCTTTCCAAGGGGACAGCGCCATGATGAATTCTGTGCACCTCCGGTCTTTCCTAAGCGATTACAAGGCTGACTTGACTTGGTAGAAAAATGAACTAAGGCAACTGTGGCTGTTAGAGTTCGAGCTCAGGCTGACTTGTCTCAGTCATCTCAGTTACCATTTAATAAAGATGATGTAACGTCTGTGAAATCAGCAAAGTAATTCCGCACTCACACCACTATACCAAGATTAGAATTAAGGCCTTTTTTTTTTTTAATGGGGTTGAAGGCTTTGACTCAGAAATGCTTAATCTTGGATATATACAACGCTGATCCAGATTTACCATTTGACATTGTGTTATCAAATCAACAGATTTGTACTGTTTAGTATTACAGTAAGCAGCTTGAAGCACAGATGTTGCTCTGGGCAAAATGCTACTGATTGCTGTATTGGTATTTCATGTTTATGAATTGCTTCAGTGAAGTTGGGTACAATCAATAAGTTTGCTTAGACAAAGACACTAAATGACGACAACTAGCTCCACCACCTAAAGGCGTACTATCTTGTACGTTTGCTGGGAATTAAACTATTTGTCAGAAGTACCACAGTACATTTTATAAGCCATTATCCTTGCTTTATGCACAGTTTGTTTTTACTGTTGAGGGGTGGTTGTTTTTTTAGCCACTAATCTGGGGGAGGAATGAAAACAAAACTGCTATTTCAACCAATCAGTTAATGTAGAAGTACATGTCATTCTTCTCCCCAGCGTGCTATGCTGGCTATGCTTATTTTATCAGTCATCAGTTCCATACGATGAATTTACTAGGCTAAGCAGATCGTTACGTACACTTAACCCTGCCCACCAGAGAGCCTACCCTTACCAAAATTTCTGCACCAGAACAAGTTAGGGAACTAAATTTGCTGTGCGTGGCTTAGCGGCTCCATACATTCCTGAACTGCCATGCTCCTGAACTGGCAACAGCTTAGAGAATGGGCTTTGCCTCTATTACTGCTTCCCTTCTCCTACTGCATTCCCTGTCCTGTTTGTGGTCACTAAATGCAACCACAGTAATTAACTTGGGTTGTATTCCTAAAAGTACCTTTATTTGTCCCTCTCTCCTGTTGCAGTTCCACTACAATGCATTGAAGTGAGCGTGGAGCGTTTGCTGTTCCCTCCATTTCAGTGGAACTGAAAGTTTCCCCCAGTATGTTGTGAGCACTTACTAACTACAAATAGGAGCTTGTAACAATGGACTGACACTAATGCACCGGTTTGGGAGTCTTCTGATTACCACAGGTTATCTCATTAGGTTTCAGAGTTTCTGAGGCATCTCTAAAAGGCTCCAAGACTCACAGGGCAAATAAAAACTCCAAATGTATCTGCATTAATAATTTAAAGCTTAAGATCCATTTGATGACGATTTTTAAGGCGCAGGTTGTGAAAGTTTCAGACTGACAATACTGGGCTTAATCTGACTGAATATGGTGGATGCAATACTGATACCATCTAATTCTCCAGGTACTTTAGGTACCAAAGTTAACTACGCATTTTGCAAAGTAGTAAGTCTTTAGATATGACAGATAAAGTCAAGAAGAGAGTCATCCAAAGTGACAAGCACCCAAAGCTTTCAGCTGCCAGGAGCACGTGGGGGCTAAGATGAACTTAGCCTGCTCAGGGTGCTCCCTGAGCAGCGGGGCCGCACAGCGCCCCAGCGCCCTGCCTCCTGCTGTAAATCGACCAGCACCTCCGGGCACTCCCGGCCGGGAAGGCGGAGGCCACCTCCAGGTTTTCGACGGACAGCGGGATCTTCTGTAACTAAACCGTCTGTCCAGCTACTTCACACGGTCCCCCCCTGCCCGTGCTGAGCGGTCACCGCCCGTGCTCCTGCCCGGCGGGCCCGG
>NW_008823915.1:493185-505229 GCF_000699105.1 Pygoscelis adeliae
CCACCTGCCCTCCTCCGTTCCTGCGGGAGCACCAACGCACGCTGACAGACTCGGATTATTAAAACAACCCCAAGACACAGATTTCTTTTTTCAGTTATAAAACTTTGATGGCCGACCCAAGGAACCCCACTAGCAGCAGGGCACGACTGGCCCGCAGCCTCCTGCGCTGGGATGCAGCCCCACGCAGCCGGGACCAGCACAACCCAGACGGCCCACGGGGAAGGGCCCCTGGGAAGCCAATTTCAAATTTCACCAGGAAACAAAGGCTTCCTTGGAAATCCTGCCAGTACGCAGCTGCCCCCACCGACGCACCTCCCCTGCATCCCGCTAGAGTCTGCCCTTCACTCCCCCGTCAGCAGCACAGCCGCACAATCCTGCAGGGAAGCCGCAGCATTTCTCTTCCCTGTTTATAAATGGGTATATCAGTGTTGTCTCAGGCCTCACAGGAGCCCTGAAGCACTCCTGCCCTGCAAATAATAGTCTGGGATAATGATAACGATCATATTCATGGGTAGCAAAAAAACCCTGTAGGTTTGCAATTTGCAGGCAGGGTTGCAATCTCTGCAAGGCAACACTTTCCAAGTCTGCTGCTGATCAAAACCAGTTTTTCACGGGAATGCTCAGAGACATGGTTGTAATGAAAGGCTATTTCCATGCCAAATTTCCACGCTCAAATCCCTAGCTGCTTCAGCTGAAGAGCTGTTTATGATAAAGTCACAGGATTTTTCTTTTGCTGAAAGTGGAGGGGGTATTTTGGTTCTCCTCCTTGTTCTGCCAAGCTAGCAGATGAACTGGCTTTGCACTAACCAAAGTCTAACTTTTGGGCAGCTACCACGCTTGGAAAGCTTCAGCCGCCCAAACAGGAATGTTCCTACTATGCTGGAAAGAGACTGGCTTCAGTCTTATACAGCCTTGCAGGGGTCGCTAGCTGAGTGCATAAGATGAATGAAAGCCGGTGATACACTTAGCAGGGCTCTGGGATCTGGGTTTTCCCAGCCTGTGCTTCAACGCAGGAGGACGGGCCAACAGCCCTGGCCTAGGACCGGGGTGTTCTGGGTCAGTTTTCCCAATTCTGTCACAGGCAGTTTGTGCAGTATTGGAAAAAGCCACTTTACATTGTCACATCTCACTTCTCTCATTCCCAAAAGAGAGATAGTGACATGAAAGAAATGGACAAGTTCATGAAAAGCTGTAAGCTGTTCTGCTCTGTGCGTGCACTGAGGATACGGGGATATCAGTCTTGGTTGACATTTTCAGAGACCTTTGATATGACCATAAACAACAACAATTAACAGTGTTTAAATAAGAAACAGCCTAGAATACAGAGAGTAAGGCCTGGTAATCCAAGAACAGCATCATGTTTCTTTACACACAGAATATAGGACTGTCATGGTTTAACCTCAGCCAGCAACCGAGCACCACACAGCCGCTTGCTCACTCTCCCCCCCACAGTGGGATGGGGGAGAGAATCAGAAAAGTAAAAGTGAGAAAACTTGTGGGTTGAGATAAGAACAGTTTAATAATTGAAATAAAATAAAACAGTAATAAATAATAATAACGGAATATACAAAGCAAGTGATGCACAGTGCAATTGCTCACCACCCACCAACCAATGCCCAGCCAGTCCCCGAGCAGTGGCCCCCCCAGCCAGCTTTCCCCCAGTTTATATACTGAGCATGACGTCACATGGTATGGAATATCCCTTTGGGCAGTTTAGCTGTGCCCCCCTCCTGGCTTCTTGTGCACCTCCAGCCTTCTCAGTCGGTAGAGCATGGGAAACTGAAAAGTCCTTGACTAGTGTGAGCACTGCTTAGCAACAACTAAAACATTGGTGTGTTATCAACGTTGTTCTGGTCCTATATCCAAAACACAGCCCTATGCCAGCTACTAGGAAGAATATCCCAGCCAAAACCAGGACAAGGACATAATGGCTGGAAGATATTTTAACCCTCTCTTATCCAAAGCAAGCTCAGCTCAGCCACCTTGCACGCACACAGCAAACCCAGCCCTCCCCAGAAGCCCCAGCCCTAGGAAGACCCACTGTATGCAACCTCTGCCTGATGCAGGCAAACAAAGACTGTACATTATTCCAAAGTGGGGGAAGGAAAGGGAAGGAAACACAATTCTCTTTGGATGGAGATTTTTAAAAGGAAATGTTAAATTTTGATTTCCCCATTTCAAGCTCATTCTAGCTATATAGACAGGAGAGATCAGTTTAGAAACTATCTTCAATTCATAGCAACATAAACATCATCAACATATAACTTTTGTTACCATCTTTCAAACAACTGCCTAGTTCAGCAGATGGAAACACAACTGTGTTGTGCATATCAGACCATGCACGATAACAGACAGACTCTGAATACATTAATTTAATGTCTGGATCCTGACTCTTTACAGATTGTACTTTAAATTTGTTTGCTTTTGCCATGACTGGCTGACAAAGAAGGGGAAAACAGAGAGAGACATTTGTTCTTTAACTACTCTGAAAAATACTGAAGTCAACCGTTTCACTACCTGAAACGTCTCCTGATGTGGAGGTTCAGTGTAACGCCATGTGCCATCCCTCTGTGCAGGCATGAGTTAAGGCAGATAATCAGAGATCTGAAGAAAACACATCCAGGTAAAATCCCTCCCATCAGCATAGGACTGTTTGCCTAGTTCTAGAACAAGTCCTAGTACTGATTTCTCAGTCAGCTCAAACCACTTTTAATTTCCACGTTCCTCAGTTTGCAAATATGACTTAGCTATCTCCTAGTCCCAGGAAAGTTCCTATTCCCAGGAAAGTGATGTGCATATGGACTTTCCAGGCAGATTCTGAACAATGGCCCTTTTTACACCTTCCTGATTAAATCAAGGTAATGTTTTCAATCTCAGATTTGGATGGCTGAGAAATAATCAGGAAAATAACCCTGGCTTCCTATACTCCTCCATAATTTTCTCTGAAAGATGTTCAGTCACCCCTGCTGCATTTTTTCTTAAAACTTTCTTTAAAGATTATTCTCAAAGTTCACACCATAGCATCCTGCTGAGTTAAGAAAGCAAAACGGTACACTTACAGGCCAGAAGAATCCCCTTCAGTCAATCAATAGCTATATTTCTGACTGTTTTAAAACCAATTGTTTCAGATGTCACTATTCCAAACAGCTTTTTTCCTGATCAATATCTCTGGCAGCTGTTCAGATAACCTATCAGTGGAACTAATTGCTGTTAAAACTATACACCTATGATTAGTCAGGTTAGGATGTGTTTTCCTTATGTAATTGCAATAGAAAACATCACCTAAATTCAACCCATGCAAAGCACTACTTTCTGGGATAGGCATATGTCAATTGAGCAGAGCAAACATTTTTGGTGCTTTCTTTGTCCTCACCACAAAGAAATCCAGAAATATTTCCATTATTCCAGCTCTGTCAGTGTGCTGGCCCAAGCAGTCAGTGTGCTTAACTTTAGGCATGGAAATAACTGTGTTGACTTGAATGGCGTGCACACTGTGCATCTTCAAGTCCTTGTGTTGTTGGACAGGCCAGCAGTTTTGTAAAAACACAAAGCTCCCAACAATGTATTAGTCATTTGGGAGGGAAGTGGGGGAACCCTCCAAACTTGCTGGATTTGCCTATACATGGTGCAAGAAAACAGGCCAAAATCTGCACCAGTGTAAATGAGCAGAACACTAATGAATCCACATGCCAGTGTGCACCCTGGTTTTACAGCTAATAAAGGCTCTCAAAGATCCATTTTAAGTAAAGGAAATGTCTGTGCTGTAAACAAAACAGTCTGCTTCTCCCTTCAACAGAAGTATTACCAAATACTTCAGAAGTGACCCCAGTCTAGTTTTTTGCAGAGGCATCAATATACTCCTTCGTGCATGGAATCACCTACAGATGTTGCAGCACACTGCACTGTATTTTAGTGGTGCATGGGGAAAATGAGAAGCTCAGAGCTGCATTTGATTGTTTCTATTAAAGGCAGTAAGGCACTGTGGGCAGGAAGGTGAGATTATGGTTTTGATCAAATCCCAGTAAACCTGAGTTAATGAGACGTGGTGAGGCAATTCCTGGGAAGGGAAGTGTCCCGTCCCGGTGCTGAACTGATGGTGAGGTCCTAAACACCACTGGTATAAACAGTTGCAAGTGCACTTTAGTTGGGACCTCACTGCAGATGAAAGCATACTTTGTTTACTAAAGCTGACTGAGTTAGTATTCAGACCAGAGCTAATCCCTGTTTCTTTTCTGTGGAAAGTTTTCAAAGGACAGCTCTTATGAGGACCTCGCCTGCATTTTCAAGCAGGAGCTTTCACTCTTCTGCTGACCACTTACAATGAAGTACAGCAATTTCTTTCCTCTTCCCCCACCCCAAAACTGGAAACAACAGTGTCCAGTACAAAGTAGACAAAGATGAGATTTTACGAGTATTTCTTGCAGGAAAACTCCTATTCTGACCAACTCTTCTGAAAGTGTTATTCAGACATGCAGGTGTTTCAGAGATGATCCTCACTCTCCCACCTAAGCTTACTTTCCCATTATCCACCAAGCTTTTTGCCTCGCAGCTTAAGGGAATAACTAACACCAAGTGGCAAATCCACAGGCATCAGTTCACTCCCCCACCGTCATGCCTGGTGCCTCCACTGCGTCTTCAGTTCTGCTCATCTCTGTGCAGTGGGAGGCCAGGTGGCAGGCAGGGGTTCTCACAGGACACAATAAAAACGAAGAAGTAAGTAACATTTGAGTTTGATCAGCTCCTGAGGCAAGGTTGAAAGAACTGGCGGATGAAGCTGCTAAGCCACTATCAATCAGATTTGAGAAGTTGTGGCAGTCCGGTGAAGTTCCCACTGACTGGAAAAGGGGAAACATAACCCCCGTTTTTAAAAAGGGAAAAAAGGAAGACCCAGGGAACTACAGGCCAGTTGGTCTCACCTCTGTGCCTGGGAAGATCATGGAACAGATCCTCCTGGAAGCTATGCTAAGGCATGTGGAGGACAGGGAGGTGATTCGAGACAGCCAGCATGGCTTCACCAAGGGCAAGCCCTGCCTGACTAACCTAGTGGCCTTCTATGATGGAGCGACTACATCAGTGGACACGTGAAGGGCTACAGATGTCGTCTGTCTGGACCTCTGTAAGGCCTTTGACACGGTCCCCCACAACATCCTTCTCTCTAGACTGGAGAGGTATGGATTTGATGGGTGGACTGTCTGGTGGGTGAGGAATTGGTTAGATGGTTGCATCCAGAGGGTAGTGGTCAACGGCTCAATGTCCAGATGGAGATCGGTAATGAGTGGCATCCCACAGGGTTCCATATTGGGACTGAAACTGTTTAATATCTTCATCAATGACTCAGACAGTGGGATCAAGTGCACCCTCAGCAAGTTTGCAGATGACACCAAGCTGAGTGGTGTGGTTGACATGCCTGAGGGACGGGATGCCATCCAGAGGGACCTGGACAAGCTTGAGAAGTGGGCCTGTGTGAACCTCATGAGGTTTAACAAGACCAAGTGCAAGGTCCTGCACCTGGGTCAGGGCAACCCCCAGTATCAATACAGGCTGGGGGATGAAGGGATTGAGACCAGCCCTGCCGAGAAGGACTTGGGGGTACTGGTGGATGAAAAGCTGGACATGAGCCGGCAATGTGCGCTCGCAGCCCAGAAGGCCAATTGTACCCTGGGCTGCATCAAAAGAAGCGTGGCCAGCAGGTCGAGGGAGGTTATTCTGCCCCTCTGCTCTGCTCTGGTGAGACCCCCCCTGCAGCACTGCGTCCAGCTCTGGAGCCCTCAGGATAAGAAAGACACGGACCTGTTGGAGCGGGTCCAGAGGAGGGCCACGAAAGTGCTCAGGGGGATGGAACACCTCCGCTATGAAGAAAGGCTGAGAGAGTTGGGGTTGTTCAGCCTAGAGAAGAGAAGGCTTCGGGGTGACCTTATTGCAGCCTATCAGTACTTAAAAGGGGCTCATAAAAAAGATGGTGGCAAACTTTTTAGCAGGGCCTGTTGCAACAGGACAAGGGGGAATGGCTTTAAACTAAAGGGGGGTAGATATAGACTAGATATAAGGAAGAAATTTTTTATTCTGAGGGTGGTGAAACACTGGAAGGGGTTGCCCAGAGAGGTGGTGGATGCCCCATCCCTGGAAACAGTCAAGGTCAGGTTGGACGGAGCTCTGAGCAACCTGATCTAGTTGAAGATGTCCCTGCCCACGGCAGGGGGGTTGGACTAGATGACCTTTAGAGGTCCCTTCCAACCCAAACTATTCTATGATTCTATGAAAACCTTCATTTCCATCCTACATCTCATCTTCTTTTCTATGATATTCTTCTAATGAAGCAGTTGTCATTAAGCCATTTGAACACAGCTTCAGACTGAGTTTATGATCATCCCATTCATATCCAAAAGTCACCTAGTGAGTGACCTGCCAAGGCTAACTGTATATGATGTGATGGGCACATATGCCAAACACAGCAAATGACACTGCAACCAGCTAGGCACTACAGCCAGGACTACTGAAAAGGGAGCAATTTTAATTCTCTAGCAGGGTCAGTATTAATCAGATCACTACTTGTATAAAGTAGCTCATTTTCCGCCCTGAATAAAGCACAGACAGGAGCAGCCCCAAAGCTTGGTGGAGCTCATATCCAAATCAGTTATTACACAGGTGAGCATGTTCAGTGAAACCAGATACTCCCAACAAGCTCTGCAACTGTAGCTGAAGTGCTGGCTCAAACACCTGACACATGCACCTTGCAGCAGTTGTGACTTTTCAAACTAATACATTTTATAACTTTTCTGCATCCCACTATCTGCAGAGTTTCTCTTTATAGTGGAATTTTCTTCCTATCCGATATGAAAATTCAGGTAGTTTGGTTAATACTGCAGCAATTTCTGTACCTGAAATAAAAAACATAATTCATGTAGAAAAAGATTTTTTTTTTTTTAAGTACTATGGGTTTCTTTCTCAAAGACTGTCTTAGTATTTGTTCCTTTCGTGATACCAAACAAGTCATCTGCATCCACAATTTGGTCCTATTTCTGTGATCATCCGAGTCTTACACTGACATATCGTGAATAGTGCCAAGTACTTTACTTGATACAGAAGCAACTGCATTGGTATGCTACCACAGTTTGCAAAACTGCAATTACATCAACGATTAAAACTGAGAAGGGAAATGGAGAACAACGCTTTACATTAAGTGATACCAATTACAGAGTAAGTACCTGATGCTAAGAAAAGTGACTGTTATATTTATGTGGTTATATAACGAACAGATTGAGCAAGCTCTTGCCCTTTGCTTATCTGTTGGGCTCTTATCATTTCAGGAAATGAAAATCTGCCTCCATGGGTGATCTCATAAGCCAGGAAATGCAGATTTTGAAGTTAGATTGCTGATAGGCCTCTTGGAATAAGAGCAGAGCATTGAGTTATGTTGTTATGTTAAAGATAGTGCTCTAACTACTGTGCCTGCACTGAACCACTGCCTTTTCAGGGAATCACAGAAGGGCTGAGGTTGGGAGGCACCTCTGGAGATCATCCAGTCCAACGCCCCACTCAAAGCAGGGTCACCTAGAGCAGGTTCCTCTGGACTGTGGCCAGTCAGGTTTTCAATCTCTCTGAGGATGGAGACTCCATAACCTCTCTGGGCAACCTTCACAGTAAGAGTTCTCTTACGTTTAAATAGAACTTTCTGAATTTCAGTTTGTGTCCATTGCCTCTTGCCCTTTCACTGGGAACAACTGAGAAGCATCTGGCTCAATCTTCTTTACTCATCCCATCAGGGGTCTAAACACATTGATAAGACCTTTCTTGAGCCTTCTTTTCCACAAGCTGAGCAATCTGAGCTCTCTCAGCCTCTTCTTATACAAGAGATGCTCCAAGCCCTTAATCATCTTTGTGTCCCTTTGCCGAACTTGCTCCTGTAAGTCCATGTCTTTCATGTAATGGGAAGCCCAGTGCTGTACCCATCACTCCAGATGTGGCCTCACCAATGCTGAGTAGAGGGGAAGGATCATTTCCCCAGCCTGCTGGCAGCACTCCTCCTAATGCAGCCCACAGTGCTGTTGGCCTTCTTTGCCACTAGGGTACACTGATGGCTCCCACTCAACTTGGTGTCCACCAAGACACCCAGGATCTTTTCTGCAGAACTGCTTTCCAGCCAGTCAGCTCCCAGAGTGTACTGGTAGGTGGAGTTATTCCTCCTCACGGGCAGGACTTAGCATTTCCCTTTGCTTAACACCATGAAGTTCATGTTGTCCCATTTCTCCAGCCCATCAAGGTCCCTGTGAATGGCAGAACAACCCTCTGGTGCATCAACCACTCCTCCCAGTTTGGCATAATTTGCAAACTTGCTGAGGCTGTGTGCTCTGTCCTATCAGCCACAACATTAATGAAAACATTAAACAGTACTGTCCCCAGTAGCAACCCCTGGGATACTCTACTACTAACTGTCCTCCAGCTGGAGTCAGTGTTCTGATCACTCCCTCTGAGCTTAGTAGTTCAGCCAGTTTTCAGTCCACTTCATTGCCCATTTTTTAAGCCCATACTTCATCACTTTGTCTATGAAGATGTTATGGAAGACAGCGTCAAGAAGTCATGATAAATAACATCCACTGCTCTCCCCTTGTCCACCAAGCTAGTAATCTCATTGTAGCAGGCTATCAAGTTGGTCAGGCATGATTTCCCCTTTGTAAATCCATGCTGACTTCTCCCAGACATGTTCCAGTTAATTAGTATATTTGGAAATGGCTTCCATTATTATTCACTCTATCAGCTTCCCAGGGATTGAGGTAAGGCTGGCTGACCTGTATTGCCCTAGATCCTCCTTCTTGCCTTTCTTGAAGATAGGAGTAACATTTGATTTCTTCCAGCCCTCAGGAACCTCCCCCAGTTGCAGTGACCTTTCAAAGATTGAGAGTGGCCTCACAATGATATGGGCCTCCTCAGCACTCACAGGTGTATCCCATCAGGTCTCAGGGACTTGCACCAGTCCAGTTCATTTAAATGTATTCTAGCTTCATCCTCCTCTACCAAGGATACATCTTCTTTGCTCCAGAAGCTCTCTTCAGCACATTAGGGACTACTTGGTTGTTAGGAATTAAATTCTCCATAAGAGACAGAATTTAGGTACAGATCCTACCGATTAAATGATTGTATTCATCCAGCGCACACTGGGACTGCTTAACCGTTCACCTGCTTACATTCTGCTTTTTAAAAAAAGTTTCTATGAGGACAGTTATATAAGCTCTTCTCAGATTAAGTCTCCCCTTCTGTAGAACAGAGATATTATCCTTTTTTTAGCTTTACAGTGCAATTTAAAATGAAAGACACTAAGCTTCTCAGCTAGTGGTAGTGGTGATGCTGAGCATCACAGCAAATTGCTAGCTATAACCTCGGAACCTTACACCAGAGCAGGACTGGGCTGCTAAAGAGAAGTAGTCTGTTGCGGGGGGACACTTCACAGTTAAGTGCTCATTTGCTCACCACACACACTAAGTCTCTTCCTTCTGATTACAGGTTTGGTCTTTGAACAGACTACTCAAACACAAGAGACAGGCAGTGCCCAGAAGCAGGCTGCAAGGCACAGAAAGCCTCTCCGCCACCCTTTTATCCACCTCCTCGCTCCAAGGCCTGTCACAAGAACCCGCCCTATGTATCCCTTCCTTAAATCCTCTGCCAAGCTAGGTCTAAACATCCCTTTCCATAAGACCCAAGCACCTATGCTCTGACACCAAACTGGAGAAGCTAGCTGAGCTGCTTGTGTTATATCAGTGACAATGGCACTTATAAGTGGCAATGGCATTTACCAGTACAACAGAATTACAGCCCTGGCACAGACTTGAGCTGTTTGTAACCCTGGGCCTGTTTTACTTTGTGTGCAGTAAATGAAAACAAATGGCTTTCAGAGACAAGAATGCATTCTAGCAATATTTTAGGCCAATGGTAATTCAGCACAGCTATAAAGGCCTCCAGACTATACAGAGTTCTCAGATTTTTAAGTACTGGTGGTCAGCTATCAAATCTCCAGAGCTTTAACCCATCCTTCTTTCCAAATGATACTGCAGGGGCTGGATTACTCCCTCACAGCAGGGTTTGCAGCAGTACAGAAGCAACTGAAGTTGTAAAAGCTGATCAGGCACAGCTAGAGGGTAGGTACCTTAAAATACTACTATGCTTGACATGTATCAGCTCAGTGCCACTTTCCCAAGCCCTACTCCATTCTAGGAGCATGTCAAGCAACACAAGAGCAACAGCACTCACGCCCTGCTACAAAATAGATCTTGTTTATTCTGCAGTCCTTCGTGACAACTGGGTATAAGACTTTGATATGGAGGTTTTGAATCCTTGTCTTTGAAGATTATTTGAAGCAGAAAGATGGTTCAAAGAAAGAGAGAAACAGAAGCTTACATGCTCTGTTGGTTGCATGCCCAGAGTTGGAATATTCCTGTGCACAGGCCAGCAAGTGTTTGTGTTATTGTCAGCAAGCTTTCTGCAAATTGCCGTGCAACTAGTCAAAGTTACAAGGAACATGAAGCACAAAAAACAGCTTGGCATTCAGGTTTGCAGTCATGATTATGCTAGTTCTTTGTAAGACAGAGCAGACGTTCAAAACAGAGCAGTAGTCCTGCTCTGCAAGCCCCTGCCTCAAACATGGCATGGGCTGAGAGGATCCAAACACCACCAGGTAAGAACTTCTGAACATCAGTGTGATACCCACAGATCACCCCCACTGTCAGGACATTCTGATTGATCTACACCTATTCTGGGAGGGCTCTGCTGGATGAAGAAGGAACAATGCTGGCAGAAGACAAGGGACAAAAGCACAGTGCTCCAGTGCAAGTGTGCCACTGAGCACAGATAAAGGGGCCCCCAGAGGTGGCAGGGCACATGCAGTATGTGTACTGGGGTACTCTGCTTGGACCAGTCCTTACAAAGGGACAGTATTTTCATTGTTGCTTTGTGTCCACTGGGCACAGCTTTTCCTCCCTGCATGACAAACATAACAATTGTGTCAGATTGGGCACTAGTTTGTGTTTGGATTTCAGCTTGCTTGACTACAACATGCATCAAAGCCATGACCAGGCATCCTAGGGCCATCAGTCAGAGCCCTGAGCCACGTGTAGTTTTAAGAGGAGACATAAGGAGATGGGAAACATCCCTGAAGGACGGTAAAACCAAAATCAAAACAGAATAATAAAGAGCCCAGAAAACAGAAGAGCAAGAACAAAAGGAGACTAGAAAATGGGACAGAAATCATCAGTGTTCTCAGAAACAAAAGTGTCAGGGACAAAGGCCACTGCCCTGTTGTTGGTCCATTACCACGAGTAGTCAAGGAAATGAGTCAGCCTTGCAGCTCCTCATTTCACACAGCTGTGAAAAATTTTCTTGGACCCTTGGTGATCTCACCAGCTTCTCCATGCTGGAAGCAATCTAACAATCTCCCTCTGCTTTTTTTTTGGCTTTCCACACACGTAACTCATTAAAAATAAGAAAATACTAGACTTGACTGTGGTGGGTGAAGGGAACAGCTGGAGTGCATGTGAAATGGCAGGTCTCTTCTGATCCAGAATGCTTGCACCGCAGGAGAGCAACATAATGGAAGCTACTAATACAGTACTTTAATGAAGACAACCCCCATGCAACAGCTGACTGCGTGAATATCCATACATGCTTTGGAAATTCTTGCTTATAATCCCACCTACAGCTGCCACTGTGCTGTTACTTTGGTTACAGATTGGAAAAAACCCAAACATAGTTTGAAATTAAAGGAAGACAATAATTACCTTGCATAACAAAGTCATTCTACATTGAAGGGAAATCCACTCTACTCCTGGGCCCTGAATGATGGCTTAGACAAGCCATCTTGTCTAAGCCAAGAATAATCTTGGCTTAGACAGGTGTACTCTGCGCTGGGTAAAAAACTGGCTGGACAGCTGGGCCCAAATAGTTGTGGTGAATGGAGTTCAATCCAGTTGGCAGCCGGTCACGAGCGGTGTCCCCCAGGGCTCAGTATTGGGGCCGGTCTTGTTCAATATCTTTATCAATGATCTGGATGAAGGGAT
>NW_008823915.1:505433-527422 GCF_000699105.1 Pygoscelis adeliae
GTGTTGGTCGACAGCCGGCTGAACATGAGCCGACAGTGTGCCCAGGCGGCCAAGAAGGCCAACGGCATCCTGGCCTGTATCAGAAATAGTGTGGCCAGCAGGAGCAGGGAAGTGATAGTGCCCCTGTACTCAGCACTGGTGCGGCCGCCCCTCGAATACTGTGTTCAGTTTTGGGCCCCTCACTACAAGAAGGACGTTGAGATGTTGGAGCGTGTCCAGAGAAGGGCAACGAGGCTGGTGAGGGGTCTGGAGAACAAGCCTTATGAGGAGCGGCTGAGGGAGCTGGGGTTGTTTAGCCTGGAGAAAAGGAGGCTGAGGGGAGACCTCATTGCTCTCTACAACTACCTGAAAGGAGGTTGTAGCGAGGTGGGTGTTGGTCTCTTCTCCCAAGTAACTGGCGAAAGGACGAGAGGAAATGGCCTCAAGTTGCGCCAGGGGAGGTTTAGATTGGATGTGAGGAAAAATTTCTTTACTGAAAGAGTAGTTAAACATTGGAACCCCAGGGAAGTGGTTGAGTCACCATCCCTGGAAGTCTTTAAAAGACGTGTAGATGAGGCGCTTAGGGACATGGTTTAGTGGGCATGGTGGTGTGGGTTGACGGTTGGACTCGATGATCTTAGAGGTCTTTTCCAACCTTAATGATTCTATGATAGAAAAATTGCTAGGCCAGATAACACTACAGTAGGTGCTTAAAAGTAAAGCTCCCGCTGTCCTGCAGTCACCTGATACCTGAACTGCTAGGGATCTCAAAGAAGTTGGAATACTCTATTACTAGAAACAAGTTATTAATGCTAGTTGTGAAAGTGCTCTTCAGCAAAATAATACAATCAAGAGATTCTCATAAGACAAAGTTATTTATCCTGTTAAGAAGAGCTGTCAGAACATGACTGTATTACAGAATAAGGCAACTGATATACTTTTAAGCTTATTCCATAAGTCTAGAGGCCCACTTGCAACTACTCCTATTTCGATACTCAATTACAAACAAGCTCAATGTGGACAGTGCAATAGCAATGAGGCAGAAATTTCAGAAGTTCAGGGTGGCAGACCAAAGTAAGTTTCAATACAAGTTCAAACAGTAAAGATACAGCAGTGATAAATGCTCTTTCCCCCCAGATTTGCTCTGAAGTGCTAGCCCATTCATAGCCCTAACAGGTTATTAGAAACAACAGTCTTTGCCCTGCAGTAACTCCATCTAACATGATGCGTGTTAAAACATTGAAATTAAAATACAGCTTTCAATAGAAGACAGTCTTTAGTGATTTCCTTGTGTAAGAAGCTCACTTATCTATTCCTGAGGCTAGTTAATGGACTTGGGCCTTGTTAGCCTCAAGAATTCAATGCTGATGATAGGGAGTTCAAATCCTGCATGGGTTAGCTGCAAAGAAGTTCCTATTAGGGCCACAGTAGAAAACGCAAAATAGCTTTGCACTAGAATCCAGTAGCGTGGGGAAAACTGGATTCCTTCAAGTCTGTGCAGTAGGAAGGTCCTGATTCAGTATTTGACTACACCGTTGCCTTTCATGAGTGTCGGTCACTGCTGTATGTTTTCTTGAAATACTGGCCCAGAAAACTATGCTTCCTGGTGTCTCACTCAAAACACAGATTGGTTGATGCTAACATCCCTGCTGGGACCCAGTGGTTGCCTCTGTAGGAATGATGAGAGAGCAAAGCTATTTGGCTTACTTCCCTTGGAAGGGATTTTGTAGGAACCTATTAATAGCAAGAATTTCAGTAACGACCCCTATATAAATATACACACACACTCACATATATGAGACTCATTTAGCATGAGCTATAGGATGAACCAGATTATCTAATTTTTATGGTTTGGATGAGAAGCAAGATGAAGATTTACACCCTCCATTACATTTGCCACACGAAGTTTAAATCAGCACCCAGGACTGCATGCAGACAAATAGCGGAAATTCAGGCATGTCCAAAACAGTCCTGTGTATTTAGTCCAAGCTCAGACACTGCAAGCTCTGCTATGAACTACATGAAGTAGAAAATCATTCACAGGATCGGTTATGCAAAAATGCACTGTGAGCATTCTCCTTTGCTTGCAGCAGTTCTCACTGTGAGGCTGAGATCAGCCATGTCAGCTGCATTCCCTGAAAGAAGGGGAAGTTTGAGTTGGTCCAACCTGGCTTTAGCAAGCTACAGACCTGTGCTGCTCAGTAGCTTTTCAACTGTTCACCCTATGCTATTCACAGCATAACTAGAAACCCACATACACTCCTCAGGAAGGGAAGTTAATAACAGAAAACTCTTACGGTCACAGTTTTGCTTTTAAAGGATTTCAGGAAAGATCTCAATGTCCATTATTCACATTCATTAGAAGCTGTACTGCTGTTACACACCTGCTAGCAACAGAACATGCTCCAAAACAGTTTTTAGTAATTCCAGTGTCAATAACAGCCCAAGGAAGAGTCAGTTCTTGGTTCCTAGCCATAGTTTGCAATACATTGATTTTTATCAGTGAGCTCTTCTGTCTTCTTACAGCCCCACACCTGTACCATCACATACATAACAGAGTTTGAACTGCCCCCATACCATCTGGTGGAAATTTGCTTTCTACTTATTGCCAGGAATTGTGGGGAGAGGAGAAGCAGCTCCTGTCACAATAAGAGTTTTTGCATATATGTAGAGTAAATCAATACAAGCAATTTCTTGCCTGCTAATTCAATTCCTGCAAGCTCTTTATTAATCACATTTCCAGAACATTTGATGTTGCAATAAAACATTTTGTTGTGAACGCTTTCCAAATGAAAAGAATTCTGTAAAATAAATCAACTAATATTTCAAAACACCTTATCCAATTGTGAGTGTTAGGCCCTGACATAGCACAGACTGCAAGTAAGCCACCAAAGTTGTTAGGCAATTACGTAAGTTAAACTCTTAAGTGCTGTGCTGAACCAAGGCTCACACTCTCTAATCACTCTCTCTCAAACATAAAGGTCACATTCTCAGCATCTATTCCAATGACATACAATGTCTTTTACAAGAGATCATGCATTCTGAGCATATACAGGGGAAGACAAAAAAAAAAAAAAAAGAAAAAACCCCAAGAGAGCTGCAAATAGGAGTCAATTTGTCTGAAAGGACTGTAGTCCTAAGAGCTAAATCAGTACCCTGAAAATGATCTTTGGTTAATGTCTGTCTTTCCTCCTTTGCTTTTTCTGTATTTTAGACAGGATTAAAAGTAAAAATACTATGTTAACACTAGGGGACTGTTACTCCAAGCGTCTCCAGCACAAATGGAATAAAAAAGACCTATAGAAAGATGCCCGATTTCACAGAGCAGGTTAAATAGCGATCCAAGGACTAGCACATGGACCTGTGTGCTCTGTCAACATTGCTGGGTAAGACCAATTCAGCAGAACAGCCTATTTAGCCTTTGGAAACAATTTATTTATACTTCTGAGGCCTTAGCAAACAGCTGTTGAATACAATGCAATTCCTACATCATGCTCCGACACTATTAGAGGCACTGGTAACTGCAGTCACCCCATTTACACTTGCTATTGCAGCCTGCAATGTTTGGGACATAAAAGCGCTACCTATTCTACATGCCATGGCAATAAACTTCATTTCAGTAACATGATGCAATGCTCTGCGATATGTGCACAGAATACCGATTTATTTGAATATAACCCCAGTGTATAGTTCAAAACCTAAGGCTCTTCCCACTTCATGAAACCAGCTTGCCTTATATACCTAACTGCACCATGTTAGGTATTTTTACTTAGTTTGAGTGCAAAGTGAGTTAACCAGTAGAAAGTTATAGCTACCTTGAGTCCTAAACACATATCTTCAGCAGTACTTTTTCTTAAGTTTAATGAAGGGTAAATAAGTGTTAAGAACAAGATTAGGAAAATATTACCTTAATCAATACATTAGGTTCAGTCAAGTTCACAGCTCATTAGCAATCCAATACTACCTCTAAGCCATTTCCTGATTTAAAATTCTCAGCTAAGTTTTCCCAGTTTTCATTTAAAAAAAAAAATTTTTATTTTATTGGGAACAATGCCAGGATTTGCAACGTTGCCTCTCCCTCTTTATTGAGATGTTTCCAATTAGTCGCAGGCCCTATTCCAGTCATCCTTTCTTATGTTGATTCAGCTATATCATACTCAAGGGGAAATCTCTCTCTCCTCTGACCATCTCAAAGTGCAGCTGGAAGGTGTAACCATACTAGGATACCCAGACATTGAAAGCAGGGTCTAGCTCACCAATTTTTTTCTCCCTGCTCACACAAATAAGCTTTATTGCTCTTCACATAACTCTCCAGAGACTAATTATTTGCTAAGGTATTCAGGGTGTGAATGTGTTGAGGTTCAGGTGAGGCCGGTGCTACTTTGCTACTGCTTCAAATAACTGTCTCAAAAGACAGTTTTCCATCTTCTAGTCTGGCTCTGCATTGTTATTTTGCATACAAAGGAGTTAGGGAGAGGTAGTGTCCTGGTTTCGGCAGGGATAGAGTTAATCTCCTTCCTAGTAGCTGGTACAGTGCTGTGTTTTGGATTTAGGATGAGAACAATGTTGATTGATAACACACCGATGTTTTAGTTGTTGCTGGGTAGTGCTTACACTAGTCAAGGACTTTTCAGTTTCCCATGTTCTACCGACTGAGAAGGCTGGAGGTGCACAAGAAGCTGGGAGGGGGCACAGCCAGGACAGCTGACCCCAACTGGCCAAAGGGATATTCCATACCATGTGACGTCATGCTCAGTACATAAACTGGGGGAAGCTGGCCAGGGGGGCTGCTGCTCGGGGACTAGCTGGGCATCGGTTGGCGGGTGGCAAGCAATTGCACTGTGCATCACTTGCTTTGTGTATTATTATTACTACTTTATTATTCTTATTGTTATTATTATTATTCTATTTCAATTACTAAACTGTTTTTATCTCAACCCACAAGTTTTTCTCACTTCTACTCTTCCAATTCTGTCCCCCATCCCACTGCGGGGGGGGATGAGTGAGCGGCTGTGTGGTGCTCAGTTGCCGACTGAGGTTAAACCACAACAGGCAGCTTTGACAGTTAACATACAGTAAAAAAGAAAATCTCCTTTTTACCTTGCTCCTTGATGTGAAAGCAAGGTTTGTAAACAGTAGTTTGCAACATTCATTTACCTTCCTCATAAATACAGAGCAACATTGCCATTGATTGCAACTTGATGCCAAACAGAGCTAGAATTCACATCCACTCTGGGCAAATATTCTGAAAGTCTTCATAGAAGAAAAGCATTTCCCACATGGAAGAGGCTCTAATTGGGGTGTTGAAACAATGGGAAACCCTAAAAGAGAAAAAAAATATTTTAAGAACCCATACAGCAACCAAGGGAGTCAATTTAAAAGAGTTAGCCTTAAAATATGTTATTTCCTCACTAATATTTCTAATTGAATCATATAAAAACCCTCAAGAAAGATAAGACAAGGAGCACAAGCAAAACAGTAGACTTCTGTAGGCATAGATGAAGAGGTTTTTTTACCTTGGAGAAATTACTTTTAGCAGAGCAACTAGGAGAATAGGAACAAACACAACCTTTCCTTTCAGTGGCTGATGTTCACAGTAACCCACCTAGCCTGATCATCCTCCACTAGAAATAAATTCCATCTCAAAAAACTGAGAGTAATTACGAAAATCAGCACTTTTCACAGCTTCCTTCTGGAACAAGATAATAGCACTAGGAGACAATATGCAACATAATGCTGAAAATTCCTCTGAACAGAAACATTCAGTCAATGAAAATGGAGAATGCAAAAAGGAACCAATACCATAATAAATACAGAGTGATTTTTACCTTCTTTACCATGACTTCTTATACACCACAAGGATTTTCTCCCACCCTCTCCAGACAGTGGGATAGAGCACACAGCAACCAAAGCAAGCTGACAGCCCCTAGTCTTTCTGGAGTGGAAATACAGCTGTTATAGAACTGACTCCCAGCTGAAGGCAATCAGAAAACTCAAACCTAATCACCTGCTCCAATCTGATGGAGCCTCCTGCTTAGTTCATTATCCCCCTTTGCCTAATTTGTGGGGCCTGGCAACACAAAGGGCAAGGATCTGTTCCTTTCCCCAGGGCTGAGGCACCCGTGACCCAGCTTAATTTGAGATGGCAGAATTCAGATGCAGAACCTGCGCGGGGGATGCTGTTACTCTCCTGCTTGCTACAACCTGAGCACCCCTCTCCTAATCGTCCCCCCTTCTCCTTGCTCTGCTCCCTGTCCTGCTGGTGAAGAAGGGACTCCCAGCTGCCGGGGGGAGGATGCAGGAGCCAACGGTTTCACAGCCTAACTTGGGGGTACAGCTGAATGTTGCCTGCAGTGGTGCGAAGGCCTGGGCACAGCAGAGAGCTGGAGGGGATGCTGTGAGTAGGGCCTGCCCTGCCTATGGAGGGTTAAAGGTTTGCAGCAAGGGGTGTGGTTAAACCAGGTGAAGGATTGAGGGAGCTGAGCAGGGGCCAGCCATCCAGGAAAGAAACACCTCGTTGCAGTGTAAGGCAGCAGCTGTGGGTCTGGCAGAGCAATGGACAGCAGGAGACAAATCTGAGGCCACGGGACAGTGTGGCATGAGCTGCCATGGCCAAGGAGTACCACCCAGAGAGGAAGGGTGGGACAGGTGTACTGTAGCCATCACCTGTACAGCTGAGCTGCCGACAGGCCACAGCAACCTTGTGCTGCCCCAAAACATTGGCTACTGCTGGGCATTGAAGGTGGCATCTTTAATTTGGCCTTACGGGCTATGGGGTATCAGGGGGCTACCTGTTCATTGTTTTCCACTGTGTGACTGAGGCAGTGTGTCCAAGGGGGTAGCAGGGGCACTGTGTTTCCCTGCTGTGCACCTGGGAGACACTGCTGGCAAATGTATGGGTGAGGATGGGCTGATATGCAGAGAAAGCCCCAGTTTAAAGATGGGCATCATAAATAACCAACCCTCAGGTAAGGATTGAAGAGAAGGAGAAAAATGGATCTGTGATTAGGTCTGATTGGTTTGAAAGTTTCCTTCTGCACATGCTCTTCAAAATAAAGCATTTCTGAATAGGCCTTTTATGTACTGGGGGTGAGGGAGGGAAGGGAGGAGGGAAACCAAGTGGAAGAGAAAAATGCTTCCGCTGACAATGACTGAGAGGGAGACAATTGCACGGTAACGTGCCATCCATCTACTGGGCAAGATTCATTATTCACGGCTCAGTCATTTGGTTCTAAATTTTAAATGTCATCTAAAGTGCGTTTTGAATTCATCAGTTTAAAAGATATTTACAAAGAAGCAAAACATTGTGTTATTACTCAGTGGCACTGAGGGCTGCGGGATGGCAGGCAGTGTCGTCAGGTGGCGGAGCAAGAAGCCAGCTAAACTGGAAATCACTTATTTGCTATTCAGAGGTGGCCCTGCTGGTACAGTGCTTGTTGGCCCTTGAAGCTTCCCATGGCTACATCCCAACAAGGTGCGCATCCTTTCTAAAAAGTATCTCACAGATTTCAGTCAGGCATGAGCAAAGAAGGAACATACCTCATTTGCTGCCTCACACCAACCTTTGTACCAGTCACTGCCAGGACCACCAGTGCACTAACCTAAGCACCCAGGAAATCCCAAGAACATACCCTACCACACAGGGGTATACGTTTGATGATCAGATTTTTACATGGCCCTGTAGCACTCTTAAACAATAATAAAATTTTAGCCACAGTATTTGATTAGCAGTTAGAAATCAAGCCTGAAAGAAGACACAATACTGTTTATATCCACCACAAATGGGGAGGCTGAGTTGCAGGGTGCTGAGGTTTCCAGGGACCTCAGCTTCCCCTGCTCCTCGCTTACAAGCCTGGCACAGTGCCATTAGCATAATCACTCCCGTACTAATATCTTCTACTCACATAGTCATTTCTTTACTAGCAAAACCATGCATATCCTCAAGATACTTAAGCTACACATTGTGTGATGGTAGTAGCTTTGTAATGGTGTTAATCTATCATCCATTTTAAATACCCTTGCTCTGCCCACTAACCCACCTCCAATGGCTCCACTTCTCATCAGACACAAACATTTCTGAGAAGTTTCAGAGAGGCACATTTGGAAAAAAAGGAGTGCAGGGGAAGAACCAAAATGAAAACTTCCTAGCCAGATCTTCATAGCTTATCGATGGGTCCAGGCCATATGACTGAGGTGAAATTTGAGCTGACTCAAACCTGAGATTTGATGCCTGGCTCAGAGGATAGCATCAGTAATTTTGTGGAAATTACTTTATTCCTTTCTTATGTCCATGGATATTGTCAAACATAAAAAATAGCAAGGAGCTTTAAAGAGATCTGGGGCATAGTGAACACCATATAGGAGAACTGGAAGTAGTATCATAGCAATTCTTTCTCCATTTTGTCTGGCTTACCTGTCTCTACTGCTCCCATTCAAAGCCCACTGGCATAAAGAAAGACTCCCACAGACTTTGGATGACTCATAAAAAACAAAGTTTGCTGTGGTTGAGCTTAATTTCTTCCACTACCTACAGATACAAAATTTCAGTTCTACTTTGGCTCTGGGTCTGCATAAAAGATTCTTCCAATTTTATTTGAATCACTTCACTCATGGAATAATAGAATTATAGGGATTATACAGAGCAATAACCCTCAGCACTCCATGGGATCAAAGCAACACTCAGAGAGGATAGCTCAAGTATTATCATCCTCATTTTCCAGCGCAAGGATGGGAAGACATGACTTGAGAGCACAGGGCTTCTTCCCAGGAGGATTTATGTTGGGAATCACATGCTCCAGGCCGGCCTGGGGACTCCCTCCTTCCTGGTGCCCTGGACCGAATGCTGTGGTTAGAGCCCAGCCTTATGCCTGGCCCGATGCTCCCTCCTTACCTCCACCACACTGCTTCTTAAAGCTCTTCCCTGCCAACTGCAGCATTTACCAGCACTACTGCATTTTTAAACAAGGAACAAAATATGAAATATCTGCATCACAAAGACTGTGGATCCTCTCTAAACTGATGCCTCCAGGATGAACTTTACTCAGCACTTAGAAGCCCAGCTAAGATTAGGGTCTCTGTGGCAGGCGCAGCAGATGTAATTACACAGCCTAAAGTGCCCTACAGTTGCTAATGCAAACAGGCAAAAGGTAGAAGACATCACCCTCCACTTTGCGATGCGAGGTCATAGAACAACCAGTAACATGCCCAAGGTGTGGAAGGGCCAGGAATTCAGCTGTCATCCTGTCACCTGGCCCAATGTGTTACCCCTAAGACCAAACCATTTGTCACTAGTTTAATGACTGGACATTTAGGCATACTAAACAGCTTCCTTTTTAGCACATTATGTGTGCTTGAGGCACTGCCAGGTCACCTCCTTTAGAAGTAAGATACAGACACGGCTGCTCAGGAGCCGCAGGTAATGCCGGTGAAGTAAACAAATGATGATCACAAGGAAGGAGGGAGAAAATAGAAGCTGGTCGTACTGCTGTACTGTGTTTACTTAAATAGTACTCTTGAATAAACAAGTTCCAGAAACTAGAAAGCAGGGACTCCAATTTTCTGGACTGAACTGCACAAGATCATATACATTAAGGAAGATAAAGAAATATAGCTGAAAGCCAAATACAGGTTACAGTGGCTGGAGATCATCTTCAGGAGATGAAATATTCCTTAAATGATGAAGACAATAATTCACAAGAATGAGACTCTCCAGTGAATTATGGGATTCCTCTTCCAGTAACTTAGCAGAAATATGATTCTAAAATTTAAATGCACTCATCCATCACCAATTCTGCTTAAATAGATTTATATGTATTTTACCATTTTTATATTTTTATAAGCCTGACATTTTAGTTCACCTGTAGGTGACACTGGGACTTGAAATGCACCAAAAGCTACAGAAGAGGGTAATTACACTCTGGCCCCAATTGCCTTCTCTCCCCCCCTCATGTTTTATAGGCATAGAGAATATTTTTAAGCTCAAGGACCAAAACATAAAACAAGGTACAAAGGAAGCTTGAAGTTATTATGGCACTTTGGGGATGGGAGAAAAGAAAGATGCTGGTAGGTAACCTTGGAGCCCCATAAAAACTTTCTATGACCAAATCCAAGCAACAGTCATTAAGAGAAGTTGATACAATGGGCTCTGACTGAGCAAGGTACCTAAAATCAAGCACCTAACTTTAAAAGCAGTATCATTAACTTCAGTGGTGAATATTCATGTGCATAAAGTTACAGAATCTTACTAGAGCACATTATAGACTAATGCACTTTTTTCTTATGCTGGATAAATCTCTAGCCTTTTAACAGTTTTCTCTGATATAAATACACATTAGATGTCCAAATATTCACTCTTTCACTTGAGGGCACCTTTTCCATTATTTCTAGTGTTTTCTCTGATCCGCTTCTTTATCTTATCCAGTGATTATATGTAATATCTTGTTTGCAAGGAAAAAGGAGGAAACAAACCAACCCTGGATCGATAGCTTGGTTCCCAGTGCAGAGTCCTCTGTGTTTGCACATGCACCTGCACAGGAACTAACAAATTGTGAACCAGTGGCCAAGGACTGTATTTCACAGATGAGTAAAAATCTCAGTACAATAATGTTTCTGTAAATTGAGGATGGGGAATTGGCTGGGGTAGAGAGACGATGTTAATGAAGAAAAGGCTGCCACATGACTTCATGCTCCATTAGACACATGAACGATATTCCCCTTTAAGGTTAAGGCTTTCGATTTCATTACATCCAGTCTAGCTGCGGGCTCTTGTTGAAAAAAGTGGTCCTGTTCTCCCTTCTCTCCTGTTCCTGCCACATGCTTTGGCAGCCTCAGGTTGTACAACTGTGCAGTGCATGGATCCAGCTCATTGAGCTCACAGAAAAGTAACTCCCCAAAATAAAAATCACATTTTCTTCCAGATTGGCAAGCTGATCCAGCTGCATGTGGTCACACAGCTACTGGACATGGCAGATGCAGAGCATGGAGTGGGAGGCTGAGACCTCTCTTCCACCCTCACCTGCTGCAGCCTTCTTCAGTTAAATTTGGTTCAACATAAAGAATGCCAAATGCCCCAACAGCGGGGAGACATTTGTCCAGAAGTCACACTGTCTAATACATAAAAGTCAAATCTATAGGTCAGTTATGGAGTACTGAGCACATTTCCTAATTTTTGAGTGCTTAAATTCATAGCCTTCACTTTTTATGTACATATGCAGTATTTGTAAAGTTATCTGGATTTCCTTTCCAATAGTTTACACATTGACACAAATATATACTCAGCGAACAGCACCAATACCTCTGTGGATTTTTGGGCATATGCTCATAAGCAGTTTTTCACACACATGCACACACATGCACACACACTACTGACAAAAAGATAGTATGTCTTTCGATGTAGGTCAGATAATATCTCCCTGCCACCGCCATGCATACCCTTTCTCACCCAAAGAGCTATCCCTAAACCATGCAAATATATGTGCAACTGCCCAAACTGTATCAACAGACAAATTAGAAAGCTATATCCATCACTGCTTTCTGTTGAAAACCTTTATTGCTAGATATATGGTCAGCTAGAGCTCACAATCAGCAAGAAGATTTGCTTGGCTGTATCTGTATTGATATTTATGAAGTTTGAGGCACATGCTAAAACAGACCAAATGTATGATTTTATTCTTTATTGAATAGTTACTGGTAACATAAGTTGGCAGGAGAATACACTGCCAAAAAAAAAAAATCTCTCAATGTTAAATCAATGATTCATTTACTCTCTTCATGATTAATTGCAAAGTATTTGGAACTCTAATGACTTTTGTGGATGCAATATTGTTTAATCAAAAGGAAAAAAGATCCAATCTGCATGGAGATACTGATTTTTCTCCTATGTCAGTAAAACAAGGAAGTATTTGCTTCCACTACTCCAGGTGCTTGGGAAAGCTGTCAGAATCAATATGGAAGCCTGGACACCTCAGTACGGGAAATTCAAAGCTGTTATTCTTTTGGAAAAGCGGGTGTGTCTTTTTGCTGCTGTACAAGTAACGCATGACCAAAACAATGGATTGATTAACACCAATGTGCTGGCCAGAGCTGGCCTCTGTCTGAAGCGTTCCAGATGCAAAGGGAATCCCAGATGCTCAGCTCTTGTAATAGCTAGTTAAAAAGAAGACCACAACCCAGCAGGTGCCCCCAGTAGTTTGCAGGCTGACATTGAACTTAGGCACCTCTCTAGCTTAGCATAAGCTACAGCTGCTATTGCCCTCCCTGTGGATCCTCCTTTCCAAGGGCTGGATTAGCACCGAGCCAAGGCAAAGCACCATCATGGCCAGACGAGGACTTTCAGTGCCAGGGGCCCCTTCCAGATGCAGAGAAATTTCTGAAGAAAATACCAGGCCACTGTATACACTTTAACTATACACTGGGCCATACTGATCCCTAGCATTGCTCACCCATGTCGGTGTCTATATAGCACTGGTTCACTTTCTTTCAATGTGTGAACCATGAGAGGTCACCAAGTCTGTTCTCCAGGAGCCCTGTGGCACTGACCACCCAGACAGCCGGTGATATACCACAACATCCCCACTCCCACTGGGATCCACTTGGGATACACAGGATCCTCACTGCTTTTGCTGAACTGGTGAGAATCACGAAGGTAAGTCAGAGCAGCATGACCATGCCCCAGTCTGGCCACCGTGCCCATCACGGGCAGTGTGCCAATGTCAGGCCATGGCAGCTGCAGGCTGTCAGCAGGCAGCCACATGCTCCGTCCCTCCTGCTCTGCCCTGTGCTGTACACAGAGCTGGCAGCTTCACCCAGGCTTCTGGCCTCACAGCAGGGCAAAGCCCTGGCTATGCATCAAGGAGAAGAGGGGAAAGCAGGAAGCTTAAGGGATGCTTAAAGGACGTTTAAACAGGCTTTTCATGCCACATTTAACCCTTAACATGTAAATCACTGAGAAGCTAATCCATTAATGTACTCTTCTGCCCTTCCGCAGTCTGATTGCACTACCATGAATTCAGAGTGGTTTTCCTGGCAGAGGGCTTTAGAAAGGAGGACACACGCAAAAAGCAACCATGATGCTGCTTCTCATCATCTACAATGATTTTGCCTTGGGACAGATCCTCAGGATCTGCTCAGAGATGAGCTACTGGTCACAGCTGGTTCCTAGGGGACAGGCCTCTTGCGATGCTCACCAGTGGTGCAAGTGGCCAGCGACTAACTGGCACTTTTTTTCTTACACTGGATAAATCTCTAGCCTTTTAACAGTTTCTCTGATATAAATACACAGGGAGCGCAGAGCTGGAGAGGTGCTTGGAGACTGGGTCCCCTGCCCAACTCTGGCAGCAGGAAAGTTTCCGCCCCTCCACAGAGATAGTTATGTGGCAGAAAGAGGCAGGCAGCATGTATCCAAGGAAATCTTTGCTAATGTAACATAACATGGAAAAAATTTGCTGGAAAACAAAATTAATACAGAAAGGCTGCTGGCATTGGCAGCAAGGGGTCTGACTGGCTCAGACCAGTGCAGATGGAGAGTGGAGTGAGTGGGAGAAGACACAAAGCACCTGCTAAACTGGGCAAAGCTTGAGACTGGGACGAGAGCTGCAGCCTTGGGTAACAGTCCCCTCACATTCAGTACTTGGCTTCTCCTCTCCTTGGCTTCCTTCCTTCTGGGATTTCCCTCCTGTGTTTCCAAAATTCAGAGCCCCATTGTGCCTCTGCCCAGGGAGCCAAGCAGGGAGGAGGCGACAGGCCCAGCCAGAGCACAGGAAGGAGGCTGAAAGCAGATTGCAGGGGGTACAGGGAGAGGCCGAGTGGTCTTAGCTGGCCAGAGAGAAGGTACATGCCACCTCTTTCCTCAGCCCTAAAGACGAGTTAGCCCCAGGTGAGAAACAGAGATCAGATCCCTCTCTTGCATGCAGAGCATCCCGCGCATGTCAGTCCCATGCCTGCACTATGCATGCCACGCTGGTACTTCCACTTCAGGTAGGGCTTGCTGGGGACCTTTCATTACCTGCCCAGCTCCAGGATGGATCCTGTCCTGCTTGCTTCAGCAAGCACATGCTGGGGAAGCTGCCAGAGCCTCCACTGAGGCGTCAGACATCCCACCCAGGTTATGTGAGTGCAGGAGACCAAATTCTTTCTCAGCCTTACAGCCTCCTGAAGCTGCTGGGGCTCTCTGGGATGCAAGTCAGAGTGGTTGCCTGCTGTGTTTAAAAAGGAGTATAGACCCAGCACATATTGCAGATTGCTTCATAGAAGAAGGCATGAAAAGAGCAATGTTCTGTTTTTAAATAGGTCTGTCCCATGTTTGCCCACTGCCAGCCCATGCTGGCAGGTGAGAGGAGGAACAAGCGAGAACTTCATCTACTGCTGGAGCCCTGAGCTGGGAGAGAGGAGTGTGAGGATGTCAGCTTGGCACTGCATTCTGTGGCAACGTGGTGCCACTTGCAAAAATGCAACTGAAAAAATGTCAGACATCTGTGCCCTCACTGTGTGAACCAAAATGGAAAAGAACCAACTATTTTTCTTTCCACTGAGATTTATAAAAAGCCCCTGTGTGATCTAACTGACACACAAAACTACAATCTCCTATTGATTATTTTTAACCTAATTTAACTGACGCTAATTGTACTGGACCTCTATAATTGTGCATAGAACTTGACAGCAGCAGTAGGATAGAATTATCATCAGCTTCATGGGGCTAATGTTATGCCAATATCATATTTGATCCATGTTTTCAACATAGTTCAATGTAACTGAATATCAGAATATCAGCATTTACCTTTCTTGGGAGTTAATTTTTAATTTCCTTTCACATTTCCTTTGACTTTAGATACACCACACACAACTTAAAGTACTACAGGTTCTCCCTGCCCACCTCACAGCTCTTCACCAGCCTAGTGTCCCCATCAGCTTTGGTCAGCTGTCCCCCTAAGGTAAGATTCACCTCCATGCAGCTTGACCTAGGTCACCCCATCCCTTCTTTAGACGTGTGCAAGAAAGGAAGGGTGTTTTCTTGTGCCAGGAGGGTCAAGACACTGAGGTTCTGATTTGAGAGGGGGAGAGAATCTTTTACTCCTTGTAGCACATTCACCGCAAAGGTCTCAGTATCTTTTGGAGCATGGCACTGATCTCTCATGTGCCTCTGCTGGATGATGATAGTACCACAAGGCAAGAAAGTCAAACATGGCCCAAGCTATTTAGGGCTTAATGAAGCAAGACTTAAATTCCATCTGGCAGCCAACAGTGGGAAAGCAGAGACCAGCGAGCCCAAGCGTAAAAGCACCACTTAATAAATGGACAGATACACTGTGCATTAACTGAAGTTTACAGATGGTGGTCCCAAGTTAGACTCCTTGTTAGGAGCCATATAATTGTCTAATGACTCCAAAAGCATCAAATGCACAGATAACAGTGCTGGCCCTGAACATTTTTGTACATTTTTCATTAGCGATAGATTAAAGAACTACCTTAGCTGTACCCACTGTTTCCACAAATATTTTAGAGCCTAATATGTCTCTACATTGTAAAGTGGAATAATAAACACTAAGTGTGCTTGCTCTTACCAAGAAGACAGATGTAATCTCTGCCACTTCTCCCAGCAGGCTCTCCCAGTTTTCCGGTTCCCCTCCCCTCCAGGTCCACTTCAAAGAGAATCTTCTCCTTCCCCCATCAGCCTGAGTGAGCAGCCAGCTTTTTCAATTACAGCTGAGCTCAAAAAGCTGAACTGCGAGGTAGTTTTAAGGCCCGTAACTCAATTTCTTAAACTGTAAAGTTAGCAAAATGGTGAGACTGTGAGGAAACAGAGGAGGAACAAAAATCTCTAGTTCAACTATTCTTTCAACTCTGTATGCTGGGTACATTTTGTCCCAGTGTTTTAAATATGTTTATCTGTTGCAGCCATGTGCACAGGGAAGTATCATTTACAAGTTGTATGCAATGTAGTAAGGAAAACCAGTAACTGCTGCTCACAGTAACCACAAGGAAGTGCCATCATCTTTATTTGGGCAGTTTATTTGGGCAATTTGACCACTTCTCAGTGCATGGCCTGCAACAGGAGAGCTCACCCACTTTTTTGTTAATATAACTCTGTACTACTGGACTATTTCCCTAGGACTCTTACAAATAGGATAAATTGTGTTTTTAGAAAAAAAACAGCTTTCTAATTGGCTCCCTCTGAAAAATGTGAAGAAATGAATCTTGAACTGTGCCTGGAACTCCGTGTGGAGGTCCTGAGCAAGGGGTTTGCTGCTTATGGCCATCACTACCCGACGGAAGCCTTACTTAGGATCTCTCTCTAACAGCATTAGAGTTTGAAGTCATCACTAGGTCACAAACCAGTACTGAAAGAACATCCACAAGGGCAGGCTCAGGAAGAAAGAAAGAAGCCCCCTTCCCCATATACCATTTTATTTATTTTCATTAGAGACTACTTTTCAGGATAGCACGTTACATTTCACGAAACACCCAAACCCTAACTTTTATTCCAGCTCTTTATCGTTCATAGTAGGACACTACTGGGGAATGATCTAAAATCTACTAAAGTCAGTAAATTCCTTGCCAAGGAGTGCAATGACTGCAGGGTGAGGCCTTCGGTGAGCAGGGGAGGGGGGGGGATTCATACCATGTGCTTCCACAAATAGCTTGCTAATGCACAGTTAATTGCTTGCTACATTTAGTGAATTTAAGATTCTGGCTTAGAGGAAAAGTACTTATGCAAAAAGCATTAGATTTCAGAAATCTTATGCTAACAATGCATCCATCCACATATCCATCCATCTTGTCACTTCTGGACTGCCTTAGCGCAGTCTAGTAGGAGTTGTGTGCCTCTTCTTCATCAAATTGTGACCATGAAGGATCATTACAGAAAAAATATGAACCACAGCACTTCACATCAAAAAATGCACATACACAAAAATGCTTCATGAAATCTTGTCAGCCCCTCTGCAGTCTTGTGTCAGATGGAAAATAAGAAAAGCCCTAATGATGAGAGCCTGTCCATTTCTCTTTTTTTGGAAAGAAAAATTTCACTTATTTTAAAATATTGTTTTATTTTAATTTGATATTAAAGGATAGATTACAATATAATTTCCATCCTCTGCAAAGCTGTGAAGAACCATTTCATTGGATGTGGAAACCAGACTATGAATGCAAAAGTGATTAACGAAAATGTGAAAATCCCTTTGTTAAGGCAATCTCATCTGATACTCCTGTGTTCTGGTTGGTGGAAGCAATACTTACATTTGACTGCAAGAGTGATATAAAGGAATTTTATAGAGAACAAATAAATTCAGTGATATTTATGTTAGTATTTATTTAAGTCCTGAAGATGACTTACTCAGAATGTATTCACATAAATTTTTGGAGAAGGTGTAGCAAAGATTAATTGAAATATTAAATCAATTTTATGACTATAGGGGAGAATGCAGTTCATCCCTATTTGTCACTGTATTCAATAAAGCACTACAGCTTAAGACTTTGATTTACAAATAGTGGAGGAAAGAACCTGAACACCAGAATACTGCTGGGTGTCTCTAAATTAAAGGATCTGTGTAAAAAAAGAAGTAATTCTTAGCTACTGCTATTAGACTGGCACTACATGATATATGTAAAAGATGTAAATAATAAAAAGGACATACATAATGAGATTTTCAGGAGCTCTCAAACATGGCCTGATTCTGTTCCCATTGTACTTCCAATGAAAATAGAGTTAAGTCATGCTCACTGCATTTCTAAAACTCACGCTTTATTTTAGAACTGCATCTCTCCTTTTTTATCCCATTTGTCTGATTCCCTGTGAAATAACCTACAAGGTTAGAAAATATGACTACAGGTGCATGTCCTCCATTATGTTAAATTATATCATATCCAGTGAGGTGAGGAATAATCTCTAGGATATCAAGACGAGACTCACATTGAACTCAATCTTCACACAGATGACAAAATGGTTTCAAAAAAAGGTGGGGGCACACTTCTGTTTTATTCCACTGTGATCTAGTCCATGCTGACGTTGCCTCATCAGCATGTACCCATAAAATCCCACAAAGCAGTGTCTGGACATAAGAATTTTGCATTTCTCCACAGTTGTCTGAAACCATTTAAAAAACTTCTATTAACCTTCATGGACTTTGGGATCAACCCCTATGGATCCAGTTATGCTCTTCTCCTGACCTTTCCCTCATCTTTCTCCATTTTGCTAAACGATAAAAAGCTGTGCATTTAGCGACTATGTTTAGCCTTGTTGCAATCCAGGAGTTTTCCTGGCACATAGCAATGATGGGATTGCTATGTATCTCATCACAGAAATGATGTATTCAGCACGAATGGCAAAAGTACATAAATCAAGGTCAGAGATCAAAGCTATCTGATATTACAAATAACTGTTAACTTTTATTAGTGGGCCTGTGTGAACCTCATGAGGTTTAACAAGGCCAAGTGCAAGGTCCTGCGCCTGGGTCAGGGCAACCCCCAGTATCAATACAGGCTGGGGGATGAAGGGATTGAGAGCAGCCCTGCCAAGAAGGACTTGGGGGTACTGGTGGATGAAAAGCTGGACATGAGCCAGCAATGTGCACTCGCAGCCCAGAAGGCCAATTGTATCCTGGGCTGCATCCAAAGAAGCGTGGCCAGCAGGTCGAGGGAGGTGATTCTGCCCCTCTACTCTGCTCTGCGGAGACCCCACCTGGAGTACTGTGTCCAGCTCTGGAGGCCTCAGCATAAGAAAGACACGGACCTGTTGGAGCAGGTCCAGAGGAGGGCCACGAAAATGATCAGGGGGATGGAACACCTCTGCTATGAAGAAAGGCTGAGAGAGTTGGGGTTGTTCAGCCTAGAGAAGAGAAGGCTTCGGGGTGACCTTATTGCGGCCTATCAGTACTTAAAGGGGGCTTATAAGAAAGATGGCGGCAAACTTTTTAGCAGGGCCTGTTGCAACAGGACAAGGGGGAATGGCTTTAAACTAAAGGGGGGTAGATATAGACTAGATATAAGGAAGAAATTTTTTATTCTGAGGGTGGTGAAACACTGGAAGAGGTTGCCCAGAGAGGTGGTGGATGCCCCATCCCTGGAAACATTCAAGGTCAGGTTGGACGGAGCTCTGAGCAACCTGATTTAGTTGAAGATGTCCCTGCCCACGGCAGGGGGGTTGGACTAGATGACCTTTAGAGGTCCCTTCCAACCCAAACTATTCTATGATTCTAATTTGAATGATCTTTAACAAAACACAGGTGATGTCCAGTGTGTCACTGCTGCTCTCACATTCAGTAAAACTGTTTAAACTATATTGAACATACTGAAACACAAACACTCAGAGAAAACAGGGATAAAACAACAAAATTACCCAAGTCAAGCATAAGCATGAATGCCTTGGCAGAGAACATTGTACCAGGATCTGGATATTTTGCAGGTTTTCAGTTAAAATAGGAGTGCCCTGACACAGAAATTGATCTTAATTATCTAACACATACTTCCCTGCTCTTGCCACATTTTCCTAATAAATGTTTCTAATTCTGGCTCTGGTGGGTGATGTTTCTTTTGAAAGATTGGGGTACAGAGCAGAAAAATGAGTACAGTTTTTTAAACTCCTCTAGTTTTAAAACTTGCTCCTCGGTCTACACTGAACTTTGCACCAGCAGGGCAGTCTGTGGTTGGAGTGTATCAATACAGCTCTATTGATTCCAGACAGAGCAATGCCAATTTATTACAGGCGTGAACCTGGTCCTTTATTATATCTGTAAGCTAGACTGTAAGTGGCTGAGTGAGCTTTCCTGACAGCACCAAGTCAGGGAAAAAAAATCTTTGATGATAGAAGATTGCTTAACATCAGTGAAAACCACTAGACCTAGAAATACAGTCGAAACAAATTATTCCTGTCTCTGTATTTTGTCTCACATGTCATGGTGTTATCTAAGTGCATGTGTGAATTAAACTAGTAGATCTATGCACTCTCAGGAGAAGGTGATATTATAGAATGAACAACTACTGTGACAGTGGGCTCAGAGCTTACAATCGTGTTTGTTAGCCAACCTCTGCAGGCAAATATTATAAATCAGAAACACTGTGAAATGTCAGGAGCTATCTAGATGGCCATTCGCCGGTGATTTTTGCTGAAATATGGGCTAATGGGAGGTCTACCCACATGAGCAGGCAAGTATGCGAATTTGTGCCTTCTTGGTGAGCCAGAAATAGAAGCTTTGGCCACATGTCGATGACCAGCTCAGTTTGCAAGCCACTGTCAGAAAGGACAGATTTCTAAGGTTCTTTGTTGCTGATTTCAATACATGGATAGTTGAAGAGCTGATAATATAGGAAAATATATTTATTTCAGAAGAACAAACATCTCCCTCCTTCAATCATACACAATTCAGCCAGCATCAGCTTTGAATGGGGACATGACACCAGCTGGAGCAGGCTACCAATTCTGTGCATCTGAGAAACGTCTCCTATTTCATTTCTAATGACTTGTCTACAAAGGGCCTCTGACCATCTTTAACTTGTCAGTAGAACTTATTGAGCAAACAGGTTTTCAGTCTGCTTTCTCGTATCCCAGTATGAGTAGCTCTGAGAGGACAGAGAGGTCCCAGTACTTGTTTGTATCTTGCCTGGCTAAACAGATTCTCAGAATTATGTTTCTACCTGAATATGCAGAATTGCAACATTTCATATTCAACGTTCTCCAGTAACTCCCAAGGACACCCTCTGAGTGATTACAAAGTTGTGTAAAAAATGGTGTAAACAAAGCTATTCTAAACTCTTGCTTATTTGCACAGCTCACCTGCGATATATTCATGGTGACAATGCAGCTGTAACACATGTATTACTTGTATAAGCTGTTCTACAAATAAAAGGCAATATGCTTCAATTTCTGAATGAGCTCTTTGTATATATCACTGCTTTAAATTCTTATTATCACCCATGGTATATACTTATTTCAATAAGATTATCTCTTGTATGAGCTGCTAATTACATAGTAGTGAATTATTTTTCGGTCAAGCAACTGTTGTTGCATTGCCTTGAAGCTCTCAGGGAAAGACAGCAGCTTTTATTGCAGGGGATTATTCAGAAAATCCGAACTCAACAATGGGCCTGTCGTTGAAAGCTTTGATATGGCTGAACGATTAACTCATGGGATAAAAATATTTTTTAGTTTTCTTATGAAAAAAAAAGTTGGTCAGTGTAAGAGGGCTCAGGGCACCCTAAAACTCCCTTGACTGCATTTAGAAACAGAACTCCAATAACTATTGTTTTATGGGAAAACTCTTGAGCAGAGATGGGAAGTCAGGTTTCTTTCCTCTTTCCTACACGCACTCCTTAGCAATCAGAGTGCCCTATGAAAAGCAAACCTATCGTCAAGAGGCTTAAAAGGAACAGCAACAGCTAGGAATAGGCACTTCCACTGAGAAATTCAGGGAGTACACAAGAGGAAAAAAGGAAAAAGAAGACCCCAAATCTCTGCAATAAATACAAATAGTTGGCACCGTTCTTCCCTGTGCTGTAGAAGAAAGCTCTGAATTTTGACTCCGGTGAGGGGCCACAGCGACGTGCCCTTGGCATGCTCAGAGCCCAGCTCAGGCCCCTCAGCAGCATAAAGCGTCTCCAGACTCTCCAAGGTTCCCCAGCTGCGGTAAAAGTGACACAAGAGCAGGGCTTAGCTGCCCAGGCAAGCCCGCCAGAACTCACCAAACAGCGGTCGTAGCTACCTCGGGCACTGCCAGGCAGACTGAAATGCACATGGGGTGGGCAAGAGAAATGAGATGCTCTCAGGAGTTAGGCAACCAATGCTCAGGGATTTTTCTGGACTGCAATGCTGATGCTTAAACATTACAGAAATACTGCTATAGGTAGCTTCATTGCTCCTGTGCTTTGGATCCAATGTATTAAACCCCCATGCAGATCTAATCTAGATCTAAGATACTGTATATTCTTGCTGATTAATTCTCCCTTGAGATTAAGCAACAGTGAAACATAATTGAAAGTGAGTGTGTATACACAGGCTTCAGTGTTACACCAGCAATAATCCC
>NW_008823915.1:527477-546425 GCF_000699105.1 Pygoscelis adeliae
GTACAACTCCTTCTCGTTTCACACAAATGGCCCCTGCCAGCCCCATGGCTGCTCCAGCAGCAGGCGACAGTGTAGGCCCTCCTGCACTCCTCCTCCCTGCAAGGTGGGGGTGCTGAATAAAGCCTGAATAACCTGAACTTCTACTGTATTTATGATGCTGATGAGAAATCTAATTGTCTGTGGCTTGCCCTGGCTTCTAAAAATCATTGTCCCATCCAGGAAGAGCCAACCTTGTATTTTACAGGGTAAGGATAATGAGGAGATGGAAAGGAGAAGGTAGTCTGCAGCACTGGTGCTTCCTTCCTCAACTTGGGACTTGGTGGCTCAAAGGTGAACACATGGCATCATTAAATGACCTTTCAGTGACATGTCCTTTTAGGTGCCATATTCTCTGAAGCAGCTTTCTCCAGTATAAGCCATTCTATCTCATTGCTCCTGTGCAGTAATCCCGTCAGCCTGTGCTACTCATAACCTCTGCTAGCCAGTGGCATAGTTACTGGAAGTTGCTGGGAACATACCCCTGCTGGGAAAATACTGTATTTTAATTTCAGAAAACTCTAGGACAGGTTTATAAGTAGAAATGACCTGTGAGATAATCTGAGCCATTTTCTGCTAGGGGACTTTGGATTTTTAGTGTTTATTGATTTTTGGCCTAAGTATCACCCTGTATTGACACATGCATGTCCTGAACTGTGTAATAGCTTTAACTGACTTTGTGGAACTCTTCACAGGACAGAAAGTAAAATTAAAGCTCTTCCTCTTGAATGCTTGTGCACTCAACCTTATGATTTTTCATCACAATACTAGATACTCATAGGGTCTAAATCATCCCATTTCTATCCCAAAGCAAATTCCCATTCATACCAGCTGAGAGTTCAGCTCAGGACAGCATAAATGTTCATAACAATAACAGAACCCTGTGGGAACAGGACCCACATGTAAACATACAGAAGTTTTTTGGTCTTCAGGTGTTTACTGAAATCACTACTAAATGTTAACAATATTTTGATTAAAAATGGAGCTGAAATTTTCATGAAGCAGCTCCAGCATAGCTAGAAAGAAAAATGAAAAACTCTGCACTGTCTTCAGCTTAAAGCAGCTCCAACTACATTTTAAAATAATAGCTTGTGAGGAACTGCACAGAGAGTATGAGAAATGCTCCACAGTGAGGTGATCTATCAGAGGGAAACCTTGAAGCCTGAAAAGGAGGGAAAACGATAAATCCCCAGAATAAATATTGAAAGGGGAGAAAGAAGTAGAGAGATTTCATTTTATTACATCATTTGATGTCATGAGCATGCACAGGGGAAAAGATTTATTTATTTATGTTTCCCAGAGGGGCTGGTTCTGTAAACAGATGGAAGAGGGGCTGGAAAATCCAAATTCCAAACAGAAAAGGTCAAGGCACAACAGAGCTGTATTTTCAGATACAGTGATATAGTGGCCATAGCCAACACTGGGTTCGATTCCTTATTAGATTTTCGGTGGTTTATGGATGATTTATGCAAATACCCAATCTGCTGGAAATATGCATGCATAATCTCTGGTTTGCTGCAAAGCATTTTCCTGGCGCAGTGGCAATGCTGTAGTTACACTGGAGATCCTGGCACTTTTGTTTGAAAACCCTGTGTTCAGTCACTTGCAGGTTTCTCAAGAAAGTAACTTCCCCTTGCTTGCTCTCAGACCAGAATCTGGACATTTAAATTTAAAGAAAACGTATCTGTTAATCTAACTGTTCTATAACATTATATTCCTGTTTTCATAGCATACAAATTGGGATGTTAAAATGGATCTGTCCGTATTCTTTTAACTGTCAAATACTAGCTCTTAAATTCAGAAGTCCTTTTCAGCAAAATATGATTTTGAAATTCAGACTTTGGTTTACGTGGGTAACCCCACAAAAATGGCATGTACAAGGATTCTTCAGATAAAAGACCAGGCCCCTTCTCAGGGTATGACAGCTTTTACTATTCCTGTATTTCTTGCAGCAGCACCTGGAGATGCAGTCAAATACCACATGCCCTGGTGCAAAGGAACTGTCCCTACAGCATGACTGACACAGTGGACGGTTCCCCTTTCTCCCAGTTTTGCTTTGTTTTTTCCCTATTTTTAAGTCTGGTCACCCTTACCTTCTCTATGTAAATGATAAATTATTTTCAGGAATCTCTCAATCATGTAAAATGCCAAGCACAATGGTGCCATGTTCTCAGCTAGCATGTAGCCATGGTCATAATAAATGGTAAGAGTAAGCATTCACAATGCTGTTATATCACTGTAGGCTTAATTTATACACACTGAATCATCCCATTGGTTTCAAGGGAAATATGCATAGCAGGTAAAGTTAAACACATAATTTGGATGTTGCATGATCAGAACATAAGTACATGGATCTATTAATTCAGTGTGTTTTGCTGTGGGCATATCTTAAATTTCACAATGCAAACCAAAGAGAACCAAACCAGGGTGAAAATGTTTATTAACAGCTATTTTCTTGGATCCTCTAGCTATTGTACAAAGCTTTTATTAATATATTTATATATTAATATAGTAATAAAATAGATAATAAATAACATATACCATTATATAAGAATATATCAATGAGCCAATACATAAAACTTTTATTAATATTTTGTTATATTTTTAGTCACCACGGTGTGTCTCATCAGAGGATATGTTAAGTTTCTATGTGTTATCAATGAAGCTCATCAGGCAAAATATGCTGTAGTTTTAAACAACCTCTGCTTACAGAGCTGCCTAACTGTTCCAGTTTTGTTATTATTTTTGTACAGAATGATATGTTACGGTCTCTCATTTTAATGAGGTAGCTAATAAAGCAAGCAGTTTGCCTTGGGCTAGCCCAGTGGCAAAACAATGCTGTGAAAAAGCCTCACAGGCAATCCATCACCTTCTGCTGTGCTGCCTAGTAAAGAGCACAGCCGTCCTGCCGGAGCAAACGGGGCACGCACTGGTACATGCTACGGCCAGAGCAAGCCCTGAAAACTCTGCCGTAACCCCACCACCCTCAGCAAGGGTGCCTCACCCTGGGCGTACCTCCTGGTCTCAGACTGCACGATTTTACTCGGTGTATACACATGTTCTCTGGTCTAGTCCGATAAGGGTTTGGTTTTGTTCGGCTGTAGATTGCTTTTGGACAATGCATAAAGAGGCTGTATGAAAACAATTTGTCTTGGTTTAGCCTGCAAGTATAAAAGCAAGAGCCACTGGCAGCCAATTAAACAGGCTGTAAAAGACTTGGGAATAATGAAAGAACAGGGCAGCTGTCCTCTGTGAGAGAGAACAAAGCAAAGTACTTGAGAGTGGAGATCTTAGATGGCTACCAGTTCCCAGCTCCCTGTTCTCTGTCTGCTGTCACGCGTTTTCAGGTGTGTTTTCAGTCTTATGCTTAACTACTTGAACTTCAGGACCCGTAGACTTGGAGGGCTGTCGCCCACTTCATTAAGTCTAATTTATTAGTGGGAAACTAATCCAAAGCCTCCTGTATTCAATGGAAGGCTTTGACTGTGGCTTTGAGCAACTGTGGACTATCTCTACTAAAAATTGAATAAAAAAAAAAGGAAATGGCTTTTGCTATTGCTATACTAGTCACATAGAAGCAGATCATCTTTCACAGTGCTCTCAGGTAAAGTCAAACTGCTTCTCTGGCAGATTAGGGATTGATTAAAGTCCTTGCACTCAGAGATATATATCTGTATTAATCTTGGAATTATTTGTCAAACACCCAAGATCTCTGCTCCGACTTGTGGAATATGTTCTGAAAGTCACCACTTAAAATGAGTCAAGATTTTTTAAATTATTCTTTATGTTTTTAAAGCAAATGCACAGCTGCTTCTTTGCCCCCAAACCAAGCACTGTTATTTTTAACACAGTGCTCTTTTTGCTTTGGAATTGCACTTAATGTGTGTTGCTGATTGTAGAGAACGCAGCTGGGAAACTAGAAAGCAGGAGTTAATACACCTTCGGACAAATCCATAAAGCATAGTCACTGCTTCAAACCAGGAGCCAAGGCCAGGTTAGCACTGACAGCTCCTGCTGTCCCAGCCAAGAAAGTCAGAGCAAGTCAGTGAAGAGGTAACATGAAATCCACTTCTTCAACTCTTCCCACTACAACAAGTTGATCCTCTTTGGAGAAGCTTTTCAAAAGCAACTTTGGGTTGCATCAGAAGCGCCAAAATTTGACTTGCCATGCTTGGAGTCTGCTATTCAGAAGATGCTCCACACGCCATTCCTCAAGTCCCCTTGGGATACTGCAAACGTGCCCTGGACTCTTGAGCAATGACTGCTTTGCATTGCACAAGGCAGTAAAGGCAATAGGAGGAATACAGCTGGGTACCTCTGTGCGAATGGGTGCTAGTATTTCAGTGTAACAACTGCCTTGTTGTAATGCGGCTATTAACCAGAACTGAAAAATTATGGAATCACAGAGGACAGAACTGGAAAAGACTGCTCCAAGTCCTCGTTAGTAATGAAGGTCAGGTTTAATTTGGCTGTACCCTCTATCTAAGATGAGATAAAGAAACACACTACAATTATTTTTCACAACTTGTTGTCATGCCTGATGGCAGTCAATCTTGCTCACATATAAGAGAAAAATGTTCTGGATAATCTGGCTGCAGTTCAGTAAATAAATTGTGATATGCACTCTCATTTGAGATATCAAAATTTTCTGGTTTAGCAACCCCTGGCGGAATAATCAATAACTCACACACTGAGAGTGATGGGAAGAGGGAAACAGTGAAGATAACAGATCGTAGCAGAGCATCAGGACCTGCAGGAGGTCGACTAACTTGCTGGGATAAGGACATACTGGCCTTTTGTCTTTGGAAAACTAGGGCTCATTGGCAAGGCAGGAGACATTTGGGGCAGTTTCCCGAGCCAGAGAAAATCAGGTCAGTGCAGCTTTCAGTCTGGTGAGAAAAAGCCCCAGATCTGGAGCATTAATTAGTCATTTGGGTTCACCCAGGCTCAAATCCAATCCTGTGTAGGAGCTAAGATAATGTGAGCGTTTTGTAAAGAACAAATTACATCCCAGATGAGAACTGTAGGTTGGGAAGCCCCAACACAGGGTGATCCAGCTGGAAAAAATTGAGAAATTATGCAGCCTTGTCATCAGCCACAACGGTCCCATTTTCACCTTAGCTCAGTTGGGGCTATCTGGGCTTCCACCTTGCTAAATAAATTAGTACAGCTCTCTTTACAAGCAAGTGAAGAAGGCTACCATAACACTGTCTCTAATTCCTGCCTGTTAGATGTTCACATGTCTGCTAGGAACTAATGCTGGGAGGATACAGGCTCAGGTTGGTTTTGGAGGCAATACTGAAGACGCTCTTTAATGAGGAGGGCAGGGGAAAGATGAGGTGGTTTATTTTCCATTTTGTCTCCTAAACCATAATTTAGAGTAAGTTGGAAAGCAATTAATTTTAATATCTTATCTAAAATTCCATACTGACTAATAGCTCGTATAACCTCCCAGGCAAATTCTGTGAGATACTGAGGACCTACAACTCAAGCAGAAGTGATTTGGTGGCATAGACACAGAAGAATTGATATTTATGATCTTGCCTTAAGGTTCATAGTAGGGCTGAATCTGGCCTACTGACTGGGACTGTCCAATTGTAAACCAAATGAGAGCCTGAGGAACAATAAGCCAATTAGTTGATACACCAGATAATGGATTCCCTAGAAATAACTGTCAGAATAAATTTTCCTTAAAAGAAAAAAAAATTAGGGGCAAAACAGAAAGGAAAACACCCCTAATTTCATCAGAGGACTAAGTTAAAAAAAAAATATATGCAGACTCTTTAAGATAAAATAAGACTGTAATCAGCAACCCTGATCGAAAGAGGAAAGGTGAAGATGCGCAGTTGCGAGCAGCTGCGAGCCCAGCCAGTGTTTGGGGGAAGCTAATGGAGCCCCAGGCTCCCTCTCATCCCTGGTCCATCTGTGCCTGCTCACGGGGAGCTCAGAGCCTGCAGACCTTTCTGTCTTGCTGAAACAGATCGAGGTCATCAAGGTGCTTAGCTCTTGTGCATTAGCCACATTTAACCAGGCTGATTTCCCAGAAACTACCTAATCCTTTCCGAGTATAGTGTTTTAAATTATTGAATTTTGCTATGTTTATTTATTATTTACTCAGGTTAGCTACACAGTGTGGTTACACACTTTGTGCTTTCTAGGAGAGGGATTGATGGCTGCTACAGAAAACAAGGAATTTTCACAAGATGTTGGTAAATTAATAAAACACCAGCAAATGCACTTGCCCTCAGGTTTAAAATGTTTGAAAAATCAGACATGTTTCATACTTGACCTGTTTGAACTGCAGCAGCTGTTTGTAACGAAGTGATGCAACTGGTGGGGCAGAGTTTTACAGAGCTGGAGGGGCATCATTCCAATATGCCAGGTGAAAAGCTGCTCTGTCAAGACTAAGGGGTCTTGTCAGACAAATTTGGTGGCATAAATACAGCCATATTACAGATTCTGCAGTGAGTTGCTGCAGGGTGGCCCAAACATGAAGCCCTGTATGTGAACCTCAACATCTCTCAGAGACCACGGTGAATGATGTCCACCTGGATGTCATTCACATTTTATTTCAGACCACACGGACCAGCACTGAATAGTGCACTCAGACCACAGTCTACAAATCAGCGGCTGTTTACAGGCATAAATAGCAGTCACGAGAGCAGCTGGGAGCATGGCTTGCTTTATCGGCTTCCTGCCCAAGTGATTACCTTGCAGCTTCTCCCTTTCCTATACGTACAGGGAGTCTAAACCTTCTCCAAGACAGTTATTTAAACAGCACAGTCTTAGGCAGTGCAGGTGAGCACCTGGCACAAAACAGCCCTGATCTCATCTGAACTTGGCTGGAGCTATGATGGTAGAAAAACACAGAATCAAACACAACTTCACAGTGAAAACTGAAAAAAGAAAAACACCAACAAAAAAAAATTTTCAGTACCACCATAAAACAGTGGTGTCTTGAAAATGGTCTGGATTTATTTGGCCAGCAGAAGGCATCCAGGACAAACTGGACTGCAACAAGCTGGTTAGCTGCAGAGACAGAGGAGATTTCTGTAGCACACAAGTCTGCCTTCAGTCTCTTAGGCTAATGAGCTTAACTAATAACGCAGTAACTAGATTGCTGGCAAAACATAAATAGTCCTACAATACAATAATACCTAATAAAAACAATGTTCAAAAGCATTTTGAAAAATTATGCTGCTAACAATATTCATGAATTTTTGCAAGCAATTAAAAAGAAACTACTGTAATTTTTTTATCATAAATCTTTGCAATTAAGAAATCATCCATAATTTGTGGCCTGAATTCCCCCAGAGCAAATAGATACTAAGGCAAGTCTAAAGGATTCTTATTATTTATTGATGATAACTTGCTCTTTTTCTACTAAACTGACTTTGACTTTGGATATTTCCTTGTGTTTACAATCTGCTCTGTTGCACCAGCTTCAATTCAGAGAACTGTTGCTGTGGTATTACACTGGGTTTATATCACTCGTAGCAGGAGAGCAGCATAAGGCAAACCTCTTCAGAGGGGATGCCTAAGAAAATTTGTTCTCTTGGCTAGGGATATTATTGTCTTTTAAATGGGCAGTGTGAAGCCCTCTGGGGGTGGGTCACTGCTGATTTGCTGGGCTGAATTTTATTTATAGATTTCTTCAAACTATCAGGGACAGGTTGTTTGTCACAGGGTGGTGTCAAACAGGTTGTCTTTAGGAGAAGCTCCAGGGAGCTGGAGCTGCTCAGTCTTGTGGCTTCCAGCGGGAAACCAAGCCACAGTAAAGCCTGGTACACTCCCCTTTCCTCTTCAAGTGCATGTGTCTAGAAAAGTGTTTCTCCATGCAAGCATGGGCCTGGGGAGGGACTGAGCTTAGGATACCCCACACCACCACCCATCCAAAAATCACAGGAAGCCTTAACACATCTCAGTCATCAGAGAGTGTGCAGTCAAGCACCCTGCAACAACAGCGAGCAGGGAAGAGCCCTTATCCTGGTTTGTATGCAAGGGCTGAGGTGCACTTAACCCCTGGACACTTGGGAGCTGGGCACCCGGGAGGCTGCATGCAGTACTACACCATGATCCCAAAGCTGGCACTTGCCATGGGAGTGCTGCACGCCCAGCAGTGTGCTCTTGTGCCCGATGCAGCCAGAAAACATTCAGGATAAGTCCTTTACCCTGCCCCCCGCAGTGCTACGGTGCAGGGAGTACTGGCTTGGGGCAGCCTGCAGCATGCTCTGCTGCAAGACTGCTTAACACAGACCTCCAGGCACTAAAGACTGGGAACACCTTAACTTCCTACAGTTACCGCAGCAATCTTATGCCCATTAAACCTTTCCGATATCCATTGTGTTTACATAGTGTTACAAATTAAATGAGTTGCAAGGATTTTACAAGAGTTTTTAGCATGCAATGGCAACCAACACCTTGGATAAATGTAAAAGGCCTTTGCTGAAGAAAATGTCGCAAACTATTCTGACTGATTTTATACTCTCAGATTATTATTGATGTTGAGATATAAGAACTGGGAGTTCACTGCGCTGGGTGCTGTACGAATGTATGGACAAGCAGAATTTCAAGGCATTATGCTGTGATTTAGTCACACGAGATGTTATTAAAATCTTTGATATTCATTATGTAGCTACATTCCTGTACATTACTTTGGAAAATTAATATAGTGAGGTGTCTCCCTCCCCCATGTTAACTACTGTATGCAACAAAGTGAATTCAAAATGCCCCTTTGCTCTCTCCATGACTACAGTCAGCAGCAGCTGTGCAAATGATTAATGGCTGACTCTCATGCACCTCAGTCAGCAGGGAACAGGAGGTTCATGGGCACATCTGGCAGCACTGTCATCCCCAGCTCATCCAGCCCTGGGGAGCTCCCTGAGCCCACTGCCGCTACAGCAGAGTAGGTCCCAGCTTGCCACCATCGCACCATGCGGCCGGTACACCTTTGCCTGATCTGGCATCTGCAAGGGCAGCAAAATCAGCACTGCCTTACCCAAGTAGCCAGAAGGTACTTTGCTTATCAGTGGCTTTATCTGGGTGCACAAATTTTGAATTAATTTCATTACCATTCCCTCCCTGGGAAGGGGGTGCAGAGTTGTTGAGAAAATGTTAGGCTTCAAAAGAGAAAGGCCTCTGCAACGGCAAATGACTAGGAGTGTTAATGTTGGCTTCAGCTGAACTGCCAGGCACATGGCAAGGATGGAAGGACAGCGTGACCAGCTCCTTGCTCGAGCCATGCTGACTCCTTGCCCACCTGCTACTGATAAGAAAGTGGGTGTGAAGTCTGGGTCGCCTGTTTTCAGCTGCAATAACTGCTTCAGTATAGAGGAATCAATGTCACCAGTGAGGAAGGAGATGCTATCTAGACAACTCTGCAATCCACAGGAAACCTAATTCTATGCAGCTTCCTTGCAAATGTCTTACTTATAATTGATATTTTATTGTTTACTTTGGAGACTTGCATTTATCAATGACACTTTGCTGCATAAAACAGCTGGAATGCTTCTACCTCCTTTTTCAAATCCTGGGGCGAATTGTGGTGATAAATGAGCCCTAGAAAGGCATGATTTATGGCTCCGTTGCCTCAAGGTGCACTCCAGATCCTTTAGTACAAATTAAACCCTGCTTAAAAGTCCTTAAATTTTTCAGGGTGACCTCTCTTTTTCCTTGTCACAATTCTTATTACAAATCACTGAAACTCTCTCTTCCTTTTTAAAATGTTATTGTAACTAAGGGTCTCATTTTTCCATTTATTCTCCCTTCAAAGTTGCATTGGGCCTCAAGCGCTATCAGCTCAAAGTGGACAGGCCATGTCTGGTCAACAAAAACTTTACTTGTAAGGAGGACAAGGCTAGTTTCCTCATGGTAAGCACATCACCAGGGATACTGCATATGCGTGGTGATGGACTGCTTCTCACTACTTCCCTTGTTTGCAAAAGCTGGCAGTTAAAATCACAGCTGGACTCATATTGAATCTGATTTTCTGACTTGCCAGAATGCAGTGTGTTTGATACCTATGGTAAGGAAAGCTAACATACTGCAGAGATCACCTGTGCTTTAAATGCCGTTAGCAGGCATTTCACAGCTGGAGTTGTAACTGGAGGCAGAGCTAGCAGCTAGCCCTTGATTCTGCTTTAATTCTGGCATTCATTTCCCATTTGACTTTGGCAAGATGACTGAATGACAAAAGCCTCAGGCTTCCCATCTATATGGTTACCTTCTTGTCTCGGTTAACTAATGTTTCTAAGTTGCCTTGAAATTTCCAAGTGGAAGGTGCCACATAGTACAAAGTATTTTTATTTGTGCGTTAGAATGAAGATCTATTAGTGAAGGCAAACATATCTCTGCAGCAATATAAAGCTTCACAAGTCAGCCTTGTAGCACCACCCTTGGGTTGAGAAGTCCTTCAGACTCTTACAAGTGGGAGCTATCCAGGTGATGGGAATAGCAGTTTTCAATGAGTAGAACTGTGTCTGTTCTGCTTTCAGGATCAGGGACTCTGCACTGACCTCAGCCATAGGGTAGATATTCACACAGCTGATGAGTGCCCAGAGTTACATTAATTTTTAGGAAGATGTGTTGCATAAACAGGTTGTGTACCATCCCCAACATAGTCATTTTATTGTCATAAATGACCATCCTAGTTTTCTCTGCAGAGCTTCCCTCTGTCACCTGGATGGCTTCTCACAGACTGTAGTGACCAGATTCCTGTTCCGTGCTCTGAATGGCATTTCATTAGTTAGGTGTACAGATGGTATAAAGTATGTACTGCCAAACAAGGACCTTTCAGAAGATGTCCTGATGTCCTGCCCTGGTCCCCTAGATCAAAATGTGCACTCTGCCCACACACAGATACTGGGAGCTATTTCTATCCCTACCCTTCATAAGGGGGTCTCTTCCCCAGCTGTTGATCCAACATCAGAGTCCCACAGCAGCCTCAGTCAAAATGGTCTTTTGGTCTGGGATTGCACATTATGAGTCTGCAGAAATCTTGTGACTGTTGGGAAGTGTTGTTAAATCTCTCACAAGCAGAAGATGTGGGGCTACACGATAGGAACCCTGTTGAACCCCTATGGGACATTTCAGAAAAAGACGTGGGAAGAGAGATGAACAAGAAACAAGGCTTTTGAGGCTGCCAGTTCCCCTGTGCAAGGCTGAAGACGACTAACAGGGCTTTGGCCGATGACACTTGTACAAGTGCTGTGCATATAATACAAAGCTGGCAGCAGCTGGCTTTGCAAACTCAAGACCTTTTGCCATGGTATGTTACAGGAAGGGGAAAATAAAGGCTATCAAGGAACTGTTCTCATGGTGATACACAGCAAGGATAAAGCTGAAGGAAGGTGTAATGTTTGTTTTAAAGGAAGATACACAAGACCTGGCTGTTGCAAACATAAAGGATGCTCAGTGAGGTCAGGATTTAGCCTATGGCAAAAAAAGTGACGGTTCTAGACAAAAAATATGCAAAATGAAGGCAATCTCAGTTAATGAGGACTAGGCATTCTGTACTGAGATACAAAACTGGGACACTTGTAACTGGAACAAGCATATATGGCACATGGCATGGGAACTACAGGCTTTGGGATGAACTCACAAGAGTATTCTCAAACACCTGAGATATACATGTAATACACTGAAAACAGATTTTGAGGTAGATGGAGGAATGAATTGTTCAAGAGTCACTGAGCTTGATGCCTCTATAAAGTTGTCCTAGCATCATATGCTTTGTTTTTCTCACATAAGATGTATTTGGTTTCTTTCCCATAAGCGTGGGTTATCACTGATGAGTAGCAGAAGTAAAGGACCTGTTTTGAATTTAAATCCAAAGCAATCCCATTAGCAGGTGTTTAGTAGGACACTGGTGAATTATGGGCAGCAGTAGCGCATAACTATGCCGTGAAGTGTTGTGGGAATTTTTCTGAAGATAAGGTGTTGAACTGCAATATACCCCTTGTATTAGAGTAATAACATTATCAGAAAAGATAGATGCGAAGCACTCGGATGCAATGGCCAAATTCTCATCTAATTTCCACTGAGTACCCGTGAGTGGAATGACTCAGCAAGTCATTAGAAGAGCTGCAGGCCTACGTTCAGCAAGGGAAGAATCTGGCTCAGCTCTGCAGACACAGCTCAGGCCAGAGAATTCTATACGATGAAGGAAGGGCATCCTTCTTTACTGTGGTGCCATTCTTGTGCCCTTCTCAGACTAGAAAGTGAAAGAGACAAACAAATAAATGATGAAGCCTTTAAGTGGATAATAGATGGCATAAATCATACAGTGTTCTAAGCCATAAATATACAACCAGGTAATTTTGAATATTTAGCATTTTTGCCAGCAGTCCACAACGCATTCTTATGCTAGCGTAAAATTTTAACAGGAAGAGAGGAATGGGGTATTTATAGGGATGAGAACAACATCAGATTTAATTTATTTATTCATTTATTTATTTATCTAATTATTTGTTTTAGAAGTTATACCACGGGCCATGCCTAAGGTTTAAACCAATCTCTAATGTGTAAGAATGAGGATGACTTTTTTTCTGGCACATTGCTACCGGTATCATCATCACTGGGTGTACAGTGACGTATGGCTTTAGACACTCTAGGACCTTGGAAGAATGTCCTGTGTCTAACTAGTTCCTGTTCTTTGGAGAGTGCTGAATGCAAGTGTGATGCTTGGCCCTTCCTATTACCATTTTTTTCTTTATGATTTGTGTTGTGGCAACACTTAGACCATCAGTCACCATGCTTGACTTCATTGTATGAATACAGTGCAAAACCTGCTCTGAATGGAAGCCCATACGTCTGGCCAGCAGTGACAGGATCAGAGGGCCTGGGGAGAAGGGGTGCCACTGTCCTGTTCTGAGAGGTCGTGCAGGAGACACAAGTGCCTGTTCCTGGTGTGCAGTGAAAGGTGTCTTGGTCTGGTTTACAAGGAAATGCATGGAGTCTGGAGGATGTTCCAGGGAAACTGTAGCACCCTCTGCATTGAAGGGGCAGAGTGATGGCTACTGATGTATGTTCTGAAATGTCACAGCTCCACCTTGGCTAAACAAACCCTTAGCATGTATCAAGAGCAAAACCTACTTCATGCGCAAGCCAATTTACATCTCTGATACAAATTTCCAAAACTCCACAGAATGTTACATCGTTCTTTTTCTATTTAATTTTGTCTTTACGGACTATGGAGTGTGGGTGGAAAGTGTAGAGCTGTTCCTAAAAGGCAGCCCTTACCATACACCGACTTCATGTCCTCTGTCCTCCTCCACCTGTCACAGAAAAGTATGCAGTTGCCTGCAGGTTCAAACTGTAAACAGGGCTAAAATTTGATACCCTGTGGCAAACATTTGACAACTGACAGTGACTGCAGGGTAGGTTTTGCCTGCCTCGCTCACCATGAGCTTTGCTCTGCTCTCCTGGAATATGCACTGATATGAAACCTTTCCTGGGATTAATGCCTGGGCACGCTACCCGGGAAAGCAAGATTCAGAATACAAAGCAGGGAGAGCTCCAAGGTCTCCTTTTGTCTTAGAGTATTTTTGGAAAAAGAACTGTCAGAATGAATTTCTTGGGTAGTTACATGCACATCACACAGACTTTCACTTGAGCCCCATTGCAATTTGGCATTAGTTAAATGTACCATTAAAGTAAAATGTTAGCTAAAAAGCTCCTCAGTAACTCTCCACCCTTGAAAAGCATTTACCGAAACCACATTATGTTCTTGATTGCCTTCACTGTATTTTCTGTGGTGGTGTTTCTTTCAGCTGATTGGAATTCTGAGATAAAACAAAACCTAAAAAGAAATGTGCTTTGACTTCTTTGGAGTGTGACCTTGAGAGTCGAGCTGTTTTATGTCATAAATAATGAAAAATCAGACATATAGGCTAAAACTGTGAGGAAAGTATTTTATATGATTTTCAAGGGCTGTAAGCCCAAGAAGAGCTGATGTCTATGAGACTGTTATATAAATAGTCTTGTAATGAGAAAGAGCATGTAAGATCCAAGATAGATTTCTGCTTTTTAATGAGATGGGAGAATATATTACTTCAGAATTTAAAGGCTATTTTTCTTTTTGAAATTCAGATCTGGCTTTATGAATATTTTATTTAAAAAATCCAGACGATGGTAATAAGCTTTCTAATGCTAGGACATTTCTCTTTAACATGTAAGTATATTGTTGACAAACATAATTTTTTCAGAAAGATCACTTCAAAGTTACTAATATACATTTTAAAACTAAATTCAATCTCATCCACTAATTTTTTCCAGTACTGAAGCTTTCTGCCATCGTGAGAAGTTACAGCAGAAATTACTGATAGCCCAGAAAGAATAATTACTTCTACAGTCCCTGCTGGAAACTTCTCACAAGGATAACCTTGTACCAAAATTGTATTTTTTGAACAAGCTTATATCTAAATTGGCACTGGAGTTTCTGGAAAGAGGAAACACTGCCTCATTTAACAAGTACCCTCGAATCTGTTCCATGATTGAGATAATATTTTATTGCATTATCAAATAAGTTTTGCACTGTAAACTTATCAAAGCAGTAAGTTTTATTGCTTTATTGGGAATTCATTTCAAAAGGATTTCTCTGGTTAGACCCAGATCAATAGCTGCATTTTACAGAATATGAAGATTTTCTTTTCATTTGGAAATAGTAGAGATTGCCTTAAGATTAATTTCAGCTGCAATACAAGGAGGATGTTGGAACAAGCAGGCATAGGATTCAGCACCGGACATAATTTTGCCAAATGTAAAAACAAGGAACATATTTCCCCACTTGACAGATATATTGTAGGTAGAGCAGTCAAATTTTCTCAACTGAAAGATGCACAGTTCAAAAGTGATTGAGGACAGACAGGCACATGTACCAGTGGGCACACACATAATCAGTCATTTTTCAGGATACAGCAAAAGATATTCTTCCTCAGGAAGCAAGACTCAAAATGCTACAGTTTTCCTAAAAGCTGGAACATTTCTTTTCAAAGCAAGTTAGAAGCTCCAGTTTTCATTTCAATATGCTGTTTCAGTAAGTGCTTACACAAAGTAAATGTGATGTTTTGTTTCAGATCAAATATTTCATAATGAATATTTTGCTTGGTCCCCTATAGAAATGTTCATGTCACGGGAAAAAAGAATTACAAAAAACTCATCTGAAAACAATTAGCCCTTTCCCTAAATATATAAGAAAAAATATCATGTGTTCTAATTGTTAAAATGCTGATTTCCAGCTCTCTCCTTCTGGCCTGAGGCCTCCCGGATGGAGTGCTGAATCAAGACCTACTCTCTATCCCCTGCTCATCCACTCATTCGTCATTTGAACTTGGCAAGTTGCTTTCTTCTTCTAAGCCTCAGCTTCCCCATCTACAAAAGAGGGATGATGAGATAAATCCTTTTGCAAAGCTATGTAAGTGTTGTTGATGAGCTTCACTATATGACAAGAAGGGTTTATTATTATTTTCTTATATTATTTTCTGCTTTTTTAGTCATTTACTAAAACACATCTTATTCTAGGTGTTTTTCACCATTTTTTTCACATTCTAGAAAAAATGTACAGATCCTCTCTCCATAACCATAGAGATTAAAAAACTTCACAAATCTTGGATTTATTTGGTACATCACCACTGCTGTTTCACACACAAACACCATCAACAGTGGAGAAGGGAAGATGAAAAGAACCCATATTTTAGGCTCTCAACATCACTAACTAGACAAAGTCAATGTACAAATCACATTCTGTATCCCTGAAAATCTTCATATAAGAAACTCACACTGTGCTTCAGGTGTACGAGATATTCCTTTCACCCATAGGGAACCAAGGCTGGCTACCTGCCCCTTTCAATGTGAGAAGTGACATTGCTTTGTAGATGTGATACAATGCAATGTGTGCTTTCATTCTTGTAGGGGTATTTTACTACACTTCACGTTGGGACCCAGTGAAAGGGAGCTTTGTACCCTATCCCATACACACCTGCATGGCTGACCTGCTCCAGAAGGCGGCCATCTAAAGTCTTTCTGTATGACCTCAGTTGGCTTCTCTTGCCTTGACAACCTTGCCTTAAGTCAACACACTAATGTTTCTCTTCATGAAAAAGTGCTTAATAACCTCTGTTCCAAGTCTGCTGTTCTTTAATTTTCACTTGTGCTCCTGGTACTATCATCTGGTTGACATTATCTACAGCAAATTAAGAATTTATGTACTTCAGGAAAATCTTGACTGGAGGCTCATCGGGGGAGGCCGAATGGGTGCTTTTTCATTAAACTTTTTCATTTTGCTTAAAGATTGAAAAATGTATGAAACAGCTTCTCTGGGGAAGGAGAAATTTCTAACTCTTTAATAAGCACTATTTATCAAAGACATATAATGTGAACCGTCTGCCAGATGTAGAGTACATGGTCTGGAAATTCTTGTATATGAGCTGCCTGGAGGCTTGCATCTGCCTTTATTCGTGTGTTATATCTGCTATGTTCACCTCTTTCTGACAGCTGTCAGATCTTGGGGAAGCTCCTCACATACATACACACTGCCAAGGCCATCTTCTTCCAGTGGCATCTTTCTTACCCTCTACAATCACCCCATGGAATGAGCCACAGACCCACCATGAGCTTCTGGAGGCAAACACAGGTCCTGTGTGGGAGAACAGGTCAGCCTCAGCTTCAACACACTGCACAATGCAAGCTCTGTGATGCCAGCTAGCCCACCTCATGGCAACAAGGACATCAATGTTAGTAAACAGACAGACACCATGTGGGAGATGACCATGATTAAAAATCACAAAAATAAGCACACTGGATTGAGTCAATGCAGGTTTTAAACCTAGTTTTCATTTAAATTTTCATTTCTACTACCTTTATATATCTTTTTATAGCTTTATAGCAGATATATTCATGGAGCTGATTTATAGTAGAGGAATGTAACTTTTCAATATGTAGCCATGGTAAATATTTGTATAGATCAAATATAATTAAATTGACCCATAAAAGCTTCATTATATTTCGAGAGTCAAGGCCTCAGTGTAATGGAAAGCTCCTTCCATCGCTATTACATTCTAATCAGATTACTTATCTAATCCTCCTCATTTATCAAGTGCATCAGAATTGATCTGCAATGTACAGGAGCTCTTAGTCATTTCTGAGTTTTGGGGGTGGGGTATTTCTGCCTCCTCTTCCTCAGTTCTTCATTTACTGCAGAAATAGAAACAGCAAGCTGCAGAGCACTGGCTTTGTACAAATCTCTAATACATAGTGAAAGGGACTACTAGACAGATTCACTCTCAAGCATCAGTGTCTTTCCTGACATTAAAGTTGGAAAATGGAACAATTATTTTTGCATTAGCAAGTCATACTGACAAATTCCCTCTGTGCTCTCTTACTGTCATGCCAAAATGAATCATCAGCATCTTATTAAGGTGCCCAGGCTATCCCATAACAGTAATAAAGTGTAAATGTATCCCAATTATTCATTTAATGACTTCATGAATATTCAGTTTTAAGAAGTAGTAGCTGAGCTCACTACAGTAGGTTACAAAGGACACAGGCTGCATATCCCTTATTATTTCTGAGATGACTTAAGGTTTATTCAGATCTTCCTAGTATCCATAAATGATAATTCACTGGGACAACACCTATTCTGTGACAGGTACAAATCCATACAGTTTTAGTGCTCTCATCTACATATTTCTTGGAAAAGGATCTAACCCAGTAACAAGAACAGATTTCAGGGGAAAATCCAACTTGTCTGCCAAAGAAACAGATGCTGGACCAGAATGACATGAAGCTGGATGTTTATAGTATTTTTTATCTGGACTTCAAAAGCACTAGGTACTAAATGCTTTCTTACACTTGCTTAGCAAAAGTTCTTTACATTTTGCTTTTTGGTAGCAAGTGAATTCATTTGTTGTTGTATATACTGTGTACTCCCTTTTGCTATTCCCCTTCACACCTTCACTCTAGCACAACCTATGTTAGTGCTGTGTGAGCCCACAGGAACTGTCCCAGTCCATTTAACGGGACGGCGCAGGATTAAGTGTTGAAAAATGAGTTGGCACAAAAATGCTCCGCAATGTTATCACAGAAAATTGCTGCTATGAAACAGATGCTCTTTTTTAAGAAATGAATGCCAATGAAAGTGTGAACAGTGACTATATATTTATGCATATGTATGCATTGTCCTCCATCTACTACACTACTTTGTTCTGCACTTTGCTCTGTGCCGGCCATCCTTGAGTGCAAAAAACCACTCCATATCCCCATCATAGAATCACAGAATCATAGAATCATTAAGGTTGGAAAAGACCTCTAAGATCATCAAGTCCAACCGTCAACCCAACACCACCATGCCCACTAAACCATGTCCCTAAGCGAGATCATAGAATTGTTTAGGTTGGAAAAGACCTTAAAGATCATGAAGTCCAACCGTTAACCTACCACTGCCAAGTCCACCACTAAACCATGTCCCTAAGCGCCACATCTACATATGTGAGTAATACAGCTATTACTTCTCCTGCAGCAAAACTGTCTCCTAACTATTTAGCTTGATTGCCACTGCACCATATTCCCTACTATTTAATTTTCCAGAAATTATAAAGTGTCAGCTCAAGTCCAGAAGCAGTACATGGATTGAAGCAATGTGGTTCATCCAATCACACTTACTATCAGATTTAATAACACAACTGTTGAGCAGTGTGTGGAGATTTCTGAGCTGATTCTGCAACAGGCCTGCTTGGATTTCATGGGGATAACGCTTTGCCTGACCAAGTCCTGCTGGACTGAACACAGTATTCGAGGTGCGGCCTCACCAGGGCCGAGTACAGGGGCACGATCACTTCCCAGATCACTGCTGGCCACACTATTTCTGATACAGGCCAGGATGCCATTGGCCTTCTTGGCCACCTGGGCACACTGCTG
>NW_008823915.1:547456-557965 GCF_000699105.1 Pygoscelis adeliae
GGCTTGGCAAGCTCCTCTGCCAGCTCCCTCAGCACTCTCGGGTGGATCCCATCTGGCCCCATAGACTTGTGAGCAAGTCTAGATCCTCTGGAAACCCATTTGGCCAGAAATCCCTGGCAGTGCCAGGAGAGACAGCCCCCCTTTGCACAAGGCTCACAGTGGAGGTCTGTAAAGCCTTGATAAGCTTATAGTCAAAAGGAAACATTTTTATTCAAAGAGCTGGCTACTGCCCAGAGCAAATCTCAGGTGGGCAAGTGAGCAACTAATCTCCTGACAGAAAACTTTAATTGCTAGCCTGAGAGTAAAAGTGAGAGCAAATTCTTTTGAGAGGGTGGACCAGCCGTCTTCACAAAAGGGTCTACTACTATTATGGAAACCTGAAGCCAAAGCCAAAGCTGCACAGAAAGAGACAGGAGCAGAGAGGACGTGTCCTGGTCTGCTTGGAGGATGATTCAAACCCTGATGCATTTGAATAAGGAAGAAACTGAGACAAGGATTCACGCATAGCTCTTGTGTTGTTTAAAATACAGAGAGAATGGTTTAGAGGTGTTCTGCTCAGACTGTGGCCTTGAACACAGTATCTGAAGGTAAGCTAATGTCTTAAGAGGGAAAGGAGCCAGTTTCTGAAAAGTTTTGCCAGACAGACTGTTTGGACCCAAACAATAAACCCAAAGACTTCAAGAACAATAGTGCCTGTGCATTGGCTGGTCCCTGGGGACCTGAAAAGCACGGGGTCTCACGACTGTATCAAAGTTCAGTTGTTTACCAATGAGCCAGCCGTAGTTCCAGAGAATGCAAAGATGAAAAATCATCTGTAGGCTGATTTATGATTGTTAGTTTGACTTTGTCAGTCCTACAGATACGCAAAAAGCAATGCCTTCCAAATACGTAAGTTGTCATCCTGTGAAATTGATGCTGGTTTTGGAAGGGTTGTCCTTGGTTTTCTATTTTCTGGTTAACTGGAGAAAGTGTCACTTTTACAAGGCATGCTCCCATGAGAATGCCTGAGCATCTTTGAAAGCAAGGAGCATCAGGCAGTGGATACATAGCTTGGCTGCATTAGCTTTTATGACAGAGTCTTGTAACTTGAGACATGCTAAGCAACACTTCAAAGAAATATTTATTAACTCAGTTAAATCAGTGAAAGAAAGACTGTCTCTCCCTACACTAGCCACATATTCAAAGCACATAAAGTACAATTTCTACTTTCCTTTTCTTCTAGAAAAATGATTTGCATTGCTTTTGACCTACATATTGTAGAATCACCATAACTAAAGGTGCCCTAGTATGTTTTTGTGGCAAACTAATTCCAGCAAGGTTGTAGTAACTATGTTCCCATCATGTCTCTTCCACTGAGCAGACCTTTATCGAGCATCAGACATTGAGGAGGGCAATTATTAACTACACTGTGGAAATCATAACCACAGAATATTAGAGATCAAAAGTGCAAATGGGTTCAAAGTGAGAAATGTTCACAAATCGGCTCAAAAAATCATGGAAGGCAGACTCATCAGTAGCTACTAAGCATAAAATGGTCTAGGTGCGGCCTTGAGTACAAAAAAATCCCTGAACAGCCGACTGTGATGAGCTAGGAAGCTATGCCATGGGAAGGATCACACCATTTTCCCTTGCTTCTTATACTCTGTCCTTAAGCAAATGCTATCGTCCATTTTCAGACTTGGAATACCAATCTGATGCTACATGGTTGTTCTTCTGATTTAAACTAAACTTTAGGGCTGTGTCTTTGCAACACGCTTTGTATTCACAAATGGAGTTTGATTTCCTAGAATTCATGTTGCACTGAGATCAATGACAACTTTGTGTTGTAAGGAAGCTGTAAAATCTGGTCTAGGCATTTAGACGCTTGACTGCCATTGTCTTGTTATGCAAATCTGGCTCTTTAAGAGTGAATCATCCTATCTAAATTTAGCCATGTAAAAGCAAGCACTTAGTCTAAGTAGTTCTTTAGGTTTATGATATTGTCAGGGAAAGATGATTCAAAAACTTGGTGGCTTTCCCTGTTGAAGATTTCCTTTGGAAAACACATTTTTATGTAAATTCCTTTAGATAAATGTATGAATAAATATATGTGTTCATATATGTATTTATATGTTTTAAGCATAAAATCTATGTTTTACCCTCCAGTTTTAATTAAGGACACACTAAAAGGCAGGGTTAAATCTGTGAAAGTCAACTACTCGCTTGGATGCCACGATACATTCACATTCAGGAGGATGCTCATTTCTAACCATCCCATCTTGTGATATCTTTCTCTTTTTAAATGATTATGAAGACTGAAAGATTCAGTTCTCTGAGGATGTGCTCTAGTTTTTACGTAGTTGGGATGTTTGTCATGAGCAAGCTTAAAAGTCAAAGGTTTTAGGTTTTACTGAAAATACTTTATGCTCCTATAAGCTTTCCCTGTAATTTATGTGCAAGTGGTTCCAAATACACAGCTGAGGATGCTGTCTGGGAATAAACTGAAATGGTATTTCTGGGATATTGCATCAATGACTTAAGTCTTAACCTACGGGAAAAGGGATGAAGAAAGATAAAAACTATCACTATAATCAGTTTTGAGACCATATTCCTACCGAAGAGAGATATTTCTTCTCTTTTTTTGTCATTGCAATCAAGTTGTTTTTACTCCCCAATATATTTGTGCACAGCATCAAGCAACAGTGTAAAAAGCATAATTCAAATGAAAAATGTCCTAATTATTGCTCCATCCCAGTAATAAATATGTATGGCTGGTTTCTGTGCACAAAAGCAAACAGATGCCCTGGGAAAAGGATGGGATGCAGAAGTCAGATGTATTTATTACTGAGCTGTGCAACACGATGAAGGCGTGTGCTAGCATAACAACCTCTGACTAGTGGAGATACATTGCACAGCAGTCACTGAAGAGAAAGGGGACTTCGCTGACCCAGTATATTGGAAGGACAATAGAAGGAGGTCTCAAGTGTGAGCCTCGCTGAGTTACAAAGTACTTTGGAATTAACAACAAAGGAACTTTATCTAGGAAAAAAAAATCCAGTGCACATTAGTCAGCCCTAAAAAATAAATGGAAGTATTCCTGTGTTTAAGGTTAAACCAAATGTGTTCTTAGTCACTTTGCTGGTTTGAAGAGGTTTTTGGAACTACAATTCAGAGAAGCATCTAATCTTTATTAGAACTCCTTTGTCATAAAATAAAGACTGGCTGCTATTTAGATTTTCCAGTTTCCCCTTCCCCCTTTTATGCTTCTCATAGCCAGTCTGTCACTCCTCACAGTGGCCTTGGAGAGTTGAGACCTCTGCTGCTGCTGGCCTTATTCTGACAGCACTCCAGGGATTTGCCAGCCATCCTCACTATTCACACTGATACTTGCTGACAGAAGTACATGTTGCTTCAAAGCAGTACTTACTTTTTAATCACTTTTGCCATCTTCTGTATGTTGGCTCCAGGGAACAGTGTAATCACTCCTTATTAAGACCCACACAGGGCAGCTAAGAAATATTATAAATGAAAGAAGAAGGAGATCTTTATCCCCCCTAAAGTCCTTGCAATGCCGTATGACCCCATCCAGAGCTCACCTGTAAGCCAAAAGCTCCAAAGTTTCTGGGATCAAAGCCCACTACCAAACCTCAATGTTTCCCACAGACCACTGCAGAAAGTATCACCGAATATAAAACTGGAAATGCTGTAAATGTGATATGATTCTACATATCAGCTGTAGGGCACATACTGTGGCCCTGGGGATGGCAAGTTTTGGAAGCCAGGTCATAGAAAATGAGATAGAATCTATTTATTAGACAGGGCTAGGAGGACTGTGCTGCACATGGAACTAAACACAGCTCTGTCTGAGCCTCAAAGGCACCCAGGCAGGAGTTTCTTCAGGTATTACAGCAAGTTTCAAAAAAATCCATCATCAGAAACAGTTCTAATTATTTCCAGCCAAATGCCTGTAACCTTGGCAAAAAACAATTATTGAGCAGGCTATTGATCTAGTCAGTAAATAAATACACTTAAGTCACCAGTAAGCTAGAGCCCTCCTGGGTATAAAACCAAAATCTTAAGGACTACTAGTTATCTGACATATGATTTTAATTAGGATTTATTGATTAAGCATTTTTAAAAACAAATGGACTTTCTTGATAAAAGGCCTAGCACAGGATTTCTGCAAAGTTAAATAATGTCTGACTTGCTATATAAAAACCTGTGACCCACATCCTAATTACTTCTCTAAGGAAGTTTGCTTTTTATTTCAGCAGAACAATGCATGCAACATTTATTCTAAATACCATGAATGTTTAATGCGGAGGGAGAAGGCCTCAGCTAACAAAACCATACAGGGAGGTGATTCTCGGTGCCTGGTCTTAGCCATCTAAGATGGTTATTGCAGTGAAATTAAAAAGAAAGAAAGAAAAGAAAGAAAAAAGCACAAGACGTTCTTAAATGTTAACTCTTCTAACAATCTAGACGTAAGATTAACTGTAATATCTCCTTGGAGCCTACTATAGCCTAGTGCCTGCCTACAGCGGGGTTTCGGCACAAGCTTAAGAACTCTTTAGAAAGAATCCCACAATTACCAGGAGGTCAAGGTTACAGGGCATACAGGTTGTTTATGTGTCTGGGCTGCTTCAGCTCTGAGCTGAAGTCAGTCTGGGGTTGATTGTCCATGCTCAGGGTCAATCTCAGCCATTGAGCAGACTCATGTTAGTCTTGGTACTACTGAGGATAAGAAAGAAGCCCGTTGAGTACTGCAGATGGCAATGAAAACTGCCTATGGACAAGAAGCCCCATCAGACCAAACTCCCCACCATTTACATTGTTTTCCATAAAATAATTGTTCAAATCAAAGTTCAACTCAAGGCCAGCTAAAGGCAGCCATATTTCTCCTGCTGTAAATTGCAAACACACACATTTACGCAGCCAAGAATTTAGCCCTACTTCGCTAGCAACTTTGGCAATTTTCCACAGAACAAGTGAAAGCCACAGCATCCCCTGCTCCCCCATCCCCAATTACCTGAGCAACATATAACATGATATACATACAGATCTCCCAATCTAAGTAACAGATTGTTAATCTGTTAATATTACATTATAGGTAAGAAAAAAAAAATTCCCTCTGGAGAGGAGATATTTCCATTAAATGTAACCATTTGTGTCATAATCTTTTATTCACCTGAGTCAGGAAGAATTAGCATTTCCTGAGATGCCTGTGGGGAGCTTCGTGACTTGGCCTTTCAGGTAAAACTAATCCTGTTTCTTTGTTGCACGCAAAAAGCATATGACCACCCAAATATCTGTGCAGCTTCATTAGAACTATTTACTCCAGAAAATGTCATTGACATTTGATTTTTTTTTAAGTATTTAAGGAAAGAAAAGAAAGAACAAAACCTCAAACCCCTCCGGAGGTCTCCTGGTGCTTGAATGACATAAATGTTCACTAGACCATAGGAGAGTCTAGTCTAGTTTGTTTAAATTCAATTATGTCATTGTCTGCAACAGAATTCACAAGGGACTAATAAAATGAATGGCATACCTGTATAAGGGAGAAGAGGGACTGAATGGCCCACTGGCAATGCTTTGCAACAAGAAATGGGGCTGTATGAGGTTTTGTACTTGGCTGATTACTTTGCCTTTGCCAAGTGTGACCCCATGTCTAAATGTCACCAGGAGAGAGCGAAAACTTAAATACTGTCATTTTAATTTCCTTCCCACTGGGTAATTATAAATGAGGCTGGAGGCTGTTTTATTGTCTCTTTCTCAGTTCAGCTAAAACTGCATAAACATTCGTGACAGTCTCTCACATGGGTAGCTCTGCTGCAGCAGCAAAGGGGCTCTGCCCCTCTATACTGGGGAGCAGAACTGAGGGGCAGCGTCAGAGCAGGGGGCAGTGACCCCACTACAGCTCCAGAGAGTAACAGTCAGCTGGCTGAAAGCAAAAAAGTCTGTTCAGTGTGATGTCCAAAACTGCTTTAAAAGTAGAAAAATTATTCTCTTGCAGAACAAAAGCTTTGATGTCTCCCACAGCAGAGAAAACTCAATAAATTTCACATATAAACCACTTCTTTCTTTTTTCAATTTTGAAAATGAAAGCACATCCCAAGACTTATCTGAGACCTGGTTTCTGGATGTCAAAATCTGACACAAGCCCAGTACAATAGGGGCTCCAATGCTTAATGGAGGTTAGGCAACCCAAGGCTAGGCTTGGGATTTCAGAGGTTTGGCCTCTGTCCGTCTGCTTCTCCCAGGGCAGCACTGTGCCCAGCCATTGTGGCGCGACCCTACAAGTTCAGACAGGGGAGCCAGGGCAGTCCTGCTCTGGGGTCAGGAGTGCTACAGCCTCGAGGAGCACCAGGTCCTGGGGCCAGGGGCCAGGCTGGCATGTGGGGACCAGCAAGAGTCTGTCACAAGCTGCGTAGCCTCCTAGAAATTAACTGAAAGGGATGCATTCCTACAAAACAATTTCAGTTTTGACAAATGGGAACTTTCTACTTAAAAAGCTGTTTCATCTGGCTGTACCCACTGCAGCATGCAGGCAGGCAGGCTTCAATTTGGGCTCAAGGCATACAGGCTGACTTGAAAATACCAGCAGTGATAACGAGGCACTGAGAGATAAACCGGGCCGGAGACCTCCAAGATAAACAATCTCAGCATAGCAGTGAGCAATTCCCAGCCCGCCCCAGAGCCTGCTGGCCGGGCATGCTGGTGATCAGCTGCCTTTCCGGGAAAGCACTGTAATCACAAGCAGCTGCATAGTTTAAAAATGACAATAATCCTGTTGATGCCAATAATATCTCCTTAATTGCTAGAAGCTGGTGTTTGGGTGCCTGGATGCTTTTCTCTTGCACAGGTTTGCTCTTTTAAACAATTTATATCTGTTTGCTTCAGAGGGAAAACAAACAGCAAATTATAGTGCTCGGGTAATGTTTGCTAATTACCTGTGCCAATGAAATACACCTTTGAATGGTGTGGGCTTCCAAACTGTTACATAAACCAGCAGCTAACTTTTTTATTAGCTCTAAAAAGGAGCTGAGGATCAAAACACAATGATTATTCTCTTCAGTCCCTAGGGCTGACTGCTGTGCAGTTGCTGAAAGATAGTAAACACAGTCCTGAACTAGGAATGGGATTGGGAAGGAGTGGCCTCAAACCCAGCCCTAACAGACTAAATTTAGCTCCAAGAATTTGCACAAATAGCTTTTCAACTTCCTTGCAAACCACAGCAGCTGCCACCATCTTCCTCAAATCTATCCTGTAGGAAATGTTGGGGCATAATTATTTCAGCAGAATCTCCTGGACCTGCTGCTCTTGCATCTATTAATTCTGTGCCTTGCTCAGAATTCTGTGCACCTGCAGCTGTGCTCCTTTTGGCTTGTAACCACAACTGATAACGGAATAGAAAAAATGTTAATAAACAAACCCAGGGCAAATACCTGCATGCCAAAGCAAAATGAACTGGCCTGCTCCACACAGGGAGTGCAGGAGCATAGCTCACTGTGGCTCCAGGGTGGCTCTCTCACTCCTTGCAGGAACAGGCAGAGGAGGCCAAGCAGCCATAGAAGATGCGTTCTGCTCTGTGCATCTCCCTCCCCTCCTTAGCCATGCCTAGTCCTCTCATTCCTCTGCAGATTATGCCTTACTTCCCCAACTTCCTCCTGGCCCCCTACCCAGCTCTCCGACTGACTGAACTCCTACAGGTACACGCACACGTCTTGGCCTCTCCCACAGCTCTCACACTGAGGACCTGGACGCATGTCCGTCCCCTCCGTCTTCCACAAGAGATCCGGCCTGACCCAGCGCAGTCCCCTATGCTCACTGTGAGACCCTGCAAACACGTGATCAGAAGCCAGGCCAAGCCTGTGTCCCCAGAGGCGAGGAGCAGGGTGCAGCTGGAGGACGCTCCCTCCTGGCCGGCGCCACGCTCTTGTTCCCGCTGCCCAGGTGCCCCCGGAGAGCTGCTGCCCTACCTTGGGGAAAATGCAATGAGATTTATTCGTAGGTTTATCTGTCATAAAACAGGTAATATGGAAAGCAGCTGGACTCACAACCCCGCCCCAGAGCAAGAGTGTTTTGGGGTAAACCTGGCTCTGACCCATGAAGCAGGGGTAGCCAGGCAAGGCAGCAGCATGCTGCTGGCAGAGGGGACAGCAGCGCTGGGAATGGTGGGACACTTGATAGCACAGACATGCCAGGGCGTGGGAAAAGGAAAGGTTCATCTGCTGCACCTGAGCGTGGTGGGAAGCATAAAGGACCTTTGGGACACATGGACCGGAGTAGATGGATTTTGGAAATTAGAGGCTATGAAGGAAGCGAGGAAAACAAAGCAGGGGAGATGAAGTTTGCAAATGGTTAAGTAAACACCTGTATTTTAGGGGCTCACCTGAATCAAACTGCCCTCAGGTTCTTCTTAATACCAATATTTGGGGAAGGCAGAATACGGAAATACGAAAATAAGACTCAAGCCTATATGCTGATGACATGAACAGATACCTAGAGTCCATTCTCCTATTTGGCTTCTGTTTATCACAGAAAGTCACAAATACTTTACATTATCTTGGAAAGAAAACCTAAATGAGGTGTGACATTCCAATTAAAAAATCACTAAGCAGTGTGATTTTGGGTGTGAGAAGTGGGACAGAAGACAGGCAAAAAAGAGTCGGCTGAGGAACATGAGTCACGAGAGCAGCCTTGGTAGGCTGGGTGGCAACAACCCAGCCAAGTCCAGGAGAGCAACATTGCAATATTCCAACAGCAATTCTCTGCTGCTGGGAGAGGAAGATAAAACATCGCTGCTGGCTTAAACTGGCTGTGAGACTCCTGTCCTTCTTGGTGTGCGTCCACTGAGCACAGAAGGGGGAACTCCTTCTACCCCCTGCAATCAATCACCTAAATCATGATCTACCCCACAATGAACAAGAACATAAGAGGTGGCCATAATGCATTACATTAAGAGCAGAGAACAGGGAAAAAAAGAACAACGATTTTTTTTACTTGGTTCTGAAATAAGAACAAAATAGTTCTTTGATTATTACCAGTGTTAGGATTTCTATTCGAATGATTTCCCTCACCTCTGTTATGCGCAAGAGGCAGGAGAGAGAAGAGGGAAAAAAGATAATAATAATAAAAAACCCCAGCACAGGCTGATCTAGCCATCTCAAAGCACTAGTAATCAGATGGCCATCTTTCTGTACAGGTGTGATCAGTGAGGGGAAATCAAATGTCTTTACCTTTCTTTTTCTTTTTAAATTGTAGGGCTTTTTTCCTGTGTTGTATACAAGTGGTCTGTCCACCCCCATCCCCCTTGAAATCACATATTTATGGGTTTTTCCAAATAGCTAAAAGACCCAGTCTTAAAAAAGAAAGTTTGGATACTCAGGGTGATTAACAACACAAGGTTCCACAGGCTTTGTTACAGAACATTTGCATTACAAAAAGCTATTAAAAAAAAATTACTTTTCCCTGAAGTACTAGAGCATCTTTATAACAAACTTTTTTCCAGCAGTCTGTCTGTAGGTTACACAACGTCTTTACCATTTTCTCCCCTTGTTAGTCTCTAGGTTGAGCTAGAGGGTGGGAGCTCAGTTAGACAGATGTAATATGAGTGAAAGAGCACAAAGATGCCTGTGTAACATCAAGGGGAAGTCTGATGCTGTATGTAAACAATGAGTTTTCTTCTATTTTAGATTGCAATAAAGAGAACATTACCGAATTTCTGTTCACACTTAGAATGGGTAAATGTGAAGACTACGGACTCAAATTCATCCCTGGGCAGAAGTGACAAGCACACAGTCTGTGCCCACATGAGCCTAAGTTTAGGAGTATGGGTGACATTCAAATCGTGTAGAAGCCACAAACAGCCCCATGAAAGTTGCAATTTTGTTCAACCTTTGATTTTTAAAGGTTTCCTTTATTTTCTGCCAACATCATCCTGTTTCCAATAATACACTAATTAGGCAATGTGACTGACAGTGGTCCTTGCATTGCCTTCTAATGGAAATAGGCTGAATATGGGGGCATGATACCTGACTGAGGCATACTTTTGGGGTAGTCCAATGGCTGCAAATCAAATGGCTGCAAATCCCTTTGCCTGAGCAACAGATTCGTGTCCCCAGGTCCCTGAATGACAGTATTTTACAGAAACGGTGGAACCTGGGTGGAGAAATGATGTTCAAGACGACAGATGTCACTGCAGACCTATACAGACAAATGAGGAGTTAAGCAAAACCTTCCTCTCTATGACACCAGTCTTGCTCCTAGGCAGGTCTGATGAGACTGCACAAGACCTGCAGAAATATTTAGTCCCAGCTTTTTTTTCCCCCCTTTTTTTTTAAAGTACAAATTAAACACCAAACCACACTTTGATGTTGAGTGAACTTTCCATTTGTTTAATGATCTGAAATTTTGTTCTATCCCCCCATTTGCTGCTTGTTAACCAAGAGCAGCACTACTATTTACTTTTACAGCTGCCAACCAAACTGGCCTTAATAACTACCTGCCTTGGTCCTTCATCCCTCCCTC
>NW_008823915.1:558016-566074 GCF_000699105.1 Pygoscelis adeliae
AAATAACAAACACACTTAATGGCCTGTTTTCTACAAAGCAGACATCTTTTTTCAATATATGAAATATTCCATCTGTCTGTTTTAAGTGGCATCTTTCTTCCTTCCACCCTCCTTACTTTGTATCCTTCACAAATTTCCTGCCAGCATTTGGTGGCCAAGGAACACGTGTTACACCAGTGAACAGGAAGGACACAAAGTCCAGTTTATTCCTTAAATGACACAGTCTGTTCAGAATTGATTCTGCTGACGTGCCCACTTGCCAAATACAGGTGCTCCAGCTAAGCGATCAGACTGAGGGACCCACACACTGACCCACACACATTCAGCTGGATTGTGGATGAAAGCTCATTAAATTCCACCACCACAAAATCCAGGGTTAAGGTGTATTTTCATCATCTGCTTACTTTCCCATATTAGTCTTAATGTGAATGTGCTTCACTGCAAGAACACGTGAAAAAAGACTTGGAGTCTGAAAGGTTTGAGCCCTGGCTTCCAATGTTATCAACTTTTTTACCGTTATCAAGATGATTTAAAGAAACCTAAGGATGGATGGATGGTCATCCAGACCCTCAAGGTCCCAGCTGTGCCATCAGGTGATATTAACACTATTTTGAGTGTTTAAGACCTATTTTAAAAGCTATTAGGAGGTTTGCCGTGTTCTAATCAAACTGCTTCTTTATTCCTTTCGAAAACTGCAGCTTCCTTCTAGCCTCAAATTACAAAATTGCTGCAGCAGCCTGCAGAGGCTTTTAAAAGAAAACTGTACCTTTGGATGGAGAAGGAGGAGATAAAGGGAGGAAACTGTTTCCATGGGATAGCTTGGCCTTAAACACTTATTGATGTTTTGGTTAGGCTGGGACATCATTCTTTTCTTTTAAAAAGCAAGGATGATATCCTGGTTTTGCCAACATCAGAGAGTGGTTTATCATTAGGATTCAGAGGGGCTTGGACTCAGCCAGTCACTAGGTATTTTCAAAGAGATCAATACATGAAGTTTGACTGAAAAAAGAAAAATGAAAGGACAGGTGGTTTGGATTTTTCTCCCCCCCTGAGGCTTTAAAACATTCCCAAGGCAGTGGGAAGAAGCCTGCACAGTGCCTACAGTCTCAACAGCAATATGAATGGCAGCAAAGAGGACAGGCTTCAGAGCACTGTCCTGTTCAGATTCCCTTCACAAGCACTCTATGCTGGCTTCTGGCTTGAAATGATGCCTCCAAATGACTTGGCCTTTACCAAATTGCTTGATTTGGTAAACTTCACTGGAAGGTACGGGCCTCCCTGACAACCCTTGCACACAATCAGCCATGCCTCCATCCCTATCCCTGCCCTTCAGTTTTCGCTGAAGAGAACTTTTAGCACTGTTCACCAACACCATTACTGTATGTCAACCTCCTTCATTTTTTTGGCTCCTCGAGGCAATCTGGGGAGACCCCTCTCCCCAGGAGGGTCTTCTGAATATTGCTTGATATTCTGCCACATGATCCAAATGGGCCTCCTGGAAATCCCAGCCATTATTTTTAAGACCTTCTCCAAAGAACTGACCTCCAGCTGCTTACAGCCATAATCCTGTCACTGCATTTTAAGAACACATTTGCCACAACAGCTTATTGAACTCAGCTGCAGGAATGGAGGCTACATGATTAATTAAACTTAAGATGTAACACTTTGAGTGCTTAAGACCGAGAGGGACTGCCTCATGTCCAGTCAGTATCCTGTATATTTTCAGGCTATTACACTTACACTCAGCCTGTTCTGAGCTCAGGACCTTGTGTCTTTCACAAAGGCAACCACGACTCAGAGAAGCAGCCTCCATCAGAGATGCAGAATCCACTGCATCCCTCAGTAGATTGTCCCAGTCACTCTCACTGGAAAAAAAACATTTCTAATGGATTTTTATCTGACTTTAGCTTCCAACTATTATTTTTGCTTTGTCCTCCTTTGCAAGACCAGAGAGTTCATCAGCACATGGTATTCTCCCTCATTTCACCATGTTTATGCAGTGTAATAAAGTCGCTTCTCAATTTTCTTTTTGACAAGCTAGATGATCACTTCATTTAGTCACATCACATTTAAGTCTTGTGTACGAGTGACTTTTTTTCTAATCCACTAGCACCTTTACATGGTTATAACTACATCCACATAGGAGACTGTCCTGGAAAAATTACCATAGGGAAGGTTCAACCTCCCCCTTTCCCTGCTGATCCATACTAGTCCAAAACTGGAAATAAAATGATTCCACATAAGTCTCAAATGTGGACTTCCCTCTGAATTTCACTTGAATTTGTTAAGCTTTCAGGTATTTTGTTCTTGTTTTGTCTCAAAAAAAGTACAGGGTGTCTTTTCACCCAGATGAGCATTCACTTCACAGATTACTTGAGTTCAAAATGAGATTTAAAATAGCTGTCAGCTGTAGAACCTATATAAAATTCTCCCATCTTATGCTCAGGGAAGGGAAATATCCTGCTGGAACAGTTTTACATTTTTATTCAAAGGAATCTGAAATACATTTTTCAGCTTTCCAGAAGTATTTTCTGCTGCTGCTGCTAATGCTTTCCAAGACTCAATGTAATTACTTGTTAATAAAAACATGTTTTAATATGCGGCAGAAAAACTGATACCATTTCCATTCTCTGCCTTAAAACAAATGAAACATAGGAAGGAATTGAGCTGTCTCATTTCTGAAATGGGAAGCAGATATTTTTTAAAGTTCAGATCATTACCAAGTGTAATTTTCATATAACAAGTTTAACTCTGACCTTGTGCTATTACTTCTCTGGTGCTAACTTTGTAGGAGAATGTATTACAAAACCTAAAAAAAGGAATAGCATTTCAAAATCTTCTGGCCTTCTCACTGATCAAAGTGAGCAATATCTCTAGTTTGTTATCATGGAATCAATTTGTGTGAAAACAGTAAGTTGTGCCTACTGCAATAAGGCTGTGTAATAAGAGAATGTGAACCACACGAGCTTACTCCAGCCATTTGTGTTTAACCAGCTACAAGCCCTCTTAACAAATGGCTGCATTGTTCCACTGTGTGAATGTTGAAGCTGTGTTTCATCTTTGTTTACACCCATTATCTGTACTTAAAGGGATCAAGCAGCCTGCAAATGAGCAAAAAGTCAGTCTTCCCCAGTGGCTGTTAGGGGGCAAACTGCTAGGGAAGCAGCACTGGTCATTCTTTTTCCCACCTTCTTTTTCCCCAGTGCATCAAGCCTAACTGAAGTTAAACAAAAAACAGTCCAGACTGATCTGAAGCTTTCAATTTTCAGTTATTCTTGACACCATTGAACCTAGAAAAAGCTGTTTACTTTGATGCGGCATCTGTCTTTTCCTTAGAATAGGGAGGGCCGGGTTAAGTTCCTGCCTCTGCTTGAGGGAAAAGGAGGACACATCTACCAGGAAGCTCTCCAGACAGTTTCAGGATTTATGTCTTGCAGGGACAAGAGCTGAGGCCCTCCTCAGTTATGATACTACTGACACAGGAAAGGAAAGAGAATGACTTTTTAGCCTAATGCTTAAGACTCTCCGCAGTGCTATGGGATAGTGACACTCCATTTTAACATTTAATTTCTTCTAGTGAATGAAAGAGTATCTGTAAGTGATTGAAAATATAACCAGGTCAGAATACCTTATGGTTTGGTCTCTAGTTTATGTGAAATAACCATTCAGATTCACAGACTCAGAGAAGGGAACTGAACTTTGATCTGTCACTTCTGAAGGGAGTGCCTGACTAAGAAGTCATCTGAAACACCATTTCTGGGCCTGATCACCCCAACTGGGGAAAGACTTATTCAATCTGCAAAGGATGTGGAGAAGGGCTCTTAGAATAACATGGGCTGTGGCAAGGTTAGTTGATAAAAGAGTACATGAATACGGCTCATGTAACTTTGCAAAGCCAAGACTGAACTTGCTGCCAGTAAATTCAACATAGGGGCTGGGAAAGAAGGAGGGTAAACATAAGGGAGGGAGAAGAGCTATCTATGCTAAAGGACAACACCGACAAAGAATAACTAGGTATGAATAAACCACAGATAAATTCAAGATTGAAACTAGATTTTTCTTTAGCTACATCCACTGAGATAACAGAAGGAGGAGAAAATGGTAACAGCTTTGCCACTAGGAAACTATTTAGTTTTAAGATGAGGCCTGATAAGCTTGTAGATGGGATTAGCGGGGATTGATGGCAGTAGCAGGGGGCTAGACACGATGACCCAGAAGGTCCACCATAGATGCCTGTTTCTGGGTCGCAGCAGCACCACTGGAGAGATTTTAGAGGTGTAAGCTCTGCGATGGGAGTTTGCTTGTTTGTTTTCCTACAGAGAGCCTGGCTGACGTTAGATATGGGCCAGGATTTAAAGAAAACCTTTAAATCTAGTACCTGCAGTACAACACCTATGCCCAGATTTTCAAAAGAAGAGGACTAATTTGAAAATTTGATCCCTTTTCAAGGCCTATAAAAATCTGTACCATACAGAAATCTGTGTCCTTATGTTTGCTTTGCATTGATTTCCCTAAAAATAGGGACAGAAATGATTCTTTTGTCTGTCTTCATAGAGTTGTCAACTCTGTTGTACAGTGACTAATTCCTACTCAATCTAGAGTCTACCTATAGTGAGTCTCTGACCTCTCATGGGTCTGTTAGCTACTACTGTTATTCTAATATAAAACATATATATATGTGCATATGCATTTATCTATATGTACTGGTAACTATTTCCCTTTCATAGGTACTCTTCTCATAGGGATAGAGTACTTCCAAAACAATTAAAAAGTAAATCCAAATAAATTGTGTAAGTCGTAGAAGAAATGAAAAGGCTTTTCTTGAGCAGAGAATACATGGTGGGTCCCGTCGTTCAGTTCCACCTCTGTGTGTAGTGTAAGTATTGTAATAAGGTCAGCACATAGCCCTGCATGAATATCAGCTGCTGCACTGGCCTCCAGCTCGCCCTCCTGCCACATTAGCCTTCAGCTAATGTTAGGAAGTGGTTTCATGATGGTCAAGAGAATTTTGGCCACTGCAGTTAAAATGTTTTTGTCTCTGGGTTTTTTTTTCCCCAGTATGCTCTGCCAGGTTTGATGTGTCTTTTTTTTTTTTTTTGCTTTACCTTGTAAGCTTTCAATTATTAATGTGCAGAGCTTAAATTAGGAATTGGAAAAACCTCTTAATATTAAGCATTTCCATGAAAGAATTTATAAAAACCTGCAATGCTCTACATGGATGGTTCAGAAGAGAAATAATCAACCAGCTCCGTAAATGTCAAGGGGAGGATTAGCCTTTACTTCTGATGAATCGAATTCAGCAGCCACATTAAAAGGTGCCTTTGCAGGTGGAACTAAAAGGACTATTTCCTGCTCTAACAAAGTCTTTGACTTTCCTGTTAGTAGCTGCAAGTTTACCTCATGCAAAGATCTAAGTATTGTAAAATAAAACAAAACAACAACAAACCTTCCCCCCACTCCTGCCCCCAACCCAAAAGCAAAACCAAACCCACCTTGATTTAAAAAGTTTAAACACCTTTGAAAACCATCTACCCCCTTGCTGAAGTTGATAGAAGAGCATTTTGGCTGAGTATTTCAGATTAGCAATTACAGAAAGATGATTTTTACTTTATTTGTTTGGATTACAAGATTATTACACTGACTTTGAAAAGCTATTCAGATGGAGCCTAACGCTGAATGTCGCTTACCTTGGTGTGGGTATTTTTTGCTGTTCAGTAATGTGAAGGGCTAAAGCAAAGCTTGATTACCTTAGATGCTCCACGCAAGTACAAACAATAAGCAAATACAGACAATAAGCACAATAGATTTCTTGCCACATTTGGTCAAAAACCTCCCTAATATGTCTACACCGACGTGTTTGGTAAGGGTTTGACAGAGGAACAAGTCAACCAAAGGACTCCCCTGGAGCAGTAGGCACTGAAATACCACCTTGGCTCAAGAACACAATGTAGTACATAAGTTACTGCAGTAAATGTGGTCTGTAGGACTGCTCACAGACAATCCACAAGACATTTCTAATTATCTCAATGGACTTTGGAGCCAGGCGTAAGTCAGGTAGGATTCACTGTACTCCCTAAAGATAGCAGCCTGCACATTTGGCTTTGTGGCTACATGAGCCAACTTCATAGGCAGAAGACAGTAAGAAGCAGTGCAGTCTACAGCTGGCTACCCTTGCATGCACTAGCATGTGCACTGTAGAAAAAAAGCCCCTTTGCAGGTTGGAATACTTGATTTACCACTTCTTTCAGGTATGGATTTAATGCACAGAGCAAAATTTTTAAAATATTAGAGAATTTATTAAGAAAATACTAGTCTATTTGAGTATAATTACACAATCTTACCATGTGTCAGTGGGCTGATCTGCAAAGATGAGCTGGGAGCTGCAGGCATCAGCAAAGCAGCAGGGCAGTGCCCTCCTCAACCTGGCGCAGTCCTGTTGTGCCCAAGAAAGAAGGGCAGAGTGGGTTGGGTGCTGGTAACAAGGGTCAGCCAAGAGTCCCATGAGCATCAGACAAGTCCATAGCAATGAGGTAGGTCCAAAGTCACCGGCACCACATCAGAGCTGATCTTGCAGACAAGCAGCCAAAACCCTGGGCAGGCGAAGAGGATGCAGAGCCTGGTGGCGCATTCAGTGTGTATTTGCAACATGACAGCAGGGCAGTAAAGGCCTTCAGATGCTTTTTCTCAGGATGGTGAGTATATTAGTGCTTTCCTTATTTCAGCCTTTTGGTGGCACCCATGGTGGGAATTAATTGAAATGCAGCAGAAAGGCTTAGGCTTTCTGGAAAAAAAAACAAAACCAAAAACAATTGTATGAGCTTAAAATGGTTTTGTTTCCTTTTTAAAAGTAACTTCTTTTTAAAAACACAAGTAAATTAATATTACAGCATCTTTTTTCAGTCAGGATGACACAATGACTCTGGCATTTACAGGAAGCAGAGACACAAGAAACAAGCTCCTGTTTTCTCTTCACATGTAAAACCAAAGGAAAGGAAAATATGCAATTATGAGAGATGTATAAACTACTTCAGAGACATTTCCATGGGAAACTCTTGAAAACCCAATCTTCTTTTGTAGTGCAGATATTTCAACACACCCAAACAGTATTAAGCTCTTCGTTTGCCCTATAAAGAGTGAGAGAGTAATTTCACAGTTTGTCAAATGTAGGAGCAAACAAAACTGAACTGCTCGTTGAACCAGTAGAGGAATGGATTGCAAGAATCACCACTGATTTTTGGCCTCTTTCTTGTGTCCTCAAGTGATCTAAAACTGTCAGATGTTAATATATGTTCACTTCTTGCCAAGCTATTGAAGTAAAACATAAGGAAATCAGAGCTTTTGTTCTCATATCCGTGGGATAGCAGAAACATGTGCAAGATTCTTTGGAAGACTAAAGCTGCAGTTTATTGAAGTTAATGGGCACCGTTAACTGGGCTCCACAAAAGCCAACACACTACAGAAATCTCTAACTCCAGGAACAGGGAAGCATATATCAGAAATAAGCATGGAAGCACATTCAGGTGCATCTACAGTGGATCCACTGACACCAATTGCTACTTCATTTTTAACACATTTCTGAACTATTCCAGTCTCTGGTTTGGTAAACGCCTCTCCAGATCCTCCACCAGTCTTGACTACTGTGTGGGAAGATTGTTTGTTTAAGCAAATTAAACATGGTTTAGGTTAAGACATCCTCAGTTTTCCCAACAATTGATTAGCCTTTTTATTTACAGCAATTACTACTTTTTTGTATCACCTGTGTAAGCCCTGAAAAGTGAGGACTGCTTTCTCCTGGCATCATTACTCCCATGAAAAGCTTCATTCCTTTCCTAGCATTAGCTACCTATTTACTCACAAGACGGAGGCTTAGCAAAGAAGGGGTTAATTTTCCAGGACTATTTTTGTTTAAAGCAAGTCAGTCAAATGTAGAACTAACCTCTGACAGAATTTGAGTAGACTTGCAATGCATGAAATTTAAATAGAGATATTTCTAAAAAAATCCCTTGAGTCAAGAGAGGTCATTGTTGGAAACCATAACTAATGTAGCAAAACGGAAGA
>NW_008823915.1:566129-572591 GCF_000699105.1 Pygoscelis adeliae
TTGGCAGCTGTTTAATGGTGCTCCTCTGCTGTAGCACTCAAGGCTGGCCAGCATTGATTTTGCTCCTGATGTATCACTCCCTTTAGTCTGTCATGACTCAGCCGCTGAGCCCCCTTAGCCTGCGGCAGAGCTAATTGTGATTCATTCACTGGCTCCCAGAAAACAGGCCAGAAAGTTAGATTTTGTTAAAAAAATCAGCCTTAGCATGGAAGATCCTTTTCCTCCTTTTCTGCCCCTCTCCTTCCCCCTTTCAAAATGAAAGCCACAGAGAAAAGGAAGGCTAATTGTACTTTAGGACACTCAGATATAAATATGGTTAAATTAACTCTGGACCACAGCAGACAGCGACACGCAGCTGCAGTAGGCCTAAACGGGGAGTTTGCAGCCTGTTGTGCAATGCCTTGCCCATGTCCTGCATGCCCTCAGTCCCCATCCCTGTTCCAGGACAGTGTCCATGTGGCTCCTATGTCTGGAAGGGTGGTGAATGGGAAGAAGTTTCTTTCTTCTGGACTCTTCTTTATAACCTGTTTCTAACATTTCCAGCCCCACTGGTTTCTCAGTCCAGATCCTGTAAGCAGGATCTAATGTTTTATTCTACATAAGCTGGGTGACCTACAACCCCAGAATGTGTGAACGTTTTCCCGCTCAAGGCTTGCTTTGTTAGAATAGTTTCCTCCCTGGGTTGTAACAACACCTTTTTTGGATTTATTTTTTTTTCATCAGGAGGATGGCTGAAACATGAGTCCTCTGCCCCCTCCCTGCTCCCGGCCATCAGGTCACAGAGCTCCCTTCCCGTCTTGCAACAAACAGGCCCCAGTCCCTGAGGGGAAAGGACCTGTGTTTAGGAAATGTTGGTGGGAGAGGGAATAGGTGTTTCCCCACCACTTCTGTCCTCTACTGCAAATCTCAGAGCCGACAAATGGGCCAAATCCCCACCAAGGTGAAGGAGCTTTTAGGCTACCTGAGGTCTTGCTGGTTCTCAATGGGCAGGTTCCTGTTTAGGTGGATCCACAGCAGGGGCATGACCCACTTCCACTGGATGTTCTCATATCCCCATCACCGCTGCGCTGGAGGAGGAGTAAGGTTTCGGCAGTGTCTAAGATTCATTTCCAACTTGCTGTTTGGACTTCCCCATATATATCCTGGGCTCAAGTCCACTAATAATTTGTTCAACGCCTTCCTCTTGTCTCTGTATCTCTCCCTCCCTCTCTTTTAACCTTTACCAGAAGTTGCCTTGCCAACCTTCGTGCAACATGAAAACTTCACGCATCTTATCTATTGAACTGACTTCCCATGGCACTCGTCACACCAGCTGCAGCGGGACCCCTGATGCTGAACAGAGAAAAAACACAAACCAAGGCCCAGGGCTGCAGCAACCTCTGCTCACTCACACCCACCACAGCAATACTCAGCTCTGAAATGGAGAGTGGCTGCCTGGAACGACACCGCGCTTGGCTGTGGTCCACTTGTGGAGGACCCAGAGTAGAGACTGTCCCAGCCTCCGACTTAGGTGAGTAAGAGTTAGATGGTCTGAGGACATTGCAAACTCGTTCCATCCTCTACACATATTAACAACCACAATGGTCAATCCTAATTGCCAAAGGAGTTAGGCTGTCAGTACTTTGGGGATTTAGAAAGGACTGGGTGCCAAAATTCCTCAGGCTCCCTTGAAACACAGAGACAGTGTTTAAGTTACGCATCTTAGAGAGCATAATTCAGGAAGACAGACATGGAGCCAGTGGCAATTCATGGAGCACGTCTGCTTTGCAAGTCTCCCTTCATCCCTTTACTCTACTCCTGTTTTCACAGGTGAAACCAGCCTGTGCACTGGGAATACTGGCAACAACAAAAGCATTTGGGAGAGCAAGGTGGCTTGCTTAGTCAAAAACACAATTTGAGCTCACAATGCTCTAGTGGCCAGCCAAAAAATGCCATTTTTTCCTCATCTATTTTTTAAGGAGGAATTTCCATTTGTTAGTAAAGTTTTGTTTATATCACCACATAGAACATGAGAAAGAGGGGTGCTTCTGGGTAGCATCTGGTATAAAAAGAAAGATATTAGCAAAGAGGGCACTGAGGCTGCCACCATGGGCAGAATGGAGGGAATGCAACAGACTAAAAGAACAAAAAGAGAACATAATAAGAAATGCAGATGAGAAATTTAAGTTCGATGCGATGAAAAAGGAGGAGATATGAGAGAAATCCATTGAAAGAAGGTGGTGGGATGATGTGGTGTGTTTGGTAGCTGATGGAAGATGCAAGAAGAGGAGAGGGAATTGGGACAAGCAGGAACTCTAGCTTTCAGCCATTGCTATAGAGGAAGAAAAAACATCAATGGAGAAAAAGGAGACACAGCTGCACTGGCATCATATTTCCTTCCCAGACTGGAACAGCAGCCTTCAAAATTATTGAGTAAACTTATATTAATAAAAACATCATAAGCTTTTCTATTTTTATATTGCCAGTTATATTTTTGATTCATGAGATCAAAAATTTTTTCAAAGGCAATGAAGAAAGTTATTCAAGAGATATTTAAAGACAATGAATTAACAGTAAAAGACATTTTCAAAAACTGGCTATGGGAAGTAGTCAAATTTGAATCAGATTAGCCTTTCAGCTGAGTTTGGATTACAGCAAGCAATTTCTTATAGCTGCTTTTTGTTCAATACATTCAAAGACTGTATGTGAATCAGGCATTTGCCAGCTCAGACTGGGGCTTTGCTTTGCAAAAGAGAACACACCTTGCCAGCACCACTTTTGCAAGGAGTTTGGCAGCTAGCCATATTACAAGAATCTGAGAACAAAATCACTCCTTGTGCACTGTTATATTTTAGCTTTTATCACCACTATAAAAGCCTATGAGTTTAACTACCCTTTATCATCAAACGCCAGTCTTTCCAATCAAGAACTGTACCTTAACCAACAGACTTTGTCACTCTCATTTGTTGGTACCTTAATACAAAAATATCCCACTGAATCCTACATTGGACATCTCCCTGAGTTCTTTTACTTAATGTAAGTATTAGCATCTGGTCCTAAATCAAAGAGCAGCACTCCATAACATACAAATTGTAACTTTCACTGCTCAGTCAACTGCCTGTATTTATTTTCATAAATTGTGCTTTAAAACCTAGATGCTATGAGTTATTCTCATGTTTTCATTGCCTCATTGAAAATTGAGGTTTCATACTTATGAATATTAGATCTGTACTCCTTTGCTCCATTTTTAACCTTATATATCTGCACAACCTCAAAATGACCATGTGTGTCAACCTGCTTTGTGGGATGTATCTTTGCTTGTCAACTCTCTAGTCTTTATGCTTGTTTGTAAAACTCAGTATAGCTCATTAAACTCAGTAGCACCTGATGTCCACTTCAAACACAATGAGGTATTCTGGTGTAACACCGTTTGTTCAGAGGCCTGCAGGAACTGGATTAAAGAGCACGCCTGAGGTGACAGTATGTTTTTTGTTGCTAACCCTGCCCTGATTCAAATCACAGTGGCAACATTACCGACCATACATCCATCCTTTCTTTAGCAGTCTAAGCCAGAGGGCAGGCTGAAAAACAAACCTGGTGCATGTCTTGACTCAGTTCTGGGAATCCAAGGTGCAAAAGGGGACCCTGAGCTTTGCTACCTACAAATCCTAGTTGTTTTTATACCTAGGAAACTTTCCAGAAAAAATGGATGGTTGACTTGTTGGCCTAACATGATGCTGCTACTAACACAGAAAGGATATGCATAGGATGAGATAGGCTAGTAGAGCGAGCTGTTAGTCTTCTTAATCTGCACTACCGTGTGTCACAGACCTGAGTCTCCTTTCACTTGCATTACCACATGCATACTTCTACTCAGTGAGGACATGAGATGAATTTTAGTTTGCTCATGCATTTAGGCCTGCCTGAAAGGCAGAGCAGCTGTAGCCTCAGAGCCAAGGCTGCCACCTTAGGCACACTTTGTTCAGCAAGCATTGGCAGCCTGCCTTCATCTCCCTTCTCCCAAAAGGAGCATAAAGTCTTTGTTTTATCTTCAGGGAGGTGAAATTGCAATAAATATAACATGAGGACAAGGGACATGTCAGTGGAGCCTTTTAGGCTGAACTTGGACACTGAACAATTAGGTGCATTAGAAGTTTATAAAGGAACATTAATGGAGCCAGTAGGAAAAAAAAAGATATTTCATTGTCTCTGGCTTGATGACCCAGGCCTCATCAGTAGTGATTTCTGTACCAGAGAGGTACTTGATACCATAGTACTGAGAATACCACGTGCACTTACACCCATGTAACAGAATGAAGGTGCGTGTGTCATGGCTATTCTGCTCATGATGCAAAGCAGCATGAGCAGCTGCACAGGCTCTGCAGCCTCTTTAAAGAGCTGATTTCAAGCTGGCTTCTCAGGAGTGACAGATCCATGGGAGTTTCTAAGATATGAAAAAGTAGAGATTTAATGTGTCCAAAAAGTTGTCACAGAATATAGTTGAACACCTTTAAGTATCAGAATACACTAAAAATCTGCTATAAAACCTTATAACTCAGAGACAATGTACCATAACACAGTGGGTTTTCATGTAAATCCTTAGAACGTTACTTCTCAGTTTATGCACCATTACAGACAGCTTAAAAAGGTTTTACAGAAATATATTTCAGTCTTGAGATGCTAGTAGTCAACTATTCAAAGAATGATGAGATAGGAGAACTCTTGGCTACTTTAGTATCATTTAGAGATGACTTAAATGACACTGTGTGCCTTAAAGTGTTTTGGAAGTTAAATAGTTGGCATTAGCAAGGTAGGGCAGAAATCTGCTATAGTAAGCGCAGGTTTTGCCGACATTTACTTTCTTTCATACAGAAAAGCAGTTGTTATTTCAGATTAGACAAATCTATTTGCATTAAATGCAACAAACTATATTTTTGGGTGGGAAAAACCCACGTAGAAAATTGGGATACTATTTTTAGAAGTATCAAATGCATACAAATGGAAGGGGTAATCCCAGCTCTTAAGAGCCCATAGAGTAAAGATGGCATTACTGAATGACACCAAAGGTTCCCCTAGCCCTGTACCCTGGGCAGATACTAAGGCGAGTGACAGCTGGTGGGGATACTTTCCCCAGCATTTCCTCCAACCTTCCAGTCCAAGTGAGCAATAATGTTGCCAATAGCCCACTCCTGCCTTCCCACTGGTGTGTTATTCTGTGTGAACGTTACCTATAAAAGCATCTAAAGGTACTAGGGCACTGAATGGTCTTAGAAAGCAAGGACAGCATTAATGCAGTCATGATTGATGAAGTGATTTCCCCCCCCCAGTGGTATGTCAGCAGCACCTGCCAACCGATCTGCAAGTACAGATAATTTGCGTGCCAACCAGCAGTCTTCTGACACCATCATGTTTTTCTTCAAAGCTTATACAGCTTTCTAAGAACTAGCTCACTTAAGAGCAGAGTAGGGTAGTATTTAGCAATTTCTGATTATTTTTTCTCCCTGTGGTATTCCATTACCCACGCCTTCTTCACCCACTCTGGATGGAAGTGCTATTGGTTCTATTTTCCCTCCCCAGCAAGTATTACACTCTTTGTTCATATAATCAACCAGTGGCCCAAGTGCTAATGAAGCTCTCTGCCTTGGTTATGACTGTGGGGGTTCATGGTATTTTATTTCCTCCCCGCTGTCACTATAGCACTTGTCCACTTCATGCTAAACCTTGTTGCTGATCTTCTGAAATATGCCCGGTCCACCGCTTGTGTTTTATTCATGGCTTCTGGAAAAAACCTGATGCAGAACTTTGGTCAACAGAGTTATTAATATACAAAGGTAGATGGCAAGATTGAAAGCCAGTCTGAATTTATCAAAGCAGAAGGTGAAACAAAAAGATTTCCCAGCAAAATGCCACTGACATTTATATTAAAGGGGGGAACAAAGCCAAGATCTGACATTTAAAAATAATGCCACCTGTGTAAAACCTAAAGCTCATTTTTTACAGGCAGTGGGAAAGCTTCAAGGCAGCTCCCCGTTTCCCTTTGTTAATTGTGCAGCCTTTCATCATAAAGGATTTACTTTTTTGCCTTTTCACGCTCTTGAAGAGTGATATTGAATAGTGGCTATGCAAAAGGCAATGCAGGAAGAATTAAGTGAGTTGAAGAGATCTCAGCACAGGTAGCAGAGCATCACATTTAATTCCTTTGGTGTTTATTTTAATAACATTTATCACAATGAACTCTTAAGTCATTACAGAGCATGAAATATGCAGTGCCGTGCTTTGCCATTTAACATATAATTTATCTCCTCATTGATGTGATGAAGACATTATTACTTTTTTTTTTTTAATAACTTCTTATCAGGCAGGTTCAGTCACATACCATTGGTTTTATTTCAAGACTCTGCACAACAGTCATAATCAGGAACTGATGCCTAATTTTTTTTGTTCATTACTAAGAAAAAAAACCCAAGCTACATGTCAGAGTCA
>NW_008823915.1:572893-598023 GCF_000699105.1 Pygoscelis adeliae
CCCAGCCAGGACAGCTGACCCAAACTGGCCAAAGGGATATTCCATACCATGTGATGTCATGCTCAGTACATAAACTGGGGGAAGAAGAAGGAAGGGGGGGACGTTTGGAGTGATGGTGTTTGTCTTCCCAAGTAACCGTTACGCGTGATGGAGCCCTGCTTTCCTGGGGATGGCTGAACACCTGCCTGCCGATGGGAAGTAGTGAATGAATTCCTTGTTTTGCTTTGCGTGCGTGTGCAGCTTTTGCTTTGCCTGTTAAACTGCCTTTATCTCAACCCACGATTTTTCTCACTTTTACTCTTCTGATTCTCTCCCCCATGCCACTGGGGGGGAATGAGTGAGCGGCTGTGTGGTGCTTAGTTGCCGGCTGAGGTTAAACCATGACATAAGGTCAGAAGGGGCACTCCTCTGACATACTATATTCAAGACAAAGAACTTCACCATGTCATTTCTGTATCAGACCTATCCATTTGTGATTGAACTACAATGTGTTTTTCAGCTAGACATCGTGATCTGAAGTGTCTGGAGTGCTTATTTCATCCCTAAATAAATCACTAATTTCTTTCATTGTGCAAGTGGTGCGAGTACTTTCTCTCACTTCACTTTCATTTCCAGCTACTGGACTTTGTAGGGGGGGAACAAAGAGCCCTCGGTCAGAAATCTCCTAATGCGTAGGTACTTGCGAGCTTCCTGCCTCTAAGCCTACCTTGGAAAGTGACAGAGTGATGTCCTTTAATGTCTCACTGAAAAGTTTGTTGGAAAGTCCTCTGCAGAAGAGAGTGGAGGGTACTGCTCAATGTTTCGTAAAACACTGTGTTTTAATATTGTTTTTAGTGTGACTCACCCAGGGTGAGCACCAAATATGCTAGAAAAAGATTTGTACCTCAGCAGGCTTTCAATCCACTCATACAGGGGGAAACAGTGGTGGCAGCAAGAAATAATCAGACCAGAAAATGAAAGATGAGCAGGAGTCACAGCTCATCAGCTGCTTACACTTCAAGCATTTTGTAGGCATTGTAAGAGAGGTAAGATTTGAGAAGCATAACAAATACAAACACAAGTTCAGAGTGTTGTTGTTATTATTATTAGCATGTTTGTTCACAGATTGCCTCTTTCCTAATTTTGATGATCACCTTTGCAACAAAGTACAAGCTGAAAAGAACACATTAACTACACAAGCACATTAACATGTCTTAAAACTAGTGGTTTTAGGCTCAGGAAAACAAGTCAGCTGGCCAGTTCAGCAATGTGCTCAGTGAGCAGTGGCATGCATAAAAACATAAAAAATAATCAAGAAACAACAGTCAAAATGGTCACCATGCACTTCATGTAATTTAACTGCCCAGCTGCAACTCTGAATGTCTATTTCCATGATGGAAAGTTTGGAAGTGCCTTGAGGACAAGGAGCCAGAGTCTGACTGCAAAGCAGGGTGGATTAGGATAACTGGGGCTAGACTAGACTAGACAGAATGGGGTTCCTCTCTACATCCTCATGAAGTTTTAAGGTATTTTGAAAATAATGAGAAAGCTCTTCTTGATTTCAGCTGCCCTGATTTTAGCCCCAGGTGGTGTAAAAGCATATAGATTTTGATAACTCAAAGTAGACAATTTGTTAGATAAACCAAAAGACATCACTATGTTGTTCTCTATAGCTAATTTGGTGAAATGCAACTTAAAGGGCTTACTCCATGCATCAGTTTTGGATTTGCATCAGAGCTGAATTACAGGGCCTACAGAACTTCATTAATCTATTGGTTTACTCACCCATTTAGGAACTGAGTTATTAATGATCAGTTCACAGATTAATTTGCTGAGACAGTTAACTTTGAGACAATTAATAGCTATGAACGTAGCACAACTATTACACTGCCTTTCTTCTGAGGAACCTCTAGCACCCAAAATGCACAACTGGCCTTGCACTGTCCCTGCCCTATGGCAGGGAGCACACCAGCAGGGCCCAGCCCCTCTCTGAGAGTCTGCAGTGGGGAGAGCCCTTTCTGTTCTGCCCCTGTTCCCTGTGCAGACTGAGATGTGCTGCACACACAGACTCACCTCTCCTGTCAGGATCCCTGCAGTGGATACATAGTGGTTCCCACTGCCTCCAGCCCAGGGCAGACTGGCTGGCTCTGCAGCAGGGAACAGGAGTGCACACTGTGGATGGCTTTGCACAAGACCTGCCCCTAACTGGCCTGAGACATAGGGACTGCTGCCAACAGCTCTGCAGATATCAGCCCCAAATCCAGCAATCTTACCCCCTTTAGGTAAATCTCAGAAAACAAGGGAGTCATCAGGAGTGTCAGTGGGAGGGAAAAGCGTAAATTCTGGATTGAAACTGGTCTGAAATAATTTGACCAAGACAATACAGCAAGTCTTTGACAAAGCCAAGCTAGATGCTCTCTCTTTCTGACGTGAAGAACCCCAAACAGGACCTCTCATTTGCCCCTGCCCCGGCTTCTGCCCTCAGCATATGCATGTTCTAGATACAGGACCCAGGATGCTGCAGTTCTATAGCCCTTCTGGGACAGAGCTGCTTTCAATAAGCCACGTATTATCCATCTTTCAGCCATGGAATAGGATGCTGAAAACAGCACCCTTTTTGGAACTACCCTGCTGGCAACAGCAGCAAAGTAATTCTTTCATGTGGTCTGCTTGCACTGGGGAAAGGAAGAGAGGCAGGTATTTCACAAATCCAGCTTTTCGCTCCTATTCCTTCTATATAATGCCTTACGCCTAAATGCTACTTATGCAGAACAAAGAAGAATGGAATTTTTTCTGATTCAGCAACCTCTCCGTATGCTGTGGTACCAGGCTTGCGCTGATGTGTGCTGCCACTGCTGCCCACCCCTAGCACGAGAGTAAGATAGCCCAGACTTGACTGGTGTGACCCTGTTAAAGGTCAGGTGTTTGCTACAGGCACAAAAAGCAGATGAACAAAAAGATCACCTGGAAGATGAGTGACAGAAGTGATGGGCAAGTTGTCATGGGTGCCCAGCAGCAGAGCTACACCATAGCACAGTGCCCGAGGCCGCAGCTATGGGGCACAGTGCATGTCCTGCTCCAGGGCTCAGCGGCTGTACAAAGCCCAGATGAGCAGCTGTAGAAATAATTCTTAAAAAACACTCACTGTGTTTATCATCTCATTTATTCCTCCTCCCACTTCAAACACAATAGGCTCTAAGCACCCCCTGCTTTATCAGCTTTTAAACCCCCCCACCAGACAGATATTTAAGAAATATAAACTTTACTTATAACTCCTTCTATTGGCAACTAAGTGATTGAAAAAATAAATCTCCAATATTAGTTTCCTTTTTGTACACTTGTTCTCACTCAAGGGTACTTAGGAAACTATTCTATTTGTCACAGTACAGTAACCCAGCACTTTGGGAATGATAATGTATCATTTCATAGCTTTGGTGGATAAATAGCTATAATTTTCATTAGTCCTCCTTCAGTAAGCTTTCCTATTGAAACAAGAGACAAGGCAGAGAGTGGGGTTCTCTGTCACTGAAACTATAGCTTTGTATTGCTAACTGGTAAGATATGATAAAATGACAGAAATTATAATAAAGCAAATCAACATATTACCCTGTATGCACATATTATACACTGCAGAGGAAGGGCTTAACGTACAACAAGATGCTTATGGCAACTTTGTAGCCTATTCTACCAGCTGCTCTCTGTGGAGGTCTTGAAAAGACGAGGCCCCACTTTGCATCTGTGGGGACAGCACCGTGGGTTCCCACCCAGAGCAGCGGCCCGCCTGTCGCAAATTTATTGCAGGAGAAAGAGCTGATCTCTCTTTCCTGTGGATGCGAGTGATGGACTGTCCGTGTGTCCGAGGGTGCAGTTACAGAAGAAATGAAGAATCTGATACTCAGCTGCAGGAACCAGCAAAATGCTATTAAACCTGTGTGCTCTGAACATGGGCAAATACCCCTCTGTCAAAGAAGGACAGATGCTGTTTTCTCTAAAAGAGTAATAACGGTGGAAAAATTTCAGTATCTCAACAGCAGGAAAAATTTAGAACGTTTTCATTGAGGAAAACTGCACAAGCGAAAAAGAGCGTTAAGGTTCACAGAAGTAACATGGAAATGAAACACTGAGTAAAACTATGAGGGCATTGTAAGTTACTTTCTGTTATGGCTCTCTTTATAAAGATTTAATATGATTTAGCCCTGCTTTCAGGGGCAGGTGGATCAGACAACCTCTGTGGGTCCCTTCCAGCCTAAGTTATTCCATGACTTTCTGAACTGGTATTGGAGGTTTAGTTATAGGTATTTTCTATGGCATCATTCACCAATGCAGAAAACAACAATTTATGCCTATACCATGCCGTAACACCTATCAACCATCTGCTAGCCCTATATAAAACCACCTTGATACGAAATGTAACCCACACCCTACAAACCCAGCAAACGTGAGAAAAATTGTTAAGTAAAGGCATTTTCTTTCCAGACATGTCTGAAAGCACATGGACCCTTCCCCCAGCTGGAGCAGATTTCGTCTCGAGCATTTGCTATCTGATAGAACACTGTAATTGACAAGTTATCATGGAATAATTTTTACCACTGAATATATCTTTATAGATTTCTCAAGTCTCACTGTGTTTCTAAGGGCATTAATGCGATCTCTTAATATCTCAGCTATCTCTAAACAGAAGGCAGAAGCCCTTCATTAAGTAATTAGTTATGTCAGTAGGCAGAAATCATCAGCAAAATCATACCTTCTTTTGATATAAAAGAAACAAAAAACCCCCAGAGAATAGATTTGTAGTAAAAATTAAAAAAATCCATTTATCATTCATCAATATTCAGCTTGGCACTTTGTATCCCTCTTGTGCAGGGGGTAAATGGCTTACAGCCCCCCCTCCCCAGCACAGAAAGTACTCCCAAACTGGGGAAAAGGCCCATAAGCAGATGGCACCTCCATGCACAGACATGCTGCGACTTTCATTGATTCTCCTGTGGGACAGGGGACAATATGCCCCTCTCTCCCTGCAGAGAGTGACAATCCAGAAACTTTGCGAGACTGTGTGGTTGTGTTTACCTAATTAACTTATCCTTGGCTAGAAGGGAAGATGTAGTCTGGCTTCAAAATCTGTAATAAATTCTCAGCAGGGTAACAGAACCCAGAAAATGCATTGATCTGTCAGACCACATTCACAGAAAGGGGGATCATTGAATGTTTCCTTCTGCTAAGGAATTCACTGAGAAGAAATATAGCTAACCTTTGTGGCTTTTTCCATTCGCTTATAAAAAGCACAATAACCACATCTTAGAGGCTGAATCATTGTGAGAACAATCTTGAGAACTAATAACATGAAAGCCAGTATTGATGAGATTGGGGTGAGAGAACAGCTATGCAGCTGCTTTTCCCGTAAACACAGCAAATGGGAAGCTGCTCATTTCCTTGCGGGCCAAAAAAGATGCTCAGGGGATGTAAATTCCACCGGTTTGAAATCAGAACCAGATCACATTCGTTTACAATCCCTTTCTCTGCTTTCAGAGTGATTATTGTAGCAGTATCGTATCACTTTTATGTGATGTCAGTTTTATTTCCAACTACTTTACATAATAACACTTGATAATTCATTACATATTATTTTGACTCAGTGCATACACTCTCACACTGTGAACATAGCACATACTTGCAGAAGCAGATCTCCACCTTCCCCTCTGCTATGTGCTTTTCTTACCTGGCATTATATAGGCTATGACTAGGTTGCTCTCTAAATGCACATCATTCAGTACCTGGCCCTACACATTGATGATGGTTTTGTGCTTTAACATGGCTGCTGCTAAATAAAGCTTTGGTTTGTCTGAGATAGGCTGTATCTAGTAGGTAGATGATCTGTGCTCTGCCAATGCTATTTTGTAGTCAAAGAAAACCTACTTAGTATCAGGGTTACATACAGCTGGACAGTGAACGGTTTTATAAATCTGATCATGTTCCTCACACAGCATTGTCAAAGAGAAAGTAATATAATAATAATAGGCAAGCATGCTGATCCAAACCTCACTGATATTCCTAAAGTGTGCGGCCTATTTAGTGGTTTTCAATCATGTCTTTACTATCATCACCATATGACAAGAGAGAATAGACCTTTCTCCTCTTCAGCAAGCAAACCAGCCATGCCCTGCGGCCAGCTGATGAAACCTTAGAGCCAATAATAAACTTCATGGTCTAGTAAACCTCTGCTGCTCACCTTGACAAAGGAATCCTCAGTGAAGCAGTATGGCCTGTGCCATAGGGGAAGTTGAAACTAAATATTAATGACTCCATCTGGCCTTAAAGCTTTGCACTGGGTGGGTTTCCTTTTCCTTTTTCTGGACTAACACTGCCCAGATAAATGGAACTCCTTCAAGCAGCCTTTTATAGAGGTCATGGTGAGATGTTCAAGAGTACCTCGGGTTCTACAAAGACCCCTTTTTCTGCTGTAAAGATTATCAACACAGTAAAAAAATAAAAGACAGGACTGAAATAAATGTTTGTGTAAATTCTATACATAAGATATTTTCACTATGGTTGTGGAATAGCTTTAGAATCAGTTTCAAAGGAACATAAAATGGCTTTGTAATTACAAAATAGATTTGGAATGATTGAAGTCGAGTACATTTTCTGAAAAGCATCCTAAAAATGTCTTGGCATTACAGAGCCTTGGATGTTTGTTTTATGTTCTATCTTGGGAACAGATAAAATCTGTTTTTTTTCTAGACATTAATGTTTGCTATAAAGCGTAATGAGAAAGTTAGCTGGATGTAGCAGAGAAAGTCTCCTCATGCTCATAAAAAAAAAATGTTCTGAGCAGCAGGCTACCTTCCTGGTTAAAGAGCTGCTGGGCAAGTAGTGCCACAGCAACCGAGGGGAAGCAGGTGCCTGGGAATACAGCTTTGGGATTCAGGGAGGCAAAGAAGCAATCCTTTTGCAACAGGCCTGGAGATACAATCTCAGCCTGTGGTGCTGCTCACCAATGCCAGGAGCACACAGGGGCAAACACAGAGCAAGTGGGTAGCGAGGGACCACTTACCAAAAGCAAACATGTCACATCATGCCGGAGTGCTGCCTCTGCCTGCTCTAACTGCCTGGCGAAGCTGCCTCAGGCACACAAGCTGCGACTGCAAAGCGAGTCTGAAGAAAGGAGTAGATGGGGACTGGGTGAATGAAGAACCATGAAAAGGAGTGAAGAAGGTATTTGTGCCACGTAACTTCTGTGATCTGAATGGCTCTCAGGTAGTGCCTGTCCCTCCATCAACTCCAGAGGGAACATCCACTGCTAACCGTAACTGCACCAAACTATACTTCAGTTAGATGTCTAAAGCTAATGGTATAAACACCCTCTTCATCCCACTCCTACCCTAAGTGGCCTAAATTACACTGCTGTAGTAAATAACAAGGCAGCTGCAATGCAATCACTTCCTCAACTCCTCACAATTCTCCAGATCTACGCCTTCGCAGTGCCAATTAATTCACCAATTAATTCCTGCCCTCGTTCAGCCAACAAGTTCTTTTTTCCATTTAGGAAGAATTTGCAACATCCATGTCTTGGTCATCTGAACTGAATTACTTCGGACAGCTAATAGGACAACTGGGAAAGTCCAAGCTCCATGCTATGAAATATTTCCATCTGTTTCAGGGAAGACAGCCCATTCATTGGATCTTGGTCTCAGTGATTTTATTAATCGGACTCTGGGGGGCACTAGGATCTCATGATGAAAGACATGGGATAGAATCACTGCTGTTTCCCACACTCATATTTGCAGCTATTTGGAGTCTGAATATAAAATCAGGGCCAACAGTGATTAAGTTTCAGATGAGCCTCATCACGCTTCAGAATTCCCCTACTTCCACTTTTACAAACTCCCTCTGGACCTCTTCAGCTAGGAAACCAGCACAGAGATCTCAGGAGAAAATGCTTATCTTCAGTTCTGAAACTGAATATGCAACATGAAACTGCAATGTGCTAAATACTTAAAAAGTCCTACACCCTCAGCTGGTGTAGCAGGAGTATGGACATGGGCTGATGTACTGAATTTCAGAGCTGCTCCCTGTGTACTGCTTTCCCCTTCCCCCTGTCCTTCACAGTATATTAGTTCTGCTCTTGATCCCAAATAAACCTAGAGAACACAGGAACATGAGCAGGTTGCTGTTTTTTTCCCCCATGACTTCTGCTCATCCGTGTCTTTTCTTTCCTCAGAAGCACAGGGTGGGGTCCATGTTCTCTTACAATCGTTGTCTTGCTCTTCTCTGTAGTCATCTCAGCTTACAAGGGCAAACCAATATCCAAAACAATTATTAACTGCAATGAGAAAATTGCTCCTAAAAGAGAAGTTAAGATAATAATAGCAGTAAAAGTATGATTTGAGGTAGTGCAGGGAAGTCTTCTAGGATGTCAGTTGCCTGGAACACTCACGTAGTCATTCTCCCTGTTTGTAATAGTAACTAAGAACCATTACCATAAAAATAGCAATAATAAATAACAATAATAAATAAATCCAATTGCAAAATTGACATTTCAGCCTGCTACTTATATGAATTATATGATATCATCTCCTCTCCCTGACCGTCTAATACGGTTAGCCAAAATGGCAAGAACGGCAAATATTATCATCAAGCATGCGACTTGCAATTTAAGCAATAAAACCATCTCCATATAACTCCCTATCATGTAAGGCAAAAATATCACAGAATTTGTGGAATTTGTCTAGACACGGAATATTTCAAATGACAATTGCCTGCTAGGAGTCTCAAGACCAAACAATTACACTGAAATATGTTTAAATAAATCATACTTCTGCTTAAATGTACAGATTTTCAAGGAACACTGAAAACCAGGAAAATCTCTTCAAATTAATCACTGCAAATTATTCAGTCAGTTACAATTCTAGTCATCTGTGCTTCGGAGAATAAAAAGCATGCAATTTATTTGTCTGACTCTCACAAAGTGTCCACCCATTCCTTTAAGCTCTATTTTCACCATGCTTTATGAGGCCTGTTAGACAGCTCTACAAAAGCATATTAACAACAAACTGAGCTTCCCAAAGTACACTGAGCAGAAACTAGAACTTCTAGGTGAAACCCCCAAGAGGGAATATTTTTTGGCATCTTTGATAATTACAGTCCCTATTGTCTTTAATTTCTAGATTAAAAGCAGAAGGAGGTGGGGAAAGAAAATCCTTTTTCACAGACTGATATTGTCATCTGAGGATATTATCTAACTATAATTTATGCTTTAAAGCACTTCAGAAGGAACTGATATTTTTATAGATGCCTGAACTCTCATAATCTGTACAGCTGCCAGCTGTTAATACTCAGGAGAAATAGAAATTCAGTTACTTAAGACCACAAGGAAACAAAACCAAAAAATCCAACATACAAAGCGTACAAAGAGAATTCTAATTTGACCTTTGTCTTTAATCCAAAGTCAGAAACTGTTTGCCTGAAAACATGGTAATTGCAAGATTCAAGTCAATCCCACTTGGAGGCTGTGAAAGCTGATGTGTATCTGAACCTAAGTTAAGTACAGACAAACCCAGTGTACAAACACCTACCTTCACAAGCCCTATAATAACCTTTATTTTGGAAAAGAATCAATAGCCTGTACTTCTATCACAATAGTGCAAATGAACCAGCCAGAGCATATGTATGCTTATGCACATCTATACAAGCACTGTCACCACAAAAGGCTTCAATGCACGTTATTCAGTCTTTGCTTTTGATACACAAGAAGCTGTCACTCTTATTGTCACTTTTGCATGGCACTCTTTAGAGCTATTTTGGTGGCCTTGAACTAAATAGTCTTAGAAGCTCTATCAAAAGCCAGATTTTGCTGCCCTTCGCTTTCCTGGATAGTACAGCTCACCTCAAATTATCATGCAAACAAAAGGGGTTTCTTAGAGGTTAATGTGTTAGTCTATATGGGAAAGAATGACAGAGCTTTGTCTACAGAGGGAATCCAATGCTGCACCCTGCGGCTGTGGCTGTAAGAAGAAAGAAGGCTTTGTCCATCTGTGTCCCACTGTGCTTTGTCAAGTGCTATGGGGTGTCCAGATGCAACTGACTTTTCCAAGACTTTGTCTGAAGATTTATCTACTGCTGCTATCCTTTTTGTGAGAGCAGCTTAAACTCAACTGGTCTTGAAGGACCTACCCACTAAAGCAACAAAAGCAAGCAAACTCCTCCACCCGCAGGCCACTACACACCTATCCCTTACCTGGTCCACATTTTTCTGAGCCTTCCTGTTTCTTCCCCCAAGGATGATGCAAAGTCCAAGTACCATACTTGTCTTGAAACCCCTCAGCTCAATACCTCTCTTTTTTTTTCTAATACCCTTGAGAGAAAAATTTCTTACACCCAAACACCGGAGGTTCCCTCTGTGCACCTCTCCTCCCTTCTTTCTGGTCTCCAATCCCCTCGCTGTAGGCTACACTCAGTCCCTCTGGGGAGGCGAAGGATGGCGCAGGAGACGGGGGTCAGTAGATGGTGGCTGCTTAAGAGAAACAACATTCTCCCAACAATTGCCATTCCCCATGCTGGACCCACAGTTCAGACATCCACTGCCAATCAATTCAGCAAGAAACCTGACTGAAACAAAGTGCTCGTGCTTTCCACGTCCAAGCACCTACCATCCAAAGGCACCTCACCTGAGGGGCTGTTCCACCCAGCTCGCCTTTCCTCCTCCTCAGAGTGAGTAGTGAAAACAGTGAATCCAGAAACCTTGGTCTGATTTTCCAGGTTGCCCTCTGCTTCCCACTACAAGAGTATCGATTTGCTCATGAACGTGACGTTTTAGAGGTAACCTGCACACAAGCAAACAGCAAACAGGTCCTGGGCACAAAGCATTGGAGGGCCCTGTCAGATAAACTTCTCCCCACCTTCCTCTGCTGCAGCTGCTGAGAAACACCAGCCACAGAATTCCAGTTTTAATCATGGTTTTGTTCACTCTCCACAGAGCAGTAATAAAAGGTTCAAGGGGCCGGGGGGGGTGTGTGCGTGGCGTGGGGAGAAAAATACCGCAACTAGTCATTCCCACCAGCCATACATCTGGCCCTTAATTACCCTATGGTATTTATATAATCAAAAAAATATTCAACTTGTATGACTGATCATGTTGAAGTAGTGGAACGCATTAGCAAATAAATAGCAAAACACACAAATTTGTCAACAGATGGATTACAACCCAATGTAATTAAATGCAAAATAGTTCTGTTTTTAAAGCAATTGCTCATAAATTAGCCTGTCAGCAAATGTATGCAACTAATTGCATGAAAAAAATTAGGCCATAAGACAATATTATCTGCACATAGTCTTTCCAAACAATGTAGAAATGATTGGGTACATTACTAATTGAAAAGAAGTCAAACTACATTAGTTTAATTGCTCTTTTTTGTGCAAACCTATTAGAATAATTTATACCATATTTACTCCTTTTTACATTTGATGATAGGTATTTAACTCTTGTTTGTAGACTAACAATAATGATTTCACCTTGTTCTCAGCTTCATAAATGCAATAAGGATGCTATGTTTGTCCATGGCAATGGTGAACTAAGACTTGTGTCCCAAGAGGGTTTAAGCAGAATGACAACTGAAGCTGTCCTTGGAGATACAGTCCTTTCTAAATGAACCAGAGGCCGTTGTGAAAATCAAAGGTTGCAAGAAAAGTTTGTTTGCAGAAAGGAAAGAATAAGGAACTGTAAAATATGTTCTAAAAAACGTGTATCCACAGTGACACTCTCAGCCCTGACCAAAGCCAATTCAGAGCTGTTAGCTTTCACATCTGCAGCCTGGCTCTGAGACACCTAATTAAAGGTTTAATCCCGTGATTTTCAGCCTAGGATCTACCAAGGCTCTATGGGCTACTGATCAAGAACCTATGAAAGGCCATGCAGAAAAGCAAGCCTGTTCCCTCATACTTGCTGTACAGGATTTGGCGTTTCTGTTTGGGTTTATGAACCCCTGCTATTTTCCCCGAAATGGCTGAAAAACCACTTGTGGCCCAAGGCTGACAGTCATGAACACGAAGATCGCACTGATTTCAGGAAGCTTTGCTTAAGTTCTGTAATCAAGAGAGATATATACTGAGCTTAATTCAGGTCTACTACTGGTATAAATGGGGAGAGCCTCTGCTGACATCAGAGAAACTACCCTGAAAGGAAGATCACGGCTGTGATGCATTTCATTTATCTAATCAAAACATCTGCAATTTGAGTATGGGTAACGAACTGCTCACAGACAATTGGTGAACTAAGAATCATCCATGTAAATTAGTCAGTGACTAATTTTGACTAATGAATACATTTGAGAAAAAATGAAAGCTATTTACTTTACATATATTAAGCTTTTTTTCTCCTCCCTTCTCTACATGAATTAAAACTGGCAGAGAAGTAAGAGGAAACAGAATTGCATGCAGAAATTATCAGTTTGGTGGCAGAAACACAAATCCCTCCAAAAAGCTCACAAGCAAGCAAACCTGTCAACTGAACCAAAATGAAAATACTGATGATCCAACAGCAGTTCTTACCCACCTGTGTTGGACATTTTTCCCAAAGCAATGGATACAAGGGGCTCCCAAAGCAGAGTCTTGCCTGTCAGCAAGCGGCCTGGCACTCAGACAACTGCCTGGGGACATGGAGAATCTGGATTCAAATTCATCACCTTGTTCTGTATTGAGAATGAAGCCTTAATCATTATGCCACAGAATATCCACAGTCGAGTTAATCACCTCTCTTATTGATGGTATTTCCTTGCATATGGAGTTACTTTAAATTCATTGGATGAGAAAGAAGAGAAAGTGAGAATGGTTCTGTTGTAACCTTGGGTTCAGTCACCTGGGACATGCAGGCTGCAGTCTCCAGACCAGTGGATATTTAATAACAGTACATAAAGTAGAACAGCTTCTTTACATCAGCCTGAGAGCTCCTCCACCCTGAGCCCCTGGCCCATGGACTGGGTTTTAGCTCCTTACAGCAGAGCGTTGCTACTTAAAAGGGCACAATGACACCCTTCATCTTAATATCTCACCCTGAAAAACAAATATAAAACAACATCTTTGGTCAGTATTTGCAGGTAGTTTCAGGGCGCCACAAGCCACATTCTGGATGCAGGGGTGAGTCTTCCCAGTCTCCAGAGAATAAAATTTGGTTCTTGATTGAGTGTTTTAGCAGATGAAATCCAATGAAGTCTGACATAAGTCAGTAATGAAGAAGTGTTTTTAGCGTATATTAAAAAGCTGACATTTATGGATAACCCTCCAGAAGAGACTGATAAAATAACCACAGGGGAAAGAGGCTTGTCATTCTTTGTGTCTCTGATCTAGGACTCCTTTGAGATCTGTTTTTGCCTTCAAGGAAGGAGAGTACACATGAAATGAGGAAGCTTATTGGTGTCTCCACTGTAGGGTTTGGTACATGAGCACACAAGTATTTGAGCTTATGTGCAAATGAGCAACAGCATGGCTTGTGAAATGGGTGGAGGAGAATGTGCCATTTCACCCATAATAGGGTGAACTTCCTGTTTTTAAAATTGGAAGTAATTTATCAGCAGAGAATAAAATCACATTGGTCTCCACATCTAGGGCTTGCAACCTTTTTGTACATGGATCCGAAGCTGTGTACCTTTATGCGCAAGGGACACTCCGTTGCCAAACCTGTGGGAATCACTTGATGTGACGGAGACTGCTGAAAATGCAGCTACTGCTTTGAATAAGTGGGCACCACAGGATCCCTGAAGACACACTTAAGTTTCCATATCCCCATCTAGGATTTAATAGAAGCAATTCTTGCGCTGCCTATAGCAGATTCAGGGGGATCTGGAACTGTTACAAAACCACTTACAACCCACCCATTTATACTCTAGAATCTTGCTAATTTGTAACAAGAGAGGAGAGTTCTCTCAAAATTTGGGCTTCCCAGGAGGAAGAAAACAGGATTAAGATTTCCTCCTTCTACTCTGCAGGTTTGGAAGATACAGCTTGATAGTGATGGATCAAGATAACATTAATAAATAAACCAGTAAATTAAACAAGTCTTTGGTACTGCAAAGATTGTTTCCACTTTTCTTACACTATGTTTCCTAAGTAGTTTTGGAAAGAGACAAAATCAAGGCTATTCAGAAGAATCCCTTGATTCAAACCATGCAGGGGAAATGGAGAAACTGAGACAAAAGAAAAGTGAAAATAAGAGTAGCAAATTTGAGCTCTTCGCTCCTGGGCTTGTTAGTTTAGACCATTATTCCCAGCACAGGATTCACCTTCAAAATCCTTATTTAACACCGCTGGAATTACTGGTTGCAGTTTTTTCAAAGTGAGCGTTTGCTCCTGAGAAATTTGCATTATATAAGGTTTGGGAACATGATTGGGAATTTAATTTAGTTACTCAGCAGCTCTTTCAGCCAATCTCCTATTTCCTCCAGACCTGCAAGGTTAGGAAGAGCAGATCAGGCAGACACGGAGCAGCATCCAGCTCCCCAATGGTCTGAGAAGGCAGGGGTAAGTTAAGGCTACAGGGTGGTGGGTATAGGGCCATTTGCATGGTGTGCACTGGTGGAATCCCCCAGAAATGCTCCGGCTTTACCACTAATGGCACTGCTAAGAAGGGGAAAAAAATAAAATGCACTGGAGAGAAGTTTCTGTGACCATTTACAGTATACAGAACATTTACAAAGTTTTTTGCTTAGGGCATATCCTGTTGTGAAGTATTAAGGGTTCCTAATGTCTTGAAGGAGCAAGCATCTTAGGATGCCTGTTGATTAGGGAAAGCAAGTAGCAGAACAGCAGAGACTTCAACAGCCTTGGTAAACACCTGCATCTGAGAGAGAGTGAGGAATTTCACAACATGTAAGGTATCTGATGAGGCAAAGTTAGACCCTACCTAAAGAATTCTAATGTATTCAGCAAGAGAAAAATAAACAAACACTCAACATAGGACAGTGTTGTATTATTCCTGGATTGATAATCAACTCGGCTTTCTTCCCCAATCGCAAGATTTGCTTCACAAGGCTTGCTAAACTTTTACAAGAAATGCCACAAAGCTGACAAGCATTTCCAGATCATGGTGAAAAGAACTGCTATTAATTATTTGTAATACTGTAGGGCCCAGGAGCCATTGTGATAGACCAGGAACACACAGAGCTATGTGCTGCACAGACAGAGCAGAGACAAGCTCTTCCCCCACGTGCTTACAGACAAACAGGACACCAGTGCCTGAAGGCAAAAAGGTAGCCAAGGAAGCAAGGAGATAACACAGCAGTGGTGTTAGCAGAAGTAAAAAATTTCATTAAAAAAATCTAGCAAAAGAAGGTTTAAGCAGGGAATGGCAGAAAGGAGAATGGCACGGCCTGTGGGAAGGTCCTTTCCACCGTCTTAACAGCATAAGAGAAGTGATAATGGGGACATGAAGAGATCAGGCAGGGCCTTTAAAGCAAAGGCAAACAGTTAATGCTGGTGGTGGTAAAAAAAAGGAACAAGCAGAAGGACACAGAGAGAAGTTACGCAGCTGAACCAGCTGGCAAATGACACTGGAGGAAGCACTTCAGTGAGCTGCAAGTAGGAACCTCTGTTAAAGTCAGAGAAGATCATGCTGTAGGAATTCAGTTGGTGAAGCCCTTTTGAGAGCCAGAGGTATAGTGGAAAGACGCTACACTTCAGGCTGGAGTATGAATCAGATGTAGCATAGACATTAAGATTTAGAGAAGAGATTGTCAGAGACAGCGCCCAAATTATGGACCCAAGTGTCAGGGAGAATGCTGGTACTTCCCATCCTGACTGCCAAAGGGCAGATGGGAGAGTGCTTGTATTATTCTTAGTATGACACTTCCTTTCTGTGCTTTAAGACGAGTAATCTGGATGCATGCACTCAAAAAAAAAAAAAAAAAAAAATCAAGATTTGCCAATGTGGGCGGATAAACCTGACATTATTAAAATGAATCCATTAACTAAGATGCTTTATAAACTCCAGATGATCTCTCTCCTATTATCCTGTAAGGAGATTAAAATTTTTCGTTGTTGCTTTTATGCAATTTCTTTGTAAAGGGAAATAGCTCAAGGTTAAATTGAAAACCCTTTTCCATCCAATAAAGAGGCCATATTAATTCTCCCTCATCTTGGAGAAAATATATGGCCTTGTGAGATATAAAGGCTGTAAGTGTGCTTCTTTCTAGCCTCCTTGCTGATCTGTTTAATAATGGAACAGTTCCTCAGTTAGCCATTTGCTTTACTGCAGTGCTCTGGTAGGGAGCAAGACTACCCATGTCACTTCCAATCAGTTAAGTTCAATCCAAACAGGATAAAAGTTTGCAAAATACATTTTAAATCCCAGGAACAAGCAGTTAAGCCCCCTCTTGCAAATTAGGTGTTCGGTGACTCTGATCTTCCTTTTAATTTACTACCTCCAAGAAAGGAAATAGAAAATAAGAACAATGTTTCATTCGTGGCAGCAGTTTACAGTAAGAATGTGGGGACTTAGCCAAAGTAGTACAATTAGCAACCATGCCAGAAAGTTAAATTTTGGCCTGTCGTGCACAAACTCTGCATTGGATTTAAGCATATATATGCAAATGTGTGTGTGAGTATACGTATATATACACACACACATATATATAACCTCCCACCTGATGATACAGCTGCAACAGAAATTAGAATCTATACGTATCAATACACACACACACATATATATATAACTTCCCACCTGATGATACAGCTGCAACAGAAATTCCTAAAAGTTACTCCGTATTAGCAACGCGTATGGCTCTACTCTGACCTGGATAGATAAACTTCCGGGCTTCCCAGATTCTTTAATTAGTATTTCCCTTTGGCCTTCTGAAGAGCTGATTTAAGACCAGCTTTTCTCTGGGCACACACTGCTGCATTCCCATACCATCGTTTATGTGTGTCTCAACTTTCTCTGCTTCCCAGTTGCTCAGCGCATGCCCAGCTCTCCTTTGCTCATGCCCTCTCTTCAAAGGGTACGGCCAACTCCACTACCCTGGCTAATGCTTGGTGCTACAAGACTTCCACAAGTGAATTGATCAGCATAGAATGAGCTGTATAATCAGTGTTGATTTTCATACCACACATGCTAGCCAAAGACCAGCTTGGAGCGCATGCAGTAGGTTTTTTGAGTGAAACAGCAATGGTGCTGACACAGACAGGCTGTACAGCACACGCACGGTCAAGACGACTCACCCCAGAGGTACTGCATCTCCCATCTTTCCATGGAAAGATGGAGTCTTGGAAAATCTGTATGCATGGCAGCCCTCACTGTTGGTGAGCTCAGCAACTAAGGTGTTACCTGGTGGCCAGCCCTTTGTCCTGAACTCTACCGGCACATTTCAGCATGATTTGGGATATGAACGCAAGTGAATACCCCCCAGGAGCAGGCATGGCCTCCAAGGTGATTGGTCTGTTTTAACTGAGATGGGCTTACCTCGCTCCGTAGGTAGGAGCACACCGCTCTAGCCCCGCTGTACGTTTCTGAAATGCTCTTGATAGCTTTGAAGTGCGTGAACAGAAGGGGAGAGCACATCCACTGTACATAGTGCACTAATGGCCCATGGCTGTCACCAGGGACAAATCTTTCCTGCTTCTTTCAGTGGGATGAGTAGAGTTTATGCTGGAATGCAAGCTTCCATTAGCAGGCAAGGTAAGTGAACATCAGGAAATTATACGAAGCATCAGTTTCATGAGCTGAAATATTTGTTACTTCCACCCACACAACTAAAGACATTATTTTAAGAAAGTGTTTAAATTCTTCTTAAACTTTATTCTTGATAGATCAAAAGAAAGAATCAACTAGAAACTCCCCCCTCCCCCCAATTCTAGTAAGAACTCAGCTCTCCGGGGTGCTTTTTAGAGATTTTTGATAGATAGCTTAACTCCTAATTGTCTGTTCAAAGTCTCTGCTGTTTCTAAAGTTTACTCTATCAGAGTTGTAGCCAGGCGTGGTGGTGTCTGGGGCAAATGCCTGTCCCCAGGACTCTCAGGACACCAAGTCTCCAGGCCAGGCAGACACAGCAAGCAGCCACCAACCCAGACCTGGCACCCCCCACCTGCCCACCACTTCTCCCAGGAATTCTGCTCCAGCTCCTGCCATCACCCTCCACCTGAAGGGAGCAGAAACAGTCCAAGAGAGTTGCTCATGTTTTACAGGGGATGTTCACTCCTGATGGGGGGCGTGGAGGAACTGACCAGGCAGAATACATGAGGGCAAAAAGGAAGATAAACACAGTTCTTCCCAATCTTCCTCTTTCACCAGCAGGTAAAAGGGCACCTGAAACTTCTCCATCCTTCCCCCCTCCCCATCAGACTGCTGTATATTGTTTTAAATATATATGTTTCTATGATTCTATTCTATGAAATCAGGTTTGCTATTTATTCCCGACACCACAAATAGTCCATACTTGCTGTGCTCAGTTACAAAAACGTATTTTCATTTAAAAAACACAAAATCCCAAAACAAAATTGCTAAGCTCACCAAGTGAAATAACACAGTTACTTATCAAATGACTTATAAAAATCAGACTCTGAAAACCAAAACTGGTTAAAACAAAAAGATTCTGACACTTGCCATGACTCTCTGCACAAAGCCAGAGTTATTTTACTGAACTATTTTTTGTAAGTATTTGATCTGAAGACGTACCTGTTTGGGAAACATGAAAGACTAACCTGCCATCTGAACTAGTGGGGAAAAAAAAGCATTAGAGAAAAATTAAGTTGAAAGCTGTTGCATGAATTGCCAAATGTCATACAAATATTCTTTTTCATTTACAGAACAAATAAATGTGGAAATCTTCTGCCTAAAGATGTCTTCCAAGACTCCTATCTCTTCAACACAGGAGCTGCCTATTCAGAAGAATTCAGAGTCCAGCTCCTCCTGCCTATGAATCAAAACGCTTCTCTGAAATTAGCAGGAATTATTTGTCATTTAGCTCTACTTCTTGGTGGGAATCACTGGCATGCTTCTGATTCCACGTGCATTGGTCTTGCACATATGCTGTCAAAAAAAGTTGGTCTAGGAGGGTCTAGGAGTATGACACACCACTTCTCTAGGCAGATGCTTGTTGATTTTGGATTTCCACACAATGCCACCTCTGAGTGCTGCTCCCCCTTACTGTCTATCAGTGAAAAGGGAGTAGGTAACTCTCTGTGACAAAGGGGTCTGTTTTTAAAAAAGCTGAAAAAGTCTGAACAAAATGTCCCTTGATTTGAGTCTCTTATTCATTCAAAGGTGCTCATATAAACTGACCAACTATTTACACAAATAATGGTAAATTGTTTGTTTAAATCATTCCTAACCAATGTCTATTGATTTAGAAGACCTTTCTCCATGATCATACAGAGCTGTGGAGCAAACCTTCATTAACAAGTAAGGTAAGAACATATTGCATCTAATCTAAGGATTAAAACTTCACCCCAAATCAAAACTAAGTCTGACTTGAATCTTTGGGATTTGAAAGAGCTTGGGTCGTCCCCTTCACTTCCTGTATCTCACCTGCATGCATCCCTGGAGCTCAGGGTTTCAAAATACAAACGCAGCAAAAATCAGCTATGTAGGAAGGAAAAAAGGAACTCTGTCAGTCTAGAAAAAAAACTAATTCTGCAACATCGGCAAGATGTCCTTTCCTCTCAGTAAAGTTTCAGTAAGTATTCAAATGTCTGGTGCTTTTTCAAATCTGGTCTTTTGAGACAGCATTCTGCAACTTCTTCTTGTTGAGTCCAAAGGAGGGGAATGAAGCTGCGCCTGGCCTGGCAGCCTGCCTGAGCACACACAGTTAGAGAAGCAGGGGGTTGATGCTCGCCTGCCACAAATAAAATTAAGTCTTCAATCTTTTTTTGCAGTTTGAAACTGAAAACCCCAGTCAATAATACTCACAGTCTTCCTTGAGCTACAACCAAAGAGCATAGGCCAAAAACTGTTACTTATTTTTTTTCCTCTTCCCCATAGCAATTCTTCTAAAAATTCAATCTAGCAGTTCAAGCTTAATTGCTCACTTTGAGACAATCCAAACCTCTAAGAGCCCTGTCTGACTGAAGGTTTTGAAGTAACTTTGATGTTTTTGTAGCATCAATGCTCAGAGGCACATTTCCAAAAATTTATCCAGACTCTGTCTCTTCATATGCAAACAACTGGACATTAATAATCTAGCAGTAAAATTTAAGACATTTGCATAGTTTGGAAAATAATGAATCCTTTTACTATTTAAGATATCTGTTCCTAAGTTATTAGACTCCAAGGATCCATACATAAAATCAATCTTAATTGTCCAGAACCAGCTATCAGTTGGATTTAGGAATACATCATTCTAATTTATTGCAAGTAACAGACACAGAGCAAGCGACAAATACCCCTACCAAAAGCACATATTATGTTCTGCTCCCAAGCTGTTATTTTTCTAGGCTCAGACACATTCTTTTAATGAGATACTCTCCACATGGGTTATCAGAATGCCTGTCCGACCCTAACTCAAAGGACTTGCTACCAACCCAATTAATATCTGTGCTTAAGAGCAGCCTTGAACTTGGAGGGGATACAGAAGTCCCACTGATTTCAACAGACAGGAAAGCTGTAGCAACGTGAAGCAATAGCGTGCAGAAGTATCCCAGAGCCCACAAAGCCTAGTAAGGGAAGCACAGCTTTGCATTAATCTATCTTGGATGCCTCTAGTGTGGATCCGTTTGCACGGTGCTTTGCTCAATGATGCTACAATTGCCCTTCTACCCCTAGGACAACAATTCCCCAACTTCCCTCTTCTGGCTGTCCACTTTTGGGCTCACAATTCCCTTTCTAAGTCCACTTTCCACAGCGAATTTTTGACACCGCTTCCTAGCACCATGACCCTGTTCAGGCTCGCAGTCCTTGCTGGTGGGAACCACTGCCCAGATCCACACCAGGACAAAGGTGATCAAGCCTCACGTATTGGCAAATGTTCATGCCAGAACTACAGTCTTTAAAAAAAGCTACCAAGTTGCAGCTGACTCCTGGGCTAACAACATCCCTATCTCCTAAATATCAGCAGTGCAGTCATGTCTCTGGGTGATGTTGCAAGGCAATTAAGAGTGCCCTGTAGGTCTAGAGCTACTTTTATTTCACCTGATGCGTTCAGACCGCTGATCTAGGATGGAGTGGAAGTTCCAGTGCTATCACTAGTCACGTATGAAAGGAAGCTCTGACCTATTTTTTCACCTCTCTAGTTTTATAAGTAAGGGCATAAGGAATTAATTCCAGGAAAAGTTGCAAGTCTGTAACTTTTTCTGCAGAAGGAGATGCCTCAGTTCCTGGAAAAATATAGCAATGACTCAACATTTTCTACAATTGGCTTTATCAACTCCTCCCTTGTTTCTGTGATACCAGTGACTTCACTCCTGAGAGAGCCTTAAGTCAGGACGGGGGATTCCTCTGTGATAGTAAGGGTCCTTAAGGCAGATCATATAATAATAATCACCAGGCTTATATCTTTTGTATATTTAGCCCAAAGCGTTTTGACAAGCAGAGAAGGATCTTAAACGTATGCTGAAAGCCAAGCACATGCTTCAGTGCACTACAAATAGAGCTATTTAAGTTTGAAATAACACATTTTGTAAAGCTCTGATCCAGAAAACGTATTTCAAGGTTTTGCGCATAAATACTGCGCAGATCACCAGTAGCTCTAACATTTCCCATATGCTCCTGTGCACATTTCATTCATTTCCTCTGCTATTGGTCATTTATTTGCTGGCACTCCTATCTTGCAAAATCATATGCAGAGGTTTTTGTTTTCATCATCCTCCATTCTTGGCTTTAGACAGGGGGCTCATCAGAGAGTTGAACTGGTGGATAATGAAAGGCTTCAGGATTTTTTTTTTTTTTTAAATGGTTGAAGTTCCAAAACCTATGAAAAGAGAGTTCCCCATTGGAAAACACAAGCACAGATGGTTGCTTTTACCCTGACACATCAACACCTTGTAGAGGACTATTTCTTCTTACAAATGATACCATCTCAGATAATTTATACTGCTACTTGCTCCTGAAAAGACCTTTTGTATCTGTCTGAATACTGTTTCCTAGAAATAAGTGCCACCTCACAAAACTCTGCTTTGATGCTGAGATTAATTGTATCAGCATTCTTAGGAGAGTGGTCAGGTTGATTTTTCAACATTTCTAATGAAAACTGCTTTTTTTCCTCTGCTCTCTTCTGAGAACTCTTAATAGTTCATTAATTTTTTTTTTTTTTAAGTCTGATCCAAGGCTTTGCTGAAATGAGCAGGAGCAATAGTATTTAAGATTGCAGACATGGTTAATGCCAGCATCGGCTTATGCTTAACTTCTTTTCATTTTTAACAGTCCTTGCCCTGCAGGTATAAAAAGGGAATTAAAGCCATAAGGCATTGCTTCAGATTTGTTCTCTTAATTAGCTCCTGCCATGGTGGATTAATTCCATCTGCAATGTGTTGCCATCTCTGCAGAAGTTTATCGTAGTGGAATGGGGGATTAATGAGGAGAGTGGATGCCTAGACATCCCAGCTGTCCGTAAGCTGTCTGTAATGGGATCAGTGCAGATGGCACAATGCTCTGCTTAAGTATCACTGAAGGTGAGCAATTCTTTTTCTATGAACCTGCCACATGCAGTTACTCATCCACTGCAGAAAATAAAGTGTCAGAGCAGCAGATCTGACTTAAAAATAGTGAGCAGAGGATCTGGTCACCTCAAAAGAATCACTGATTTTTCTGAAGAAATAGTGGGTTTATCAGCTTTAGCATTTTAAGATAAATGAGAGACTAACTGTATTTTCCCCTCTTCTATTTTGACTACTGCAACCAAATGTAAATACATTTCAAAACTGGAGGATTTCTTTTAAAGCTTGGAAAGCTGCTGCTGGGAACCAGACAATCCAGCAGTAAACTCTGCACTGAGGTCTTACTCGGAAATGAATGGACTCTTAGGGCAACATGCTTCTTTCCCTTAGTGTAGTTTAAAACTGAAGTAACTCCAGTCAAGCCAGGGAACACCAGAGGCATGAAAGTGGTGAAAGGACAATCGAGGCTCTTTCTATTTTAGTTTTATGTTGTACTTTTTTACCTGTTTAAAAAGAAAAAGGTCTTAATTTGCTTCTTAATTGTCTGTTCCTATGGAAATGGCAACATCCCCATGAAGTAATATCTGAACATATTACCTTTCTGTCTCAATACCTGCATTACTTCATTTTACATCTCAATTATTAATGGAATTAAGTGTTTCCAAGAAAACAGCAGTTATTCTGTTTAAAAAACACTAGTCTGGGACTCTAGAGATAGGGGTTCACTGACTATGACTATTACAGACTATGTATAACCACAGGAGTCTTAATTTATCCTGTGGCCTTACCTATAAATGGAGGCAATAGGAATTTCAATGCCTGTTTTGTCTCTTTTAGACAGTCAGCTACTTGGGGCAGGTGCTGCCATTCTCCATGTTCATTTAGTGCCTCACGTAATAGAGTTCCAATCTCTGTTGATGCTTCTGTGTGTTATTAAAATACAAAGGATGTCAAACAGAAAAAGACATTTAAGTGCTCAAGTGCCATGGGAACAATACAGGTACACAGGCATTTTTCTTCATCCTTATAAACCTGCTGCTAAATATACAAAGGTGTCTGTAGCTGTTCTACTACCTATACATAAAACAGAGGCACATCAGACAAAGTTACATTACTGGGTAATGCATGCTGGGTGCCTTCCAGAAGAGCTATCATGAAATGACAGCAGTAACTCTGACTCCTAGTCTCTAAAGGACAATAATAATTTGAAACATTACTATTTTTTTAATGTAGCATCTAGTATGTTTTTGGATGCACAATGAAGTTCTGTTCCACTCCTATAGATTCATTGTTTCTTATCCCCTACCAGCATCTCTTGTTTGAGCTTCAGAATCTACAACATTATGTAAAAATCTCTCCTCAGTACAACAATTAAAAGGAGGGAGGGAGGAATCCAGGGAGGCTGGAATTTCAGATGAAAATACTTCAAAAGAAAACTCCGAGATCCTATTACTCAACTGGCTTTGTGAAAAAGAGCTGGAGACACAAAGTGGAGGTGACAGCTAATCATTTCAAGGAGAGTGCCCTAAACCAAGGGAAGGTAGGATGAGCACAAGAAGGAGAAACAGCACTGGGTCAGATTCAGGACTTCAGAAACAACGGAAGGAAGGTCTTCCAGAAAAGGAGACGTGGCTATGGATGAATCCCTTTTGCCCCACAGTCCTCTACAGGAGGGGAGGACAGAAGAATGAACCCAGAAAGAGTCCATAGGAAATGGCAGCTGAAGGCTGTTCTAGCTCTTTGGAAAGCTGTCAGCTCTCCCCAGTTATGCACGGAACTGGGGGCAACAACTGTTGCCCAGCACAACTCCCACATCTCATGGATTGTCACTACACTGCCACAGCCTCTCCCCTGCTCGAGGACACCAGGAGCTCCCAGCAGAGCTGTCTGGCATATGAGCCCTGGGACATGTCTGGGGCTTTACACTCTGCCAGGGGAGCCATGAAAGCCTATGTCTTAAGGAACTGAACAGCAAAAGACCTTACATCAGGTGCAACTTCCCACCACTCGCCCTGTGTCTCACAATCCAAGGCAGCACAGAATAGGTTAAAGAAAATACATGGTGCTCTGCATGTTTGCACTCAAACCACAGCAGGTAGGAATATGTGATGCAAAGTTTTGGTATACTGCTCTGGGATCTGTATAGAGACAGAATGACAGTAGATGCTCACATTTTCTTTAAAATACAGGTAGCTGAAGAAACCTCTCTGCGCTATGGTTATGTCTTATTTGGTCACATCCCTATAATTGCACAGAGAATGTCATCTCTGCTCCAGGCTTGACTGTGAGAGGCTCAGACAGCCGGGGGTTGTACTGGGCTGCTGTCTATGGGGCCAGGTAGGTACAAGATATGTTCCAGCATATACAGATGTACCTTCACACCTGGGAGCGGGCCCTGGAGGAGGGAGGCATGAGGGAAGTGCTGAGCTGCTTTCACATGGCATCTTCCTCCATGCTTAGTCTGTGACAAAGGAGCCAAACTACTGCAGAGGGGGATGTACACGAGTCAGGCTGCGGCTGCCTGTTCCCAGGAAGCTGGGGGTGACACAGATTCAGTACCTATGATTCTATGATTCTATGATTCT
>NW_008823915.1:598148-649976 GCF_000699105.1 Pygoscelis adeliae
ACTGCAGAGGGGGATGTACCCGAGTCGGGCTGCGGCTGCCTGTTCCCAGGAAGCTGGGGGGGACACAGATTCAGTACCTGGGGCGGCCACAAGCCCTCTGCACAGCCCCTCCCTGAGCTGCCCTTTGTGTCCCTGTTATGCCTCTGCTGTGCATTGATACAAGGAGGGAAAGACAAAGTAGGTTTTTTTTTTTCCCCATGGTACAGAAAATCTATAAAAATACAAGTCAAACTTGCTCTTTAACTTCCCGAGTTTCTCTTTTACCAACATAAAAGGCAACAGTTAAACAAGACAGTGGTATTCAGCAAGTCCAAGAAATGGAAGGTTTTAAGCAAGTGTTATCGCTAGCCATAGTATGACAAAGTCTGATTCTCTCAGACTTTTACTTTGTACTGTCGCTTACTTTGCAAACTTTCCCTTTTCTTCATTGAATAAAGGCAGTAAAATCTGGCCCTTGAGAACTTGCTCTTTCAGGGCTTGACTCCGAAGGGGAAGCTGAGCTGAGCTTCCAAGGTAGGACCCCACATTTAAAAGAGGATGCCAACCCAAAGCTCACTAGAATCAGAGAAGATAGGTTAGATCCATATTATGTCAGTCAAGATAAGTAGACCAAAGGATCAAGGATCCCACCATGGAATTCTTCCTGCCTGAGAAAGATATACCAGATTTTATTCTGTATACTGTGTTCTATGTCTTGTACAGTGCAACATTTTATAATTAAAAAGATAACGTTCACAACAGAGGAGTGTGCATGGCAATAAACATTTTCTCTGGGTGATTAAGTACCAAAGCAAAGTTGGGGTGTTTGAGAACCAGCAAGCTGTTTATTGTGCATGTGTCTTCCAATGCCATGAACATTACTCCTGCTTTTATGACGAAGAAAGGAAGAAACAATAAACCATAATGCAAACAAAACATTATATTCATTGCCTCATGAAATCCTCTTTCTGATATTGCATCATGTCCCAACAAAGGCAGGATTTTGCAGAATAAATATTTTGAAGAGAGCTCTGAATGTCCAAAATTTGATATTTCAATAGGAGCCCAAGAATTGCTGCTTTGCTGAGGATGGCCTCTACTTTTCAAAGGGAAAGCTCTCAGGGTGATTTCAGATTTTTCCTTTTCGTTTTTCCCCCCTCAAAGAAGAAAGACAGCAATAAAAAGGAAGAAGATTAAAATGTGAAAAATTTCAATTGAATGAAATAAACGTGCTACAACTCTAAAAGATCCCACAGCCAGTGTCAGCCTAACCTCTCTGCAGGGACAGCCAAACTCAGAGGGCCTCACCCAACACTTTATGAGAATGGTAAAAATTTCCCAGATGTCTCATTCAGGACATCCACAGAGTTAGTCAACATTTATGATCATCAAATTATGATGTAGAAGCATTTAGGGTAAAATCCTGCTCGCAGCCTAAAAAACAGGTCCGACTGCTGTACGGCACTCAGCACATTGTGTTCAGTACTTCCTGCAGCAAGGCCACAGGAGACTATGAAAAACATCATGCACTATAATATAAGAGCATTCCTCGTGTGCAGCACCATGGCAGTGTATAGCTGTGCAAATGTGAGGGTAAGAGGTTCTTCATCCTGCTCCCATTCCTCCCCATCCCTATCTCCTGCTCTTAACTGCCCCCTCTGTTGTGCCAAAGCAATGATTTTGGGGCTCAGAGTGAAGTCCCAGCCTGCACACCCCCTCCACAACTGAGGGGGTCCTGAACTAATGTCATATGGGGTTAGTAATGAACTTCTGGAGGAAACACATAAACAGCTTTGAGACGAGGCAAGAGGTTGTTCATCCAGCCATACCCTGAGAATTTGAGAGTAATTTAATTTTAGTGAAATTAAGATTTTCATTTTAGTATAGCGAGGTTTTGGGATGACTTTTTAACATTTAATACTTACTGTAATAATGTAGTGAATGAAAAGGAATAGTTTAAATCAAGTCCTGTCATTAAGGTGAAAAATAATAGTTCTCAAGTTGAGAGAGGTTAAATTCAATTTGGTCATTAAGAAAACTGACAGAAAAGTTTGATCAAGAACAGTCTCCTTAATGAGGTGGTTGTAGCTAATTCATTAGAGAAAATGAAGTCGGCGATAAAGATTCTGCACTTTTCTGACACTTCTGTTTCCTGTGAGCAGTTCTGTAGTTGACCCTCTTCCATAAGGTTTTGAGAACCCAAGACCGATGTAAAGGTACATGTTCTCATACAATTTTTATATGCTGGATTTCTTCCTTAATATAACAGGCTGTTTTAAAGATTAGACCAATGATTTATCCTCTTCTATTCTCCATCTATAACAATACACAACTATGGCTTTGAGGAAACCCAAGCCTCCTGCCTTGATTGATAGACTCCAGAGCTGCTGGTCTGAAGCATGCATGAGTATCCCACTCCTCTGGGGAAATTCCAAGAGTAGCTTCAGTACTTTAATTTATTTACTCTTACTTTATGAACAAAAGCCAAAACCCAACAACCAAAAGAACCAAAAGAAAATCCCTGAGCTACAGAACAATAAATCTGTTTGAATGTAATAATCTCTCTTTCACTCAGTTATATAAATTACATGACAACAAGCTCTGCAATAATAAATTGTTTGGTTTGCTATTGTACATTAATCTTTGCTAGAATTCATAAACAAACTTGAAGTCAACAAGCATGGGTTTAATTAAAAAGTTTCCAACTCGGTACTATTTTACTACTCTTTCCTAGATTAGGCAATAAACCATGGAGTTTACACAATTTTATGTGAAGCAATTTTATTTTTTCCCCCTTTAAACAGCTCGTATGAAGGGTAACTTCCTCGAAGCGTTTGTGCTTTTCTACAGTCATCCATTTGTCAGTGCACTGCTTGAACCACTTTCTACCCCTTAAGGTAATACAGGAAAGGCTGGATTTGATCAGAGTTGGGAAAGGGAGAAGCAAATAAAAGTAAGTATTAGTGCTTGAGACATTATTTGAATTGTATTTAGTTCAGTGGTTCTTAATCTATAGTTTTCATACCCATGGAAGGCCATTTCTAATGGTCTTGAACAGACTCAAAGAACAGCTGTGCCAATTGTCAGTGGGCTTAAAATAATTTTTAGAGGTTCTAACAGAATAAAGGCATCCTCAAGCCTGAACTGAGGTGTACAAACTAAAATCCACTGAAGGCAGTGGAGAGTCTAACAGGCTTTGGATCAAGTCCTTGCAACAAATGTTGTTGAATGTCAAAATTGCTCAATGTCATAAAGAAGGATGACGACAGTGAAGAAGAGACCTGAATCCCAGGGGCAGCCTGTTAAACACAACCTTGAAGTTCTGGAAAAAACAGCCAAGTATCTATGACCAGAATTGGTTTCAAAATATTTATCAGTTCCTCAAGCTCAGAAAGAAGTTGGAAAGGATGTCTCTAGAGAAGCACATGAAAGCATTTATGTCATATTTACCTCACCTGTAGTTGATAACCAGCACAGCTAATTTTGGTGCAACTTTCACCTTAGCTTGAGCTGTGCCTTCATCCCAATGACTCAATGAGTTTAGTTTATTTAAAGTGAGCTCTGCATTTGCTTTTGAAAACCTGCAACACCAACTGCTCAATAACAAATCAGAAAGCAGACAAGTTTAAATTCCGCAGAGCACGTGCTGCCTCAGGCAACTGCATTCTTGCACATGGGCCCTTTTCATGGTGCAACTCCCCTGGTAGCGAGGCAGGCTTACCATTGCGGTGTCCCACAAGCTTTCTGATAGGACTGCCTCTGTTCCTTCCTCCTTGCTCTACAGTCCTGCCCAGCCCTGGTTGTGGCATGTCTTCTGTAACATCCAAATAAAGAGTCTCTATTTTTCAGGTAACCAGACAAACACATGCCAAGGAAAATGGTTCTTTTTCAGACCCTTGCAGTAGTTCAAGCTTTGACTGCTGCTACTCGTGGAAGCACGGTGGCATGCTAACATGAATGTGTCAGCAGAAAGGGTTGCAAATCCAAAATATGACAGCGATGAACTTCTGATCATTGTGTTTTCTGGCCGGTAGACACCAGAATTTTGACTCTGTTCTTACATATGTCTTTTGTTCCTGAAGGACTGTTTTTCCTTTTAGGAGTAATACAGTATCAAAACAGGCACTATGATCACTGCCGAGAAGGGATTTTTCTGGAACTGGGGAAATAATTTTACTTGACCAGCATAAAACACAATGTTTTGGGTTTGGTTTTACTGACTCACAGGGCATGAAAATGCACAAGTAACAAGTTTTACCTGGAGAGAGAAAAGTGTTCACCTTTCAGGTCTGGTCTGCAAAAGAATTCCCTTCCAATTGCCTACTTCTTTCCTGTGCTTTCTGTGGGAGAAATCCCTGTTACCAGGTGGGATGGCTGCATTTACAGTTAAATAGGGATTTTTTTCAGGTGACTTTTAAGTGACAAACTGTAGCTATTCATGGGCCCTAATGAGAGTGTTAATTTATATAGTTTCTGATGTGCAGCCCTGATTACATCTTGGATAAGGAACATCCTTGAAATAACTTGTGAATGCAAGTTCTCAAAGCAGTCTTCTGGGACTACTTTAGAAGGGAAGCAACTCTCCCCAGGAGAATCAGCCATGGCTGAATGGCACTTCCTTGGGACACTGCCAGTAATGGCCTTCTTTCTTCTTTACCTTCTTGGAATAGCAAACATCACTCTTCTCCTCTCTCCCTTAGTCCTCCTCCCTTGCATAAAACTAAGAGCTAAAAAATGGAAGACAAAGGCAACAAGGTTTATGACATTTTTTCAAACATGAATAAAAAAGTCATCTCCAGAGAAATGCTGGTTATAGTCACACCTGCAGTCTAATAACTGTCATCCTCAAGAGAGACACATGCTGTAATTGAGCGGCATTGAAATGCCAGTGCTACTTCATTATTTTTAATATATGCCTCCCTTCTGTAAACCAACATATCACAATCATAAGCATTAAGAGCAATACTTAATTTCTAAATGAGTTTTCTTTCAACTAAGAGTGCAGAAAGTCATAGTTGTGTCTTTCAGGTATTTTTGAAATACCAGTGGGCTCAAACCAGTGTAAGAGTCCAGCTGGGAAGAGTCTTTTTTTTTTTTAATTTATTTTTAAGCTGTTATTGCACTATATGACTTCAGCTTCCTATTACTTGCCTGCATACTTTAAAAGTTAGCAGCAGCAGCACTTCACTCAATTGCCTAATTGTGCTTTTGAAGCAATGAGCAGTCAGGTACCTGCTGCAAACCTTTGCAGAAGTGGTTCCCCCAGCTCCCAGACTTACCCCACAGTACAACAGAAGCTTCTCCCACCTGCCTGGGCATTGAGAGTTTCCCTTTTCTGTGCTTCAGCATTGCTCGCTTACATGTAATGTGCATTTAATGTGTATTACCAGAAGTCCTCCTAACTTGTTTATTATAATACATACACATATAATACATACATTTCCTCAGGCCCTCAGAAAGTCTTTGGTGCAGAGAGCAAATCTGTCTTACAGAAGCTACTGTACAATTTTGGACTCTCCCTTTGGTAAGCACCATTGTGAGATGTGATAAAAAAAAGTAGTGAAGTAACTCACACCATCAAATGCTCTTAAGTGTTCTTAAAAGTTGCCAAAATACACTTCAGTGTTTTTCTCTTTCTCTCTTTTCTTCCTCCCTGACATATAAGCACTATTTGCAGAGAAGTGTCTACCTGGACCTTTCCCTGCCCTTCATCCCTGTGTGCATTTCCTCACTCTGAGCTGCTGAATTAACTCAGTAAATGTGTACCAATAACACAACAACGAGGACAGTCCTTCCTAAACTACTGGTGGTTTCAAACCCCTCAAGTCTCAGGCTGTCCCTGTAAAGCACCAGAGATGAGCACCATGGTGCTCACATGCCAAAAAAGCAAAGACACCGAACACTGACAGCAAGAGTTAAGGTGAAATAAGTAATGCCTGCAGCACAGTGCAGTTGCAGGCCCTTTTCTGCAAGGTGTTTACTTCTGTCTGTGCAGGGATCATGTCTGCAGAATCAAACTGTGTGTCAGCCCATAAGCACAGGGAGCCCATCAGGTCCGTCACCCTGAACACAGATGCACTTTTCTGCCATCACTAGTGGGGAACTGTCAGCTCCTGGGCAGTTGGCAGTCTTACAGCAACATTTTCCCCTCTATCTTGCCAGCCTTATTAAAGCCATCATTTTTAAATGCTGTGGACATGACAGAACTAGGCCTTTTGACCTCAAGCCTTCACCTATGGCTGAATATACAAACCATGGGGTAATTACAGTCTCCCAGGCATTATGCTATACAACAGATGTCTGGTTTACAGCAAAGAAACTCACACGCAGAAGGCAGCTATAAGCCTATTTAATACAACAGCAATGGCAAATAGGCTTTTAACTCACACCAGCAAATGGTGTAAATCCAGAATATTAAAAGCACAAATGTGCTGTTAAAGAGAGTAAGAGGCAAATTAAAGTCACAGCACCACAAAGTTCTCAGAAGATAGCCAGTAAGAACAGACAAGGAAGTAAAAGCACTTCCTCCTGCATTCTTTAGGGTCATTTGTCATGAGAAGCTATAAAATTAAGGCCTGTAGGAGAGTCAGGGATCAAAACTGTGATGAGCCTTTCCTCAGGGAAGATACCCACATTGAAGCTCCTTTTCCATTGCATCTTTCCATCCATTCAGCACAAAGGCTTGACAGCCTAAATCTAAATGCTCTAAGGAAGTCCCATCCATGAAGTTGTTTTTACAAAAAGAGCTTTCCTGCAGAAAAGAATAAGACCTACACTGTTTAATCAATAAGTGATCTTCCTCATTTAGCACTGACATTGTGGGCAAAGCAAAAGGTCCAATGACATTCAGCTACAAGCTGTGGTAAGCCTTCCTCACAGGGACAACGGGGTTGCTCAGTCTCGCTTGCCTGCTTCAAGCTTCTGTATCATTGCCAGTGTGATAGCTAAGGCATAGCACAGCAGGACATAAGGCCAGAACTGGCTGGAATGTTTTAAAGCAGAAAATTTTCCTATCATAAAATATAGTTTAGATAGAATCAAATTGTTTTGCAGGAATATGGCAGTGCTGGTCATGTTTTCACCAGGGAATTGTTGAAGTGTATGGCTTGACTCTCTTACTTCTTCAGTAAAATGGAAACATTTTGTTTAGACAAATCACATGAAGTCTCTCTATATTTGTGAATAGAATTTTGGCAGAATATTTGCTTTATGAAAAAGTTTTGTATTCTGAGTCCAAGGAGCCAGAATTCCTCCTGCATGCTGACTGTCATAGCAAGAAGTGACCAAGAAATCTCCTTGGGTTCTTCTTAAAACATGCAGCTGGTAACAGAGACCTAAATACTTTCCTGTCTACTACTATCTTCAATATTTCATTTTGAAATCATGTGAGGTATTTTTACATCTGCCTTTACTAAAAGAACTATTTAATGAGTGTTGCAACTGCATCAAAGCTAAATAACCTAGTGTTTCCTCCAAAGCCTTTCTTTTCGTAACCGCCATGAACTTACACAACCTCCACACCAGCCTGTCTGTCCCATTCCTATGAGCTAAAACAGAGGACTAAGCAGCCCGCTGCAAAGGGAAAGAAAGGGAAGGTGGGCATGTAGCTCTGCAGAGGAGCTGAAGAGGTACATCTACATTAGCATTTCAGTTTCGATGAGGAGAGTGCTGTTGAAGCAAACCTCTCATGATCCCTACTTACTCTGCTTTGGTTTGCACCACACAGCTGTCTCGGACAGTGCTAAGGGGAGCACTTTAGGTGACAGTAAACTGTAAGTTGTGCTCCAGGAGTGCTTTTAATGTGCTCCAACCTCCAGCAAGCATTCAGTCCATAAAAACTCTGAGAAAATGGGCAGTAACTTTCCCCCATCCCCAGAACAAATGTGGATGGCCGCTTCTCAGTTTCAGTTGCTTCCCCATACAGATCCACTCCTCCTGTGCTGTACTGCTTGCTGATGCAGAGCCAGTCACAGAGGAGAGGCCATGGGTCCCTCAGGGCACAAGCAATCTAATTGTGCTTTCTGTCAATAACACCAGTGAGGGAGCACCTGAAAGGCATGGGAGGAATTTTATGACATGAGAGACAGCAAAATAATTTCTGGGTTCAACACTGTCATCCAGAGAAAGAGCAAAGGACTTGGTTCTGTCTCTGAGTCTGCCAGCCAACACGACAGGTTGATTTTGGGAAGCACAAGGCAAACGGAACATGCTGTTTTAGGAAACGAGACAGAGCTCTGATGGATTCCCAAGTGGGAATGAAAAAAACCAGTGTTTGAAGCATAAATGGACAAAACTGCAGTCAGGAAGAGATTTCTTTTTAGGGGAATTAAAAAGGTTCCTTTCAGACTGCACAGTGTTTGCTGAGCAGATGCCTCAGCATGTGTTGTCAGGAATTGCATTCTCCCCCTTGTCCCTTCCATTTAATTTAATTAATTAATCTAGAAATGGAGTTAAATGCTAAAGACTGCTCCTTTTCACTTTGCACTCATTGTCGGGGGGAAAAAAGAAAAAAGGAGACATGGCCTTTTTTATCTACACTCTATAGCACAAGCGAAAGCTTTCTAAGTGCAAGCTCTCACTGTTACAATCTACAGACTGTTCCTATAGAGAAGACCAGTGGTCCTTTAAAACCAGCTTTTTGCTTTTCCTGTTTAACTACCATTTCAGAACTGGAACATGAAAGCTCCACTTGGGGTGACACTGCAATATTGAGCTAAGGTAGGGCAGCGCCAATTTTATGTTGTTTACAGCTCCTGTTGAGAAGGATGTGCACTCCTAGCTCATGGGGAGTGCATCTAATATCTCACAATCTAGTTTTTTACAGCAGCATTGTTTGTCACATTGAAGTTGAACAGCCTGCATAATCTGAAGTTGCTACATCACTTTAGGGAATTAGCTGCCATGTTGCATTACGTTATTACATTAAAATTACTTTAAGATGTCAGTTTGCTTGTAAAACCACAAAATGTGATTTTACTTTTGGTTTCCTTACAAAATTATTTGATTCCCAGAATCATGGGATATGTCCTAGCCACTGCTACCTGCAGACTCGTCAAGAGAAAACCTTGACAAGCTCAAGGCTGCTTCTACCTGGTGGCACAGCAGTAGTATTATTTTAGCATTGGATTGGATGTATATTTTATAATTCTATTCAGATGGCAAAATTCACATAAAGAAAACCCATTGACTGGAGACCTACATTAACAGAAATGACAATGTAAATAAATAGTATATAGTTCTTTGAGGAGAAGGGAGAATATTGGGCTCGTGGTTGGTAATCTGGAAGCCCTGGGACCTACCCATCACAACACTGGACTCCAGAGTATTGGGAATGACTGTTCTGCTAGCAATGCATTTACATCTGCCAAAAGCCAGATGTAAAGAAAAAAACCACCTCAATTCTTTATGGATGAGGCCCTGAAAAGAATCAGGGTTCAGTTACCGTCCACCAATATTTTGCTTGTGCCAGAGGAAGGAGAAGTCTAGGACTCAGATGAGAATAATTTTTTTTTTTAATCAAAACTTTTACGGAAAAGCTAGCTTATAAAGTCTTGATTTATAAATTAAAATAGAATAGTGCTTATAAATGCATAACCTTTTGCCATTTTTGCTACCAAGAATTAGGTAGGAAGGGACAGAAGGGAGAACAAGTTTCACAGTTTGGATTTTCTGTGAAAAACTTAGAAAACCACTTTATAGGAAAGACACCAAAAGAAAAAGCCCTGTTAAAAAGCTATTAACAGCCATTTTAAAGCCAGTTTTTTCAGTGGATGCTCAATTACAGAGACAAACGATACCAAAGAATCTAATGAGTTGAACCTGTATTAGAAAGAACGCTGCATTAACCCTGAAGAAGGAAGAAAGGAAACGCATAGCCCTGAAGGACTGACTGCAGATCTAATTCCTTCCAACTTTGCTGCTGAAGCCTTCAAGACCAAAGAGAGACTCAGTAAAACCAGGAATAAGTCTAACTGGTTTTTAAGCACATAAAGCTGGCTAGGCTTTGCCCAGAGGTTGTTAATGAATAATTTGACCTGCTGAAAGACCAAATGAGACTTTACTGCTTAACCTTGTAACCATAGTAATTGTAATTAAGTGGTAGCCTGGGAGAGAGCAGCATCTTGCTAAGGCAAAGCAGAAACTTAATGTATAAACAGATGATTAAACTTGTCATAATTTTCTCATCTTGCGCTCAGAGTGGTAATTTTAACCAGTACTCAAGACATTTTCCCAACATGTTTATGTTGATTATCGGTGGGGCACAATTGCTATGCACAACAGTGAATGCACTATTGTATTATTTATGCTATGGAAGCTCCTTGAGACTCTAGCCAAGATAAGATGCTATACAAATTCATAGGTCTGACAAATGACCAGTCTAAAAACCCCAGGGAAGGGGGTAGGAGTGACTCTTTAGACCACACAGAACATCTTGAGCAAGTATCCTACTAACTACATGACACAGCCTGCCTATTCCAATCATCATGTTCTGCCCTGTGATGAGTCACTGACAGGCAGGAGGATTCCCATCTTCCCACTTGTGTTATTGTTTCCTTATAAATAAATCTCTATTTAGAACACAGTAGTCAACACACTCATAAATAACAAACAGTCCCTGTAGTGTACTTTTGCTTCCTTGCCTTTCTGAAAGATTTTGTTTCATTGCTATGACTTTTCAGTATTTGCCACAGAGCATTTCTCAGCTATATGACTGCTCCTTTTCAGGATAGGTGCTGGCTTCCACCTGCCAAATACAGCTCCTTGCCCAACCTGGCACCAGAAATTACCAACCTCACCTCTTGTTAGTGGTCTGGCAGGATCAACTCCCAAATCTTCAGTCTCTTCATTACAACTTGGATCAAACTTAATGTTAGGGTTCAGAGCCATTGGATGACTCAACTGTACCTACACAGAACCACCATGCCATTGTTTTACACGTTACTCTCAAGGGCTGGATTGCTGTTTTTATTTTGGGCTTGATTGCCTTTCCCAGAGTTTTAAACATGGTGCAGGGTCAGTCTAGAAGGACTAATGGACACCAGTTGGAACTAGGTCTACAAGAGAGAAGAACTGTTTGGTGTAAATTTAAGGTTAGTGCAGCATACTAACGTTAGGGGTCAGTAGATATCAGATACGCACTCTTAGAATTAGAAGCAAAATCCAGGGTTGCACGGGCTGGTGAGTTAGGAGAAGAAACGTGTCCAGACAGTTCACTGGAGTTTGTTTTAGAAATTACATGCTCTGGGGATGCCTCTAACAACTGGTTGGTTTAGGAGCTGCAGTTTTACAGATGGCACTTAACGTCCCAGTTTTAAAAGGGAAAGAATATAAACTACATATGGTTTTGGCCAGACAGACCAAATTCAACTATGACTTAGATCCTACTCTACTCAGCATGATTCTTCAAAAATGATGCAGTTAATCAATTTGTGTCTTCAACAATGCAAAAACAAAAACAAAAAACCACATCCCAAAACACAGATTACTCATCACAGCTGTGTATGAGGTCATTTACCCAAGCTAGCAGAGCTGCATAGGTATAAACCAATACAACAAATGGTTTGGTACAGAAACCATTTAAGTGTTCTTTGTGATCATCCCTATTAATCAGTATATGCATAAATGGACTTAGGCTCCCTATCCTACAGCTACACATGACATAGCTAGAGATGTCCACTTTCATGCTTATTCACAATTCTGTGCCCTGGAAGTGTCCATTGGCATGTTTCATAAAAGCTGAATATAAGCAAAGTAATAAATCAATTCACTGTGCAACATTTCTGTTAAAGGAAAAAAGACAGCTAGTAGATCAGCTGGGATATAAAAAAGTTAATTCAAAAAAGAAGGTGGAGAGAAAAAGATAAAAGGATAATCCTTTGAAGTGATAAAGGTTTTGTGTAATGCTTAATTTTAATCAATACATGGGACTAGACAAGGATCATCCTCGCAAAGGATGACATAAAAGGATTAGTGACTTCCAACCAGCACAAAACTGCACAGAGACATGTTTATTACCATTTGGAATTGTTTCTTCTCCAAATAAGATTTTAAAATTCAAATGAGTTGAATAAAGAGAGGTATAGGTAGAAAAGGGGGTGGATTTTGGTTTTTTTTACTATTTTTAAGATGCAAAGTTAAGATGCAAATTAAGACCATTTAGTAATGTTAATCTAGAGCTATATAGAAATGCTAAGATCCCACAAAAGTACAAGATTGTCTTAAATAATGGGACCATCCTTTATTAAGTTGTTTCTTTTTCAGTTGTTCAATTTCAAGTATTTTTTCTTTTCCTTTCAGGTTTGAATCCTTAGGGTCCACTTTTCAAGTTTCCAACCAGGCAATGCCAGCTAGAGTCTTTACAATGAAAGCTGAGACTCATGTGATCATATGGTTCTGTGAATGGGGACTCTAAGGAAAGCGATCAAAAATGCAACTGAAATAATGATATTGTCCAAGATACAGGTTGCATAGAAATGAAGAAGCAACCTATAAGGTTATCACAGAGAGACAGTAACAAACCAGATGGAGAGCATTTTTGAACTTGCTATGACTAGGAAAAAATAGGATTTGTTTCTCTTTTTGGATTTAAAATAAACAAAAGACAACTGATTTTGCTCTCAACTCTGCATTGCCATTTTCAAACCAAACCACATAAATTGATTATCTGCTTAAGGACCCCAGCTTGTTGTGTATCTCTAGGACCACTTTCACCAACTAAGTTATTTTCTGCTCAGATTTCTGTCCTTGGAACTCCTTCATCCTATGCTAATTCCCCTGAGTTAACAGGCATTAATCAGTAACAGCCAAGAGGTTATGCTGGACACTCAATAACTGAATCTTTCTGGGGAGAAAGAGGAAAATTCAACAACAACTTTCAGCAATCTGGAATACCTTCCAGAGCCCATCTTTCACATATACCTGGAGTCAATGCACAAGGTATGAAGTCTCAGGAAAGTAAGGTGGACCAAATCCTTGACTTTGAACAGACAGCTGCTTCTGCATACAAAGCCAGGGATATTGTCCTGTGACAAGTAGTTTGAAGAAAAAGTTAGTGTCCATAGAGCTTTCATTTCAAAACAGGAGATGTCCATAGTTTTTTTTTTTACCTTCTGTGAGACTAAAAGAATAAGCTATTAACATCAAGAAGTGCACAAATAAGCTTCAGCTATTATGTCTAGACTTAATTACAACAAGGGTTGTTTACAATAGTTTCCCAACACACCAGCTCTTCCTGTTGCCTTTGGTGATGATAGTGCAGATTCACTACATGGGAATAGCCTTATAAGGCATTTGCAGCATTTTGGGTTTTCCTGTGAGGAACCTACCAACATGACACTCACACAGTCAGCCTGTAATATGCCCTATTAAGCAAGCCAGAGGAATGATAGCAATATACTGCAGCAGCAGCATATCAATATATCGTGTTCATCCATCTTGTGAATTTCAACTTCTACATACCCACCAGGGCTAGACTGGACTCCCTTTCTTACCAAGTGGTACCAAAATACTTCCCCCACACACAGATCCTCACCTGGACCACACAGATGTGCCCAACTCTGCTAGTCCTCTCCATCATCTATTCCTTTCTGTAGACCTCAGAATTAAACTGTCCTAATACATTTTTTCATTCTTTCCCTCTGTGGAAAGTAAAACACTTTTCTTACTTATTTCTTCAGTATTTTACTCTTTCTTTATGGAAAGCAGCTTCCCCAGCCTTTCTTGTGTGCTGTAATCACTTCTCTTGTTCCAATGTACTGTCTCTCATCTCCCCATCTCCTTGCCTCTTTTCAGTATTTTGATCCTCTCCCCTTCTTTCTCATTCTATCTTTGTTTCCTACTGTCTCTGTTCCCAAGCTCCACTCCCAGTCTCAAGCAGGAGGGTGTAATTTCAGTTTCCTGTTCTCCTATTAGTTATGCCACTGGTGAATCATCCTAATTGCAAAGAACATACTCCCCATCATTTGTGAGTTTGGTTTACAAATCTGATTGAGTGATAGGAATAAATATTACATAAAATGAATATGTAGAAATTAGCTAGCCACTAGGCACAACACTAAGGCCGTTCATACAGATAGAGAATATCCGGTAGGAAATCACAGGGTAGATACCCCAGTATACTATTTCATAGCATCAGCCACAGTTTACAGCCAAAATGTAATTTGTTTCTGCAGATAACTATTAAAATTGTCTGCTATTTCTACAAATGCAGATACGAAAGTCTTAACAGATCTGCTGGGTATTTAACAGAAATGGTAATCATAACATGAGAGAGAACTGCTGCGTGCAAATGAGATTCTTTTATAGTCACAAGTAAGGCTTGGCTAAGGAGGACAGCTTTCTCATACACCAACTTAGTAAACAAATATCAAAGAATGATACATTCAATGATAAATATGGATGTACATTGGACATAAACTTGTGAAAGTCCCCAGTAAGTTGAAGATGGTGACACAAGTGGTTCAGATTTCAACATCAGAGCCAGGAGTCCCACATCCCACTGGGCAACCTCCATTCATTCACTGGTAAAATGGGGAAAATGCCATTTACTGTTCCTTCCAGGGATATTGTTAATTAATTAATTCTTAATTAAGTTTGCAAAATACAAATATCCTTGATTGAAAGACACTGTAAAAGGGAAATTATTGTTAGGAGGATCAGAACTCTTGCCTGGGGAAAACCTTTGGGTGTATTTTCTCATTAATGCTAATGGAAATTAACAGCTTAATGCAAGCCAAGCTGAAAATAAGACAGTTTACATTTGCATCTTAACTACATTTGCTTCATTACTTATTTAGGATCACTGATACACGTAGGAAGGTGAGTCTCAGCACTCTGAGCTATAGTTTTTAAGTGGTTCTATATGTACAAATACATCTGAGTGAAAAAATATTTGCAACTGTTGTGACAGTACGTTCCTTAGAGGAACACGCATGGTAGTATGCAGGAATATGCCTTTCTAAATGGACATGCCAACCTAGCAGAGAGCAAGAGAAAATAATCAGGAAAGGCCAAAGACTGTATCCAGGAAGAAGAATTGGAGACTGTTAAAAAGGAATAAGTGAGAGAGGCACATGTGGCACCTACATTTAACTCCCGTCCAAAATTGCAATTCTGAGAGCCTTTGTTACACCCTAGATATGTCTGGGTATGTTTAAGACCTTGGCTTTCCCCAAACACTAACAAGTTTTTGCTTTGGTCATGTCCAATTGCCTGTTCTGTCTTGACAGCCCAAGTGGTTTGGCACGTGGCCTATGACCTGTCAGATGCAGAGTTGGCACCTCCTGCCTTCCGCTCCGGTGACACTGGCCCTGATGGAGAGGGTCTCACACACAGGGACATAGAAAGCAGTTGCACCAACCACATCAAAACACAAGCAGAAGATGAGGACCAGTTTTTGCAGTCTCACATTGAAGGAGTATGTTACCTGATGGGAGCTGCTCAGGAGACATGTCAAGCCCACTCCTCTCGGGGGATCAAACACCCCACCCTGCCAACCTGCAGGTTCAGCCTGTCATTTCCCACACCAAGCAGAGGAGATAGGGCATGGGGAACCTTCCCACCCCAAATCTCAAGTGAGCGTTCTAATGCTAGACTATCATGGCAGTTTCTGTCTTAGCCTTTCCTACAGCCCAAAGAATATGTAATGGCATCATAAAGAGCAGCTTCAAGAGAGAGAAGTGAAATAGCCCCATCCCAGGACACCACACAACCCTACATGCCTGTCAACTCCTACCTGACAACATGAGATCATACGATATCTAGATGCCTTTACTAGACAGGCAGGTGGGTGACCATACCAACAGATGAAAGTCTGTATTCCTCGTGCCAGCCCGAGTTCTCTGTTTGTATTTCGCACATCAAGTTACTGTTATCTTTGTTAGCTAACTTCCTTTTGCTCCCTGGTTAGGGGCATTCCTTAGTTCTCGTACCACAGCAATCAAATACAACTACAGCAATTAAAGAGGCAAAACCACCTTTAAACGTAAATATACTTGTTTCCCCTTATGCTAAGATGTTGCTTCCATATAAGACCATGACCACTAAGAAAACTATGAAGTTTATGTGAGCATTGTGCTGAACACTAAGAATAAACCAAGAATCTCAAGAGAAACCTCCAGAGCTTCCCTTCCACAAATCACACGCTTTTAGAGTTACTCAGTAAAAACATTTGAGCAGGATTAGATCTTCAACCACTGCCAGGGGCTTTTATTTTCCCTTCTAAAACACAGTAAATCACAATGTAGTTTTTGGTTATCTGTAGCATATTTTCCATTCTATTTTTGTTCCAAAGAATGAAGGGCCAAAATTGTACATAATAGGAATCAGGGGAATTTAGAATAATTTGTGTTCTCTTTGCTTAATAACTTCTGAGCGTATTCAAGGGTTAATGTCCTCTGCATTTTCAATTATGATAATGATAAAAGCAGCATAAGTCAGAGCAGTATATATATTTTACTAAGGTATAATTCCTGGAAAGTCACATTTTTGTAAGAGTGATTTACCACACCAACTTATGCATTTCCCCTTAATTAATCTGTCCACAAAAGATGTAATTTGTTTTGATGAATATGATAATCACCAGATTTTGCAGACTAAGATAGACATTGATAATTGCAAAAAGAATCACTTGTGCAGCCTCACCCAAATGCACAGTTATCTGTTCTTTGCTAAGAAAAATTATATGTCAAGCAAGCGTGTATAAAAAACTGTGGAACAGAGACACTGTCAAGCACAAACTTCTTCCATTAACAGTCCTCTGAAACCCCTGCGCACCATGTTGGGTCACAACAACTGCTGGAGGCAGACCCCAGGTGCTGTAGGTTGGCATGGTTCGCTGACCCCAAAGGAACAATGACAACAATTTCTTCTAAAGTATGGCAGAGCTTGGGACTAATCTGCAGGAGACCTCCATGGCACACAGAGCAGCTGAAGCATGGCCTTCTGCAAAGAATTAAAAGCCCCTCCTTCCCGGCCTCATCTTTTTCATGCCTTCCTAAACCTTGGACAAGTTATAAAGACATGGTGTGCAGGACAATATGCTTGCTTCTTGCCTCCCCGAAATAAGAAAGCTGGTTGGTAACAGGTAAACCTGGGGCTCTTTCCCCTCATGTCAGCTCCTGGGAGGGAGTCCCTGATTACTCCTACTATTGGCCAGCTCTGTATGCCTTGTACCTTTTACACCATACAGCTACAGTCACAATAAAGGGCTGCAAGGTGTCTCCTCCATCACGTGGCATGGGAATCATTTTGAACAACGGTAAAGGAGGGAGGAAGAGGGCTTTTATCCTGCTTTTGGCTTCCCTGCCTCTCCATAAATCCACACTACAGCACCTGCAGCTTGGAAGAGCATAAATCCATTGATTCCCCAGCATCGCAGAGCCAGTGGAAGCATTCCTGAACGCATCCCTAGATTCCCGGTGGCCACCCCCATAAGCAAGCACTTCCACATGACTTACTGACATAGTCTCTTGAAATACTGCTACCAGGATTTGTCCTTCCTCCCCCCATCACCCTCCTGCAACAGCAAACAGCTGCAGAACTCTAAGCAGACTGAAATATCATCTGTCATCATGCTGACCTTTCAGTGCCTGCCCTCTTTCTTGCATTAAGTCATGCTCTGCAATTTTGTCCAGATTCTTTTGGGAAGAATTTTTGTTTGTAAGCCAGTTCACGAGTTCAGTTCCCAAACTGGGACAGAGGCTCATATCCTGTGAGGACACCACAGTGAAACAAAGAACAAGTTTTCAAGTCAGATTTTTCAAACCCGGTTATCCATCTATGTGCCCAAACAGGTGAAAAATACAAGCTGGATTGTGCGAACTGACTTCCATGATGACATACTGACTTCTGCCACTTGAAAATTTGACTCTCCTTTCTGAGGAGCACAAAAGTTGCCAGTATCCAGCTAAGGCTTCCTCCTCTTGGTTAAATAAGCCAAAGCTCTATTCAGATAGCTATGACTGCTTTCCTGTTTACACCGTTCTTCATCAAAAATGTGGGTTTATAAACTACTGTGGTATGGGTATGAAACAGCTACATTCAAAACAAATATTCCCTGCCATCCTAATTCTGCAGAAGATGCCCTTATCAACTATTATTATTTTAAAAGTCTTCGGCACATTAAGCCTAGAATTGGTCTCGGGGAAACATTTGGAGACAAGACAAAGTTTACCATATGAGATTATGGGGGTTAAAAGACCATTATTTGTATGAAGCCACTCAGTTTCCACTCCATATCATTAAAAAAGATAATGAAAAAAGAAACACCCAAAGGAAGGACTACATAAGTAGAAGGTTAGCATTTTATAGGGATTTACTTTGCCAAGCTAAGGTTTCATTTTACATCTTAAAACAAAACAACTCTTTATATAAAACAAACTGCTATACATTGAAAACAAACATACACACCAACAAAAAAACCCAAACCCCACAACTCTCCAAGGCCAAGGATTAGCTACCTGCCTACAATCACTCCTGAGTCTAAATCACACGAGCTGATTTGGAGAGATCTCTTTCCCGAAAATCTGCTTAACAATTAAGTCACTTTCCGAAACAGCATCTGTAATTAAGAGTCGCACTTGACTTGTTTCCATGTAATATGAGCCACAAAATGCAGCCTTCTCCACTGAACCTTCCAAGTGGAAAGCTGTCGAGACTGCAGAGAACAGCAGATGAGAGGAGGCAGTAGGCAAAAACCTATGCCCCATAAGAGACCCACTGCAGACTTATTAGGGCAGAGGATGAAGGCCAAGGACAGATGGAGTTGCCACTCCACCCACCAGTAGTCCCTCCTCATTGCATATGTATTGCCTGCTGTGAAAGAGAAAAGAGGCTGCAAAACTGCCTCTGCCTTTTCCTTCCTTTCTATCACCATTAAAAGTACACCCAGCTGGGGATGAGCCTCTTCAGGATGCACTGACTGAATCTCACCTCTCTTTACAACAGCTCCCAGGGAAATCTGATGGATTTTTCTCTTGGGTAGAGCCTGGTGCCCAGCCTGAAAAAGCACTGCATTGAATCCTGAACTGGCATCCAGCAGCATGCTGAGGAACACCAACACACACAGAGCAGGCTTGAGCCAGAGAAGCAGGGATTTGGAGCAATGACCAGGTGTTACAGTCAGTTGCCTTTGTTACAACTGGCTGCGCACATACAGTTGCTATCAACCAACTGAGGAGCAAGGGAGAAACATCTCCTGCCCAAGAGGGAGTGAAGAACAGACTCCTGAGTCTCTTCCTAGACAGCACAGAGCAGAGGTGCTTAAGTGAGAACAGCCAATTGCTTGACAGATGGTGGGACTGTCTGCTGTTGCACAAAAGACTGTTTGTTCTACAAGACTGGTCCCAAAGTATCTCAGTCTTTCTCTTTTGAGAAAGTAGGAAAAAAAAATCAGAACAATTAGAGAGACAAAGTCCACAACTGGCATACTTTTTCAAGAGAGAATCACTGAGGATGCAAACAGAAAGAAGAGTCATCCCATACCACAAAAGCACCTCAAAATACAACCAAGAAAATATGTGGGTAGCCCTCTCCATTTCCCAGTATCTTATCACAAACCAAAGAAAGCACTCAGAGTTATGGAGGTGAAAAAAACAAATTCTCAGACAGGTTTTTCCTACCTGGAGCATCTCCAAGAGCAACATGAGTGGGCTGCTCAGCAAGGGGGGGGTGAGCCACAGACAACAACAGGCAGGCACAGGGCAGTATCTGCTGCAGCACAGGGAAATAGTCACACAGCACTGAAGAGAGCAGAGTAGGCCCAGCAGCAGCAGTCAGCCTGCAGGAAGGAGACAGGTCCAAGGTCAAGCCAGGAAGTCAACTTAGCAAGACAAAGCTAGGACCAGTAAGGCATGACAGCTGAGCACAGACAAGGACCTGGCCCAAGCTTAAATGCAGCTCCTGAGCCCACACCCAGGCATGTCCCAGCTCAGTCTCACACAGCTCTGCCCTAGCAGCCTGATCCCAGGTTACAGCTGCACCATATCAGGGCTGGCCTTGATTAGGGGCAGCCAGAGCCCTGGGGATGGGGAAGAGTTTGTGGCTCTGACAAAACATTAAGACAGCTATGAAGAGAACATGGGGCCTGACGTGGATGCTGCCTAGGAAGACAAAAGAGAACACGTGCTGGTGGAAGTCAGTGAAATCAGCATGAAGTGTTTTGATCCTGAAAAGGAAGAGAAGCAATCTCCTTCCCTCTTCCTACTCCTCTGGGAGTCAGACTTCTGAGGAGAGATAATTAGAAAGTGAGTTTTATGCAAGTAAACCTTTTTGCATATTTTCTCTGTTTGACAGAAAACTGCTAGCAGGAACAGTGGTGGAGAAGCTGCAGTGTGCCCAGGCAAGCACAATCAGTCCTCAAGCATGCTGACAGCCCCTCAAAGTGTAAGTTGTAAACATGGTATTTTGGCTAATGAATCAATGTAGTGTACTCTTGTCCCTCTTTCCCCTGTCAGCACTCCAAATCCCCACACTGCTACTGCAAAGCAAAAACTGCCCCATCCCCAGTCTGCTTCCAGCAGCAGCTCCACTTGGCAGGAATCAGGGGCACGGCAGGCTGCAGCCTGCAAGAACCAGCAGCAAGCGGCACGTCTGTACCTCGCTCAATATTTAGTCTTATTTCATGTGAAGGTTCTGCACAGGGTTTGTAAAGGATTCAGAAAAGGAATAGATGTTTAAAAAATGATCAGCTGTTAAGAGTCACGCAGCTTGATCATAACCTCAACAGGTAACCATCTATAACACTTTTTCCTGATCATCTTATAATGGTCTATAAACACACACTAGTCATGTTATAAAAACATTAGACATTTCTTTCTCATTTATTAACTTATTATAAACGGAAATCTTGCATAAAAAGGAACTTGGTACTTATTCAAGTCTGAAAGCTTGATTTTCACTTTTCTTTTGTAACCACCACTTATTTTAATAAAGGGACATTATCTATTTTGCCTCATTTCTTTTGCGCGTTGAGAAAAGTTCAGCTATATCCTTCTTCCTTCCTGTGCAGTGGTGCAAAGCAGGATATAGCACAGCACAATTAGGGACGGCACTCGCTGAGGGAATTGTTCTTTCTCACTGCTCTCCATGCGGAGAGAAAACAGCTGGTCCCAGAGGTCTGTGTTGGGAGACAGCTGGAAAAGGCAGGCAGAGGGCTGCAGGCAACAGTGAGAATCTGCTGAAAAGGTAATAAAGTCCAAGGCTGCACCTTGCAGACTACAAAATTTCCACTCATTGGGGATTTGGGGGCAGGTGGTGGCAGCTGGAGTCCTCAAAGTGAGTAGAGGCACAGGGAGCAGCAGATTAGCATTAGTGATCCTGGTTTCGTGTAGATCCTCCAGAGTTTCTGTGTTTGCTGGAGGATCCATATAGCCTGAAATCACTGCTATTCCATGAGAATGGACAAGGACAACTCTCAGTGTCCCTGATGATATTCCATGGCGAAATACCCTCCCTCACCGTCTTCACTCAATTTCCACCCTCCTAACCTGGCACCTGATTAAACACTAATTTTCCTGCTCAACAAAGGTGGCTTCCTTTGCTACCATTAACAGTAAAAGGACTTCTATAACGAAGAGATTCCTCTTCAGAGGCCCTCGATCTGACTGCTCCCAAGTGGAATTTTTGGACAATAGTTCTTTCAATCACTTTCATCCCAGCCTTTTCACGTTCCCTCACATCTACCTTTTAAAAATCCAATAATTCTGTGCTGCTGCCTTTGAACGTTTCTTCACAAGTACCTCAAACAAATCCAACGATATGACCATTTTCCCTCAGATGAAGGCTTTATCTTTTGTCACTTAGTGTTCATTTCCAACCACTACAGCGTCTGATCTTATTGATTGCTTAGGAAAAAGCAGCAAGAACACAGTCCTGAAATAACCGCCAGAAACATTAATCCTTCCCCAGTCATTCTGTAATTCTTATTCTAGTCAATAGTAGGGTCGTTAAAACCCTCCCATGACGACTGTGCTAGGCTCTTCATGAACCTGCAAAAACACTGGGTGCTCTGCCCTCACTTTCCATCCTGCAGGTCTATTATAAGCTCCTGTTATCTTTTTTCCAACATTTTTATTTTTCTCTTCCAGTTCTCTTTATTAGAGCAGCCAAGTCTGCCTAATCTGTTTTTAGAGATCTACTCCCAGGCTCACGCATTGCTATTATGCCTCCTTTCCTATTGAATCTTCTCTTTTCCACAGGCTCCAGTTTATGGCAGTGGAAGTGCAGGAACACCTGCTGTGATGAATGTGACCTCTGCACATGTGAATGTGTATGGAACGCAGTGGAAGTGTGTATTTGCTGGGTTGTTTTCCTTCCAGTTGCAAACACTGAAATTACTGCTGTGATCATAACAAATCCTTTATCACTGTAAGAAGGAAAATATCTTAAATGCTTTAAGAAGTAGTCTACACTGTACAGAAGTTTAATCATGCTCTGAAAGAAGGTTGGTTGTTCTTCTACAGTGCGATTACTCATACAAAGCATCTAAGGAATATGCTGGGACCTGTTCTCATACATGGCCAAAGGGAACTCACAGCATGACCTAAACTATTTCAAGTGTATCAAGTCATTTATATTTGAAGTCTGATACTTTTTTACATATCAAGTAGTATCCTTCCAGGAAAAGAACCTCCACTGGTATCATGGAGACTGCTCAAAGAGTGAATTGCTACTTCAGGTCAGTAGGCCCACCAAATTTTGGCTCACTGATCAATTTCTGAAAACGCTTGCATTGCTTTTTCTTGTGTTTAAAATATAACATAAGGAGAATAGGAAGCCTTGAATATTTTTTGCTCTTTGTGAGAACAGTGTATGTAAATTTATAATTTCAGGTTAATGATTAAGAGTCATAATTATTTTCTGTTATAGAAAATCAGACTTTATTTTCTTATCTTCAGAGATGAAGTTAAAATTGCTTTAATAATGAAATCCACTTTTCATTTGTATTCTGTTTCTTCTGCACTCTCATTAATGATTCATAATTTAAGAATCGGGAGTGATTAATGGCTGGCTACACCACATAATGCTGTTAAGTTAAGAAACAATGGTGCAATTCAGAAGGTTTAGAGGTTCCCCTCATTCCATGTTACATGTTAACCTGCACTGAAACTAATCTGCTTCATCCAAATTCAGGAGGCAGCAGGATGTGGTCCAAAAACCCCACTGGAAGTTATATGAACTTACTAGAGGAAAAGCCCAGCAAATATTGTGAAACAAAAATTAAAAAGAAAAGCAGACACAGTGTTAAGATTTAATGGCAAGCTTAAGAATCCAGCCAGGGCCCATAGTAAAGAGTAATATGCTGCTGCACTTCTGCCCGGGAAGGACTGGCGTCTCAGCCATCATGGTTTCTATCTGCCCCAGAAGGAGGAGCAGCAGCAACTGGTGCCTCCCAAATAGGGAGTTACTTCCCCATGTTTTCAGCTAACCTGTGTGGGTTGAGCGAGATGGTGTAAGAGTTCAAATGCTCACCTTCTCCTCCACGGCACTTTGCTGTCCACTTCTCTGACAAGAAAAGTGGACTTAGGGGCTAATTTTCTCTCTTCCCCTCTCACCATTGTGATAAGGCCACTCCATGTAGATGAGTGTCACCGGGAAGCAAAGGAATGTCTTCTCTTCCCATATTGCCTGACTCTGCTGAATGGAAGACCTATGTTTTTGCCTTCAGTTGTGCACCCTTGGTGAATAAAGAAGTTTGATGGAAAGCTGGGTTTTCAGTTTGTCAACCTGTATTTTCTTAAAAGGGAAAATTAAAGAGTTCTAATACTGTTCTATCCACTTTGCAAATAGGCCTAATCTGGTGTATGCTCTCAACATATTGCATCTGGCACTGTGCATGGAAGCTTAGCTATTGATTTTCCCCTCTTCCCAGCTCTCACTTCCTAATGGAGGAATGGGATGACAGAGATGCTTTGTTAATGACATACAGAGCAAAGATACAGCAGCTGCCATATCTGACAGACAACGCCTAAAGCTTTTGTCTCAAGGTTTCTAGGTCTAGTTGAGGTCCATGTCTCTTTGCATGGTGCCTACCAGAGAAATGAACTGGAAGAGAGCAAGGAGTGCTGTGAAATACTAAGTACACAGCTGGGGAGCTCCTTATCTCTTAGACATAACAGTACCCCATATTCAGCACAGCATCCTAGAGCATGCAGGAATAAGCCTCTCCCAGCAGAATCTGAGATGTACAGAAGTAGCCACAATGACCTTTCCTGGTTCTTCAAGGTTATTTTGATGATGCCTTATCATTTGACCTTGGGATCAAATAATAACAACTTATAATGCAATTTACAGATGCAGGCCCTAAAATGGAGCATCAGCACATTCAAGTCTGTGCTGCTGAGTGGCTCTCTGGGTTCCTCCAGCACTGCAAAAAGTCACGCATGTGCTCAGCCTTTCCTAGGGGACTCGCCCTACTGCTGCAAAACCAACCTTAAGCCCAAGCCCACTCAATTTGCAGAAGTGGGGCCTGTGACTCTGTGGACTGAATCGAATGATCAGTGCTGACAAATCTATATGACAGACACTGACCACTGAATCCACCGGGGGGGTTTAGGGTGGGGTGAGGGTGGCCAGGTCAGGGTCAGATTTTGCTGCAGTACTTTTATTAAAGCTTGGTAATAAAAAAGGAAGGGCTAGATTATTATATACATATTTATCATGCAACCAAACATACTGCAGGTTTTACTAGTTGCACTGCACACAGCTATGTATAAGCAGTTTGAGATTCCACAGTACTTGTTTTGCTTACCATGTTCTTTATTTCTACTGACTGTCATCCTAAGAAAACTACAGATGATTTCTTATCTCCTTACTTTCCAACACCAGAAGAACGTTCTCCTCTCTCCCTAATACCCAGACTATATATAAACTTTGCATGAGCAAACACCTAGTTCAAGAGTTTTCTAGACACCCTTTCCATTAAAAGATTGCCCACATGGAGGGTGGAAGAAGGCAGGCCAGAGCTGAATCCAGTGCTGCATTGAAATAATGCACTGAAGAAGCTAACCTTGATTTGCAAAATAGTGGTGGTGATAGCTGGCAAAATTGGGAGTTAGATATTTACCTTGTTAAGGATTTACAGAGCCAAGAAACACAAGCAGATTGGTAACAGCTGAGAATACTGATCACAGGGGGAATATTGCCTCACTATTTTGGCTCTCTAGACAATAAGCAATGACTAAGTCCTTTGCTCAGGAGACATTTGATTCAGTTTTTGTTAATTTAATTTTCTGAGAATTAAGAAAAGGATGAATTACTTATTTAGTTTTCATTTAGCTCCCATAGGAGTTGGCATTCTATTACTACTTTTACTGGAATAGGGAAGACAACTGTCTTCAAGATCTACTGCTGTATACTAACTGGTGACTTAAAGTGTCCCACATCACCTCCCCCAAAAATGAAGAGAAATGATGCGTTGAAGTATTGTTTTAGTGCCTCCTTAAAAGTGCTGCTAGCTAGGAAATGAAAAGACATCTTGATTAGCATCCCCTGAGATTCTGCAAATAGGCACACAGTACATCAGACACACTGATAAGGATGAGCCAAGTCTGAGTGTCATCACAGTGAGAAGCATGGTATCCTCATAATTCAAGTGGGTAAAGGGGATTCATTCAGATGATCAGCTCATTTGCTACTGCATCTGCCTGGCTTCACACTACCCTTCACATCACTGATCGTGCAGCCAAGAAGGACTGCTGCAGTCACTGAGATGTGTTTGTGTTTGCTCAATTCTTGTCTGGAGCAGGTCATAGCGTGGACTACAACAGTCAGCTTTAGTCTTCAAATTGCCAGCAGTAAAGAGTCCAAGCACACTTTTAGAAAGATTTTTCTAGGTGTTAATTATCCCTACTGCTAAATATTTGTCAGCCATTTTTAACTTCAAAATTTTTAACATGTCCAGCTACATCCACTAAATCTTGGGTCTGCTGATACATTTACTGGTTGAAATGAAGTCTATCCAGTCTATTACTGGATAAACTATTTCCAGTTTATTACCAGTCTATCCAGTCTATTACCAAAACTGGATCCTCACGCAGCCACTCATAAAGGGACATCATTCTCCTTTTCCTCATTTCACTCAAAAGCTGCAGTTTCCAGAGTCACAATATAATGGCACGATTTCCAGTCCTTTCAGTGACATTTCTACCTTTCCCTGCCAGAACAAAGCCCTGGAGGCAGCAGAGGAGCAACCCCTGCTCATTGCAGCTGCCCCTGTGGAAAAGTGGCTGCAAATGCCATGATAGTCAGCAGGGGGTGGCGTCGGCCTGAAAGAGGTGTCCAAAGGGAAGTGAGGCACCCAAGGCACCCAAAAGTATCTGTGACTCTGACCTACTTGACACAGGGTCCACATCCGGTGTTCCTCCCCCAGAGCTATGTCAGCCCAAAAATCCGGATTTGCCCCTGTTCAGACTCTTCCTGATGCAAGTCCTAAGGGCTGTGCACAGCACGTCCTGCCTGCACAGGCACATAGCCCAGCAGAGGGCTGGCTCTGGAGGCTGTGCCTGCTTGCTCCAGCCAGCCAAGGAAGCTCCTGGGATTTGAACAGGGAAGAGAACTTTTTCTTGGGAGTGGGATTCCCAAATATTAAGCAACTATGTTTAACTATTAAATTTGGAGGAGGGGTGAACAAACAGAAAGCCTCTGTCCACATTCAAATTGGTATGCTGCCGTCTTTGTTCTAGGCACAGAAATTTACATTTTGCCATGTTACAGTGTGTCTCTGTCTCTTACACCTGCAACGGTGGTCTGGCCTTTTAATCATTTATAACTCCAGAGCTGCCATGACATCCGCAAGCTCTGTTCAGTAACTTCAGGTTGTCTCTCAGGTCACAGAAAAAATATTGTAGGATCTCCCTACAAGCACACCAGCATGGTAATGACTTAGCTGCACTTAGAGTTCAACACCTATCAGCCAGAAATATAACTTAATAGGAATAAAGGTCATCTTGTATTGTTTCTCAGTCAAAATATTCCAAGGTACCAAGCAAAAGTACATTATACAAACACTATTAATTTAATCAAGTAAGTTTATAATACTATCAAAAAGCTAGTCTAACAGGATCCGTTTTTCCACAAGCCAATACCAAGCAGTATTAACTAAAGAACTTACATATTTTAACCGTTTATTACAAGATTCATGTATTTGTCCTCCTTTTGTTTTGTCTGAGTCTGGTATCAAGTTGACTTACATTTACCTGAATTTTATCTACATGGATCAACCCATTTCTGCTTTTCAAATTCTGAAACGTTAATTTCACTTTAGTGCCTTGAAACTCTCCCAGGGTCCTAGAAGTTTTGCAAAACAAAACAAAACAACAAAACCCAAACCCTCAGTCTTTGGCCAGCTCTTTTACAGCTACAGGATGCAAGTTAATCTACATTTGCCAAACTCAAGAAGTGTAACTTCTGTACCTGAGGTTTAACACACTCTTCATTGTGAGAGATGAAAACATTGCATTCTCATATGAAAAGGATACATCACCTTGCCTTTCCTCAACTAGAAGATAGAAACATCTACTGAAAATTGCCGCTTCTATGCTTTCACTGGCAGTGTTACCATTTCCTAGGAATGGACTGTTGCAACTGCTACGTATTTCTTGTGTTTTAATATACCTTCAGCACCCCCCTACCAGGTCTTCAATTGTCTTGCTGATGACTTAGATTTCAACTTTTATTACCCCTCCTCTCCCTGAATTTCCAGTTACTGCTTTACGACCCACCATCTTCCCCTTTCTTCCATTTGTTATGCGTCAGACAGTTTAAAACTTTTTTCCCTTCTAGTTGCCTTACACTCCCCCTAAATCAGGCTCCTGGTTTCTCAGTGACAGTGGCCCTCTTTTTGACTGTGACATTTTGGGGAGCTCATAAGAGGAGCTAAAACAGTTCCAAACCCCTTAAGTGCTCTGCAATTTTACTTCCAGCTCCTTACCACTATGCCTCAAAATTATCTGTAATGCCATGAAACAGGCAATGTTAAACCATCCAGGGAATATCCTCTGGTTTTGGACTTGCAGATTGTGCAAGCATGATCCAATCACAGTTACTTACACTGAAAATATCTGTTTTACAATCACCTCATTTTTACAAGTGTCTCCCCACTAGATGCCAGACATTCTGATTTTTATTCTGTCAGTGAGAATAGTCAGAAGTGGCAAAAGTGTCTTAGCACCAGCAGCATGAGCAACACTCAGACTGAAGTCTGCTACGAGTACACAGTCTTTTTCACCACCGAAATGACAGATGGCTGCTTGAGAAGCTGGCCAACTTGTTTTCTAATGCCAGTGGGTGGGCTGTAGCAGCCATTAACTAGTACTCCATCTTCTGCTCCCTCTGTTAGGACATTGATTTACCAGCATTCATGATAATTTCTTTTGAGGTCTTGATGACTCACTAACAGGGAGGGTAATTTCCATATTGAACATTACGCCTCCTTCCCTTTTGCCCATTAAGTAGCTTCTAAACAGAAAAAGGATGGGAGCCTCAGCAGCCAAAGTCACCTGGGGGTAATGTGTCTTGTGTACCGCATTACTGCCTGCATGCTGCTCTGCAGCCAGGAATTCAAGTACGAATCAGCTAAGCAATTGTGCTAAATGGAGACTTGAGCAACAGGGAATTTTCAAGAAGCCCAAGGGAACCCAATTCAATTACATGGGGTATCTAAGTAACTCAGGCTCTCTTAAAAGTCTCCAGCTTATTGCGTAGTGGAGGAGCACAGTATCTGCCTCCAGACAGGTATGTGCAACAGAGAAGGAAAACCCCACTCCAACAGCAGAGCGGGCAGAAAGCCTGCACAGGTACGCTTGCTTCCCTCCCAGTGCCAGCATCCTGTAAGCCCCTGATCCATGACAGGGATTCCTCCTGGTCCCACTGCACTGACCATGTTCTTTAGGGTACAGATCAACTCTCTCCTTTGTGAACTTCATGAATTTTGCAGTTTGGTTGAAGGTGGGAGACCTAGATCGGTCTTGGCAGCCCTTCCTCCATTCTCCGTTCTGGTGGTGATGTTTCCATGCCACAATGGGCTGGGTGGATTTACAGAGGGACAGGGAGCACACTGTAGCAGGTGTTCCCATAGTAAGCCTGTGCTTCTTCTGCACGTTACAGCAGGGTTTGCTCAGTATGCACACAGAAACAGGAAGATCTGCTCAGCTCTCATGCAAAGACAAGGCTGACGGACAAGGGGTGGGTTCCTTGGGCTGTTAACATAGTTCCCAGTGGAGAAACTCCATATCCAGTATCCTTCTAAGGGGATTCCCCATCCTATGTTATTTTGTACTTCTTTTGCTGGTTACTTTTGGTTTCATACCTTACAGTCAAATCTTTACACCTGTGACCAGAATGACCATGTGTAGTCCCTTTGTGCAACAGAAACCTCCAGCCCAACCCCTCCTAAGAGTCCCTGCAGCCTCTGAGGCAGGGAAGGATTTAGAATCACACAGTAATCCAGGCTGGAAGAACCTCCTGCTTCAAAGCAGCGTCCACGATGAGATCAGATGAGGTTGCTCAGTGCTTTACCTGAACTGGGCTTGAGAACCTCCAATAATGGGGATAGTACACCCTCCCTGGACAACAGGTCCCAATGCCTGACTGTCCTCGTGGGGGAAAAGTTTCTCATTATATCCAGTCAGACCCTCTCTTGTCTCAGTTGATGTCTGTTGTCTCTTGCCTGCCATGTGCAACTGTGAATTGATTTGTGTGTGTGCGTGTGTGTGGCTATAAGATTCAAAGTGAGATGGGGAATGGAGGAGGGATGGCAGGAACAGGACAGAAGACTCAGGGGATTGTGCAAAGTCTCCATAACAGCAAACCCTCCCCACAGTTAGTCCCTCTCAGCACCCTGTGCTTGCACTCAAAGTCTGTAGGAGTACTGGTATTGCTGCACTGCTCTTATGGCAGGGAAAAAAAAAGTCACACACACAGGCACAGCCTTGGTAAAGCCTGTCTCAGAGCGGAACCTTGTTCTCATTCTACAAGCAACCTATTAAACATATCTGCTTCTTCATTTACTTCATGCATATTGACAAACACATTTTCACAATTCCCTTTGAAGACACATGAATCTTTTTCTCCACATAAACGCTAAGCACCATTTTAGAGCCTCTCCCACTGAGCATTGTTTTCTTATAAATGCATTAGCAGATACAGATCGCAACGAAGCAGCAGAAGCTGACGATATGAAGGAGTGACAGTGAAAGGATCCAAAGGGGGTTGCTACCTCTTCAGAGATGTTCTAGTGTTAGGTTTTTCACTTTGATATTGCACTTCATAATCTTCTTCAAAGATTACTATACACATGTACACACTTATTTATAACTGCATCCATTAATCACTGCTAACTGCAGCATGCAGCTCACATCCCCAGCACAAACAGCTCTGTCTGTGCTACCCCAATGGCTGTGAAGCAGCAGGAAGCAGCCTTTCAGTTAAACAAGCGATGGCTGTAATACGTAACATGACAAAGTGGTGGTAGACAGGCCATTTAAAGTCACATTTAACATTTTAGTTAGCCTTACCCCAGGTGGCAAATGCTCATTTACATTATTCATAGTAATGGTCAAATTTAAAGAGGAATGACAAAACTAGGAAGAAAAATAGGCTTTGTTCTGTAACTGCAAAGGCAGCTAAAATTATTTTTTTTTCAGGCTGTGCATGTTTCTCCCCTCTTATATAATTGACAGCTTGGGGGTACAGCTCCGGCGTGAGATAACACCCATGGCCTGAGCTAACGGCAGGGAGCAGCTCAGAGCCATGCCTTCCCATATTTCTGAATTTCTCACTGATCCACCTCTAGCCTCTGAATATCTTTACAAGAATGTAAGGGCTCTGGTATCCAACAGGGGCAACCAGAAATGGTGGCTGCTGGTTCTCTAGGAAGCTCGGTCCGTTTCACAGCGACCTCTGCCTCCCGGCCCACCCCAGACTTCACTAGTGTGCTGTGGTCACCACTCCCATCATGCTTGTAGCATAGCCCAGGAGACCTGAGGACACTGAATATGGTGCTTAGCACTGCACTCCACACCAGAGTCCCTGGTGGTAATGACCCATCCAACGCACTTTACCTGCACAGCGGTGGCAGAGCGGTTGCGGAGTTGCAGAGGACTGTCACCTGAGGAACGCTACTGCCGGGGAGTGGCTGGGCAGCTGTGCAGTGATGGCTGTACACCATCCAGGGGACCTCACAGCCACATTTCCCTGTGCAGTTTCACAGGCCCTTGGGAAGAGAGCCACCGCTTCTCACCAACATGCCTTTTGCAAAATTTTAATCCCACAGAAAGTCTGAAATTATGGTTTTATAGGGAGGAACTCAAGGGACTTAGGAAACCTTAGAAAACCAGCACATAGCCTGGTACTTCCGTTGCTGCCACCAGAACCTGTAATCTCCTCTTTCTGTCAGCAGAAAGAGGATTTAAAACCTCATGTTCAGCCTGTTCTTACAAATCTCCGTTGACTGAAGACTCCATTGCTTTCCTATGCAACCTATTTCAGCACACAACTCTCCAGCTTGATGCTTTGTCCTAGCTCTCCCCTGTTCTAAGCCTAGGACATTTTATCCCTAGCACAGTCAATATGCGGGGCAGTTTATTTATCTTTTGTATTCAGAATCTTTACATACATGAAGATTAGTGGCTTCCTTCAGTTTCACCTTTCCTGGATTTTCAAGTCCCAAATCTGCCCTCATCAGCTTATAGCATCTTTGCATTGATGGCTCTATCCAAAATAGTTTTCATGGTCACAGCCTGATCTGCGATAGAGAGAAATGTCCACTCCCAAACCATCATATCATCAAGTTCAGCAGAGGCAAACGGCATTTTATCACTTCCTCCTGCTGAGCTGCAGAATTTTCAGAGTACTGAAAGAAGATGACACATGTAGGTAATGGGAAATTACCCCAAAATTCAGTTACTGCTGTGTGCCACAGCATTTTTTAGACCTGCTGGCTAAGCACCTTACCAGCAGTGAGGATGAAGTAGGTCTGATGACATGATTCATTCACATTACACTGGGGTTTGGATCCAGAAATATATTCATCAAATATCAGTTTTATAAGGATAATAATCATAAGCACAGACCATCTTCATGATGACTTCCCCTTTCTTAATTAGGTTCTTCTGTTTTGTCCCAGAAGTACTGAGTTGAGCTTTCTGTAATTAGTAAGAAGCACAGTACATGTATGGGGTTTACTCTCCTAAACATTACCTAAGCTACGCCATAAATTTTATTACAATGGAACAACAAATATCAGACATTGCAATGTTTAAAAAAACCTTATTTTGGAAAAGAAGAACAAACAAGATCTAAGACAACAACATTCTGTGGATTATGAAAATGTGTTTGACTGTACAAACCCAGCTGAAAGCTATCAAGCACTGCCAACATACCCAAACCAATTACTGATAAAGCTACTATGAAGTATGGATTAGTAAGAACTTGGAGAAACCATCTTGGCATGAAGGCTCTCCTCACTCTTTCTCTTTCAAAGCTTGCCAAGGAAATGAACCCATGGAGATGTAATTAAAGGCAACAGAAAAAAATCTTCTAGGAAAAAAACCAACCATCCAACTAAACAAGAAGCCATATTTAAATCTGTTTTGTCAAACCTTTTACAAAGTAACTTTTCCTTCCTCTTTCTTCCAGGCTGGTCTCACAGATAAACAATTGAAATTAATGTAGCAGTATCAGCGGTTTTTCAGACTTTTATTTCATTTCAGGTCCAAAAGACAAAAGGGTTCACAAGAGTTTCTGCACCAAAAGATACTCATTTGCCAATTTGCATCCTTGATAAAAAGCCTCTCTGTAACAATTTCCATGCATTTAAAAGCACAGAAAATATAATTCTGCATTAGCAGGTGACAATAGAGAGGACCTTTTCTAATGTCCAGAGGATGTTAGAAATCCAGATGTTCCTCTGGCCAGATGTAAGTGTAGTGGTTGTTCTCATAATATCTGCTAAGGATAGACACCAGTATTTTGGAGTATCTGAAACATTAAGACCCTGGACTAATGTAATGGCCTTTCAACCTAGCAATATATGATTTACTAGCTGATAAATTCTTATGCGAATCATAGTAGAGCAAAAGGAGGAGAGTAATCATAATGTTCTGGTGATCAGATTTGCTCTCTTTTTTACCTACAAATACAGACAGCTGTAGAAATATCTACAAATTTGTACAAAAATTTCAGGACTACTGTACTGTGTAAGCTGCTGATCCTGAAAGATTTCCCCTCTGGGAGAACTAGAGTTTGATAGTCAAAATGGATTAATATATAATTCTTTAATTTTGATTTTCTACAAGAGGGGTTGAGTAGAAGTTGCTGAGAAACAATTACAGTTCCTCATGCCTTCTGTCAAAACATGTATATGTATGTATGTTACATATCAAAGGTGATACTCCATTGAAATTGCATGGCTGAAGCTTTCCATTCAGTACAAAACAAGCCCTTTTTTTTTTTTCTATGTGAGTATCAGTACATTAGTGACTCATTCAGTGCAACTCAGTATCTTGACTAGTGGGACCAAGTAACATCCATTTCAAATGGTCCAAAGCTGAGGCTTTTCCATTTACTGAGATGGAGTAACTCAATTTATACTGTCATACTGCATTGAATTTGCCTTGAAATGAGGGAAGCAAATTTTCTCTTTCGGAAGACACAGGAAAAACAACGTTTCTGGGTGACTGGGGTTGCAACAAGTCATTCTGTCTGCAATACTTACCTGGAACATTAGACTAAACAGCTAGGAGATGATTGATAAGGGCAGGAGGGAAGAGAGAGGCAGGCAACAAAAATAAAAATGTGGTTTCCATGCCAATAGGACAAGTTGAGAGTGAAAAAGAAGGTCAAGCCAGAGGAAGAACAAATTTGGTACCCGTGATTTTTTTTAACTGCTTCTGTTAGAGCATAAAGGCCTGATTGCCTAATCTCTCACATCCCTGAATAGCACAACAGTATTAAAAGACACGCTGCAAAATACAACAAATTACTTAAAACGCTGCCAGCAATCAGGTCAATATGCCCTTCATGTCACTTGGTCCTAGCTTTACAGCAATCCCCAACAATAGAAAATCTACGGACCCAGCACCCAGACTCATGGCCAGGCGTGCTCCTCTCCAGAAGGACAAACACATCGCTGCATTCGATACAGCTCAGGGACTCCCAGCATGCATGCTCAGGAGCAGCTTTCCCATCCAAACTCACTCAGGTGCAACTTCCATAACAGCCTTTGCATGCACTGGTATCAGCAACAAGAAGAGAGGCTGGTTCACAGGGACCAGGGAAAGCACAGCTCAGAACCAGGCAGAGACTGGTTCTTTGTAATCAAGGGGGACAGTCTTCCATATGATTGCCGGCAGTAAAGTACTGGCTGTAGGACTGCTGTCCTGTTTTACCTGATAACAGACTATATAAGTTTCCTCAGCAGGGGCCATTAGAGCAAGCTTAGTGGGCTATTGAACATCAGTGTTAGATGCCTCGCCTGCTGTGTGCCTAACGGATAGCAGTCAAAATGTGCTAATTATTACAAACATCTGTCTGTTGAATACTTTATACACAGCATGGTGCCTCTGGAACAGATGCAAATTCTGTCTAGAGCAGGCAAATGCAAATAAAGTACTGGAGAGGATACCTATGGTGAACAAATGTACTGCTGCTTGGCTTCCTTCTCCTCCAGCAAAACAGCACACATGCTTTGTTTTCACTTATGAAAGTTAGATCTTTGCTGTAGGACAGCAGGGAGCATCATGCAGAGGCAGCATGCATGGATATAACTGCAGGCATTACAAGGAGGTGGAAGAGTTATAAGATAAGTGACTTTTCCTTCTTCAACAAGTCCACATCCACCTACATGTTTTTTCCTCCTGTTTGTTCACTAAGAAAACACAAAGGTGAAACTATACTGCTCCACATCAACCTGCAGGTTGGTGTCTAAGCCCATCTCAAATATTATTGGCAAAAGTGCTGCCACACTAGAATGTAAATTGTGGGTTGGGAGATCAGATGTATCCTGGATCGGGCTAGAGAGCTGCTAACTACAGGCAGCTTAGTTCAAATTGTGCCACTGTGATCTGGGAGGTCTCTTCAAGCATAAACTGTCATTCTTTTCTGCATTTACAGTCACAGAATAATTTCCAGAACTCTAAATGAATACTGATCCTTTAAAAAAGCAAGGGGAAAAAATACTTAATTATATTTGCCTTCTTACTGTAAACATTTCTTAACCAGAAATGTTTAAAGCTCTACAAAGTGAGTGCCCAAATGTCACCAGCAAAACTAAATGCAATTGCTTTGTTCTGGTTTTAATACAGTGAATCAGAATAAAATTACTTCCCTGCTCTCATTTCAAAACAGTTTTGTGATATATCAGCATTAGAGTCAAGTGGACATTTCCCAGTAAAACACTTCTCCAGCTGAAAAATGTTTCAATGAGTATAAATTTTCCAAAGAAATAAATTTATTTTTACTTCGTGTTGTGATTTGGATTTGCTTTTTAATAAAATTTAGAGTTCTGATAAAATTAACTTTTAAAATGTAATTTCAATATTTTGACTGAAGCTTACTTTTTTATCATTATAAACAAAAAATTGTTTGAAATCAAATTCAAAATTAATAGCTTTGATTAAAATGTATTAACTGTTGTGACCCCCTGCTCTTTTAAATTGTCACTGCATTAGAAGCCCCCTAAAGACTGAAATTAAAAGTTGACGTTTTGGCATTTTGCACAAAACAGATTCACATGTGGATGCAATCGAGAAGACAGCGTGTTGTCTACCTATAACATTAGCTAAAAGTGGTAGTGCTTTGGTCTTTCTTCAGCGAATACTTCAGACAGCTAATCAAATACTCAAATCTAAGCAAGTGCTTACGTGCTTTGTTGAGGAGAGTGATTTGAGCACATTCTGAAGGTTAATCATGCACTTCACATGCTTTGCTGAATTTATTCGTGTGGGTCTGATCCAAAGCCCTTGAAGTCAATAGGATTTTTTTCTCAGTGAATTTGTGTATCAGACTTTAGAAGCAGCGGTTAATTTTTCTTTCTTCAAAAATCTTTTTCTCTGTAAAGAATATTTTAAAATAGTCTAGTATGAACTATTAGTATAGTACAAAATATTAGCATAGCAATTATTATGTTTAAAAAGGAATACAATATCATTCCTTCATATTTTTCATGTTAGGCATCTGTTGGCTTTTTTTAATTAAAATTATCTGCACTCAGAATGTCCATAGAGGATAAGGAGCAATAGAGTCAAAATGATAAGTTATGGAATGTAAATTTTAATTAAAAAAGATCACTCTGTTCACAAAAACAGCAAAGAAATTATGTAACAAAATCTATCTGCTATTTAACCAACCTGTTACATGTTGGTTCCCTATAGGTCTCACAAACTACACAGAAATCATCACATGGCCCTTCCTCAAAGTAATGAATGGTCAGCAGTACATGCAGGTACTCAAAGTAGAGAGAGGGGAAGAGTGGCTGCTTCTTGATGTTAACGGTGCTGATGTTAATGACAATGTACTATGCACAAGAAATATGGAGGAGTCAGGTTTCAATTTACGAGACCAGAAAGGTTAGTGTGCCCCATTAATCTGTGATGGGGAGCCGGTGACACTAACAGCAGAAGCACCATTGGGAGAAGAGTAATAGTACGTCTTATGGAAATGTGAAAGTCATCTTCAGCCCAAAAAGGATTCTGACGGCAACATTTTGTGATCCGTGTTCTTGATACCACATCACTACATCTGAGAGACGTAATAAATCCTCTTGGTTATTAAGTGAGTACAGGCAGTTAACCATAAGTAGCTGTCATTTACACAGAAAACATATCTGGTCAACAGGTATCGCAGTGACATACCTATAGCCATGAGTGCTCCTCAAGCTATCATACCTGGTAAATTCTAGTGTAGAAAGAACATGGGAACCTTACCAGTACTGAGTGTTTTATACACTTCAGGATGCTATAGGAAAAGCCATTTTAATGGACTTCTACCGTGTGGAAACTGCATAGCACATACTCTTAGTCCACTAGTGATGAATGGCTGGTATCTTTAATATTTTAGAAACTTTCACAAATACGTATAAGCAAGTTTGAGGAACACTGCCAGGACTACATGATCAATGCAAGGACATATGAATGAGCTGCTAGAAGAACAGAGTTTCTGTGCAGACCTCTTCACCCTGCAGGTGATGTAGTTTTCTCAGGCAGAAGAGTAAAAATGCCCAATTGCTTCCAGAACACGTTCAAGCAGGCACCTCAGCGTGCTCAGCATTGGTTTGACTCTGTGCTCCCAAAAGGCAGTTGATCTAATTCTGCTCCCATTTAAGTCAACATGGAGAGATTGGAAAATATCAGGTACAGGAATAAACCTCCTGGAAGTCTAGTTCAGGTAAGAAATTGATCTAAAATGTAGGATAAAATACCTACATGTACAATAGTTACAGTGATACTGTAACACAAATTGCCAGGCTTATTCTTTGCAGTTGTGCTGGGGATGGCAAAACTAAGAGAATTCCCTGCTGCAAAAAACAGAACTGAATACAGATACAGAGAACAAGGCAAGATTTTGTGGCTCAGGAATCCCAGAAGTCCTAGGTAATACCATAAGGATAATCGAATAGATTTGAAAAACAAAAAAGGACCTATGTGATATCTAGCTGTCCTTCAACAGGAAAAGTAATAAAAATTTATCTAGTGAGATTTTAACAGTAACTAATGAAATATTACTGCATTTACACTTTGTACTGGTGACCACTCAGAAACTTCTGACTTGATATCCAAGTGTCAAATGGATTTTACAGCAAGCGATCCTTGGTCCCTGGAAGGATACAAACAGGTACAGAAGAGAGGCAACAGAAAAGAGGTTACACCTACATGGTAGGTGCAACCCTGGTCCTTCTTCAGGGGACAAAAGTAGAAAGGTATTGGTGTTGAATGGTACATTAAAAAAAAAAAACCAAAACCAGCCCTTCCCCCCCCAACCCACTGTCAATCACTCTTCACTAACCATGAGAACAGAACAAATGCAGAACTTTTTCAGTACCAGGCTTCTTTGAAATGCTTTTGACAGACACAGTCCAGATTCCTGTAGGAAAAAACAGAATCTTTTTACCTGTGCTTTTTTGGGTGCTCCTGAGCACTTCAGTGCACACACCTGCTTTCTACAACTTTTTTCCCTGCCCTCTCAGAGCACCAAGGACAAAATACTGTCATTCATCTTCCAAACCATCCACCACTACTGAATCTGAGTATTACATAGCAGCAGCCAGAGAGCAGTGCAAGCTCAAACCACCACTGTTTTGTCAAATTTCAAATTTTTTGACATTTCTTAATAACCGTTTGATAGAGATGAGTGGATATTTAAGTGCACTATGATAATGATTGTTGGACATGCAACCTAAATACTGTTGCAAAGACCTACATTTAATGAACATATACCACAAATTTCTAGCCAGCTGCCTTAATGACTGATATTGGATGCCTATGTCCTACTTGAATGAACTCTTATTTTACCTGAGCTTGAGAAGTCTAAACCAGCCATGTGATAACATGTTTGAATGGTGTCACAGACCTGTCTGTACTGGAAGTTTTTAGAATATATTTCTGATGTTTTTTCCCTACTTATACAAAATAAATGCACAGGAAAGAATAGAACTTCATAGAGACTAAAACAGTGTCTTGTTGCTTGCTTATTCTGTCTCAACCACAAGCAAAATTAACACAATACTAATGAACAATGTAGTATCTCCTTCAAGGCTGCATACTCCTCTCATACACAAAAAGAGATTTTTAAGACTATATGCAACATACACCTGGCGACTTTTGCCAAAGCAGTATCAAATCTCCTCTACAATGGGCACAGTGGACAGCTGTAAAATATGGCATTTGCAACACCTGTAATTTGCTTTCTATTGTGGCATTTCAAGTTGCATTTAATTTAGAACTGAAATACCACTGCACGGAGATTAGAGCAGCAAATACTGTCAACTTATTATGAGTTGTAAATTATTGTTTTATTCTAGAAAATAAAAGTTGTTCCTCATTAACTGCTTCCTTCCTTCCTTTAAAACAATGGTTTTATTTTGTTCAGACACAGATATCATCATTTAATGAAATAAGGGCCACTCATAGATGAAAGGCAAAAAGGAAAAAGAAAAAAATGAAAAATACCAGTCTTTAATACCTCATAACATAGGTACGTCTAAAAGCCCTAATGTGCAACTCTGATCTCTCGACTCCCTGTCTAGCCCATTCCCTCGCAGATGAGGGACGTGAGGAAGTGCTCTCAGCTGCCTCTGAAATATCCAATACAGACCAGTTTGAGAGACTCTAAGAGAAAGGACAAGCAGACCACAGGTTTTATTATATGTTCCTATCCGATTCTGCCTCGAAGGCAGATAAGCTGCAATAATAGCTACATTTCAGTGAACTTGTGGTGGTGGGAAGGAAAAATTATTTCAGCACCAGAAAATCCAGAACTGCTCCACAGATACTAATTCAAAACTGTCGCCTGCCCAGATGAATGCTTAGGAAAAATAAAATTAAGCTCTGAGCTTGCAGGTAATCACATTACACATTACCAGAAAGCTGTTGCTTGCTTGGATTTCATTCGAACACACCAGCTTCACTCTCATGATTTATGGAACTGCAGAAATCTCCACAGATCTTTTTTTTTCCCCTCTTAGCCCTCTGGTTTAAATATAACACAGTAAGTTAAGCTGAGAAACTGGGAAGACAATTTACTTTGCTAATATTAAACCAAAGAAAAAGAATCAATTTTTTTGTACCTTCGAAGAAAAAAGAAAATCAAACTGTTCTTCTATCTTAAATGCTAACTGAAACCATCCCTTTCAGGTAGAAACTATCAGTAAGATGAGCCTAAGTTTCTCATCTGACTTTGGCAAAGTAGAATCACTGTCATTCAGAGGGATCCTGGCAGAAATCACAGAATGCAGAAGCACAAAGATATTATAGGAAAAGTCTAACATGTCAGACTGTTTTACTGAATAAATAAAGCCCATAGAAAGAAATCTCTGCAAAGACAAAAGTAGCCAGTTATGGGTTCCTCCTGCCTCACCCATAAAAAGTTTGCCTTACAAGGCAGCCTACCACCATAACAGTGGAGCAAAGGGTTACCAGAACAAATGCAAGTATTTCAACAGTGCTTACTGTAAACTTCAAAGGAGCAGAAGACAACCCGGCATCAAGATACTTACTGAGTCACTACACAACCACAACTTGGAAAGGTCATTTATTTATCAAAGAATCAAAAACCGGGACCATAAATTACCTCTTGCTTTTCATCTGCTAAGTGAAATTTAGTTGTGACTAGACACAACATTACATAACCATCAGATATGCCAAAGTGCCCTAAGGCCTTGGGTACATTATACGCTTGCCGTTGCCATGGAAATAATGATTCAGATTTGAGAAGTGATAGGCAGCAACCTGTCATGGTGTCATTCTTGAACATCCCAAGGGAACCTTGGCAATGAACGCTAGGCTGAAATGCCTCATTGCAATTCCTGTGAAATCCCTATCTCCGGGAAGACTTTGCTGGTATTTTAAGGCCCTGTCACAGAATTCTGATGCAGTCGTGACTCCACTGTTATGTTTTCCGCTGCTTTTTGTACTATCATTCTGTGCCGTTTACTGTGGGATTCCACTGTTGCGTGGAAAACAAAACTTGCATTATACACTTCATAACAACTGTAACCCTTGGCCTGGAAGGTGCAGGCACAGAACAGACCTACTTAGAACAGAGATGGCTGATCTCTGCTTTGAAGTGTAAAACTCTGCTCAACAGTGACCATATAGTCAAGACGAGAGACTCCACAGTTCAACAGAATTAGAAACAGAGTGACAATGGTGGGACTTTTCTGTTTGTCATGTTTTCAGATGCTCATTTTTCATAGTCCAGACTCTTACCTTTCTGCATTCAAATGTGAAATTGTGAATGTATAGGCTTCGCCATAGTAAAAGAATGCAACTTCACCAACTCTCAAAGTTTTTTCCAATTGCATAAGAAGTTGTTTTGCTTACTATAAAGGCAGTACAAGTTGCATGCAAGCCCTATTTGTGAACACATTGTTGCCACTTATTGAAAATCTTTTCTTATTTATAATTTTCATATTGTCATCCCCTGGATCCTTGCCAGAATCACCAAGAGTTCCCCAGTTATTTCTGCCATAAAACATTTCACCTCATGCAAGGCTCACTACAGGAACTGCTGACCACACTATACATGAAGAGTCAAAAAACTCCCATTCAGGAGCAATACCATCCATTGACAGTCCAGAATCTGTGCTACAGGGGCTATTCTTCCTTCTCAAGCGTATGGCATGTTACATGTAAAAATCCCAGACCTCATCAACTGAAGATATAAGCAAAATTTGTTCCTGTTATATTCCTAATAACGGCCTCATTTCTAACTCCTTGAAAAATGAGTAAAACACTATGAAGGGTTATACTTTTCAGCCCATTTGACTTCTCTTTCACTGGACGCTATTCATCAGTTCTGCTGATGCTATTGTAGCTGAAAATACAACACCACTTTCCAGGAATTCACTAGATAATGCCAGGCCAGATTCTCAGCTAATGAAAAATCTGCCTTCATATTTCTGCTTCATTCTATTTTACAAAAGATTGCTTTAATGATACAGGAAAGGATAGACACATGCATGAACCATTTTTCCAGGCTCAGAACACCAATATGAGCATTATGCTATCTGACACCTGCAGCTTTCACTTACTTCCCGCAAGAGGCAAAGGTACCCAGCAACTCACGGGACAAGCCTTTCATCTTGAGCTAAGCAGTTTTCTTTGTACCAGCAAGTGTGCTTGGCCTTCCTTGAGCCACCATCTTGTCTGTGATGGGAGGCCACATTCCATCACCTAAGCAACATTTTCTTTACAACCTTCAGGGTCTTTCAAAAAAAGGTTTGATGTTAAGGTTTCCAATTCAGTGTTAAGCCAGTTGGCTAGTTCCTCTATCTTTATTCACTGGATGTTTCTTGAAAGAAATCCCCAACTGCTGTAAAATCATAGAACACCCTGGCTTCAATGAAACTTTGCCATTTTGTATCCATTGAAGATTTGACCTGTCAGGAAAGGATAAATTTTCAATCAACTTAAGGAGAAAAAAGAGAAATCACTGGTGAAGTATTTCTTCTTTTCTCCAACCTCATGCACTCTGGAGAAAAAAACCTTTAAGTAAAGAATTATAGCACACTGTTAAATATCTTATCTGTCCAGCAATTCAATAGCCTGTAAAATTACCAGGGCTTGTTCAGAAAGTAAACAGAAGAAAATACTGAAAGCACAATTCCAACCAGGTTTTCCCACTACTCCGGTACTTTCCAATTAACATCCAATCTGCTGTTTACATGCACGGAAGACAGAAGTTCATTTCATGCGCTTGACTCAAATAATAGCCTCAGTGGCAGAGTACAATGGTATTCGATTCGAAAGCATTCCAGTGCTTTCATCTTCAGTGGTTCATTGTCCCTCTGCCAAGAACACAATTTGGCTCAACCCACCTACTCGAGGAAAAAGAAAAAAAAAACCCACCTGCTAGTGTGTTCTATAGCAAGCACTATTTTCTGTTGATATCAAGAATGTTTAAAGTCATGTTTACTTTCTTATTTTTAATCATAATTAAAAATTGCCTTCATTTTTCATTTAACTTTTCTTTGGTGTATGCATGAAATTTTGATTCACCTTCTTTGCACTCTTGTGGCATCTTTCCAAAATACACAGGGTTTAAGGGCTTTGCACTCAGCTATTTATTTGCTGCAGAACACCAGGGAAAGGACAATGCAATATTGTTCCAACCTGGGAGCAAACAGGGAACCATACAGTGAAGCAAAACATCACTATTTACCTTCTAATCCACTGCCCTTCCCACCCCAGGCAAGGGAAGATGCCTGCCTCAGCTCCTTAAGGGCACAGTCTGCTTTCCCCAGGACACTGTTCCAGCTGCTCTGGCCTATGTGTTAGAGAAGGAAGAACCATGGATGTCTCCAGGGGATGCAGAACAGCGATCATGCAGAGACAAAAAGGATGCAAGACTACCATTTTTTTTCCCCTTCTACTGCAAATAGGCTCACTAAAATCAAATAGGATAGCCACAAACTGAGCTACCAGTTAAGATGAGTAAGAGACAGAATCCAACTTTATTAATTTTATTTCATGTTTTGTAATCAAAATGTCATTTTGATGATTGCTACCATGCACTGCAAGTCACTTATTCCAGCAGAGCATATTCTCTTTGCAAATGGCGTGCTGCTCCTTTTTGTGTGACTTGGTACTTTCCCCTTTCTACCCTGTGGCTTTTATTGTATGGTGACAGGTAGTTCAGACCAATGGGGCCATGGGACTTCTGGCCAGATTGTGGTTTTATGGTGTTAGGAGGGGAATAAAATGTACTGCCTAAAAGTATAAAAGAATGAAATACTTCTTTTTTGAGTAATTTATAATACTTAAGACCATTCTTATCCTTTCTTTAGGGTGAGAAATATTACATGATTAAGAACATTTTGAAAAAGAAGAATGTTTGTGTTGTGGTTTAACCTCAGCCAGCAACTAAGCACCACACAGCTGCTCACTCATTCCCCCCAGTGGGATGGGGGAGAGAATCAGAAGAGTAAAAGTGAGAAAACTCGTGGGTTGAGATAAAGGCAGTTTAACAGGCAAAGCAAAAGTCGCTCACGCACGCAAAGCAAAACAAGGAATTCATTCACTACTTCCCATGGGCAGGCAGGCGTTCAGCCATCTCCAGGAAAGCAGGGCTCCATCACGCGTAATGGTTACTTGGGAAGACAAACACCATCACTCCGAACGTCCCCCTCTTCCTTCTTCTTCCCCCAGTTTATATGCTAAGCATGACGTCACATGGTATGGAATATCCCTGTGGCCAGTTGGGGTCAGCTGTCCTGGCTGTGCCCCCTCCCAGCTTCTTGTGCACCTCCAGCCTTCTCAGTTGGCAGAGCATGGGAAGCTGAAAAGTCCTTGACTAGTGTAAGCACTACTTAGCAACAACTAAAACATCAGTGTGTTATCAACTTTGTTCTCATCCTAAATCCAAAACACAGCACTGTACCAGCTACTAGGAAGGAAATTAACTCTATCCCTGCTGAAACCAGGACAGTTTGTAAATTCGGACTATAAAATCCCTTTTGTGAGCCCCCTCATAAATAAATGTAAGGTAAACATTTGATTTTATTTTTATTCATTTGTAGTTATTTAATAATAAATCATAATGCAATTATTTTGCTTAAATCATTGACCCGGATACTCCCGGTTATAAGAGAAAGACCAAGTAAAAAACTCAGCACTGATAATATAGTAATTGGATTCTTTCCTGAAAGAAAACATTTGTAGAGTGTCTGTCTGAAGATTTCAATTTGTCATGCAAGTGCAAGGATTGTTATATATGATACACTGTATTTTTTAGTCTCTGGTGTGCATACTGATGAGATAGTTTAAGAGTTGATATAAAATGTATTTTAATTCTATGAACTCTGGCAGCCTACTGAATTATTTATATGATGTCACTTACTTACTACATTTGAGTTTGACAATTCCAGATTTAGTATCACACATAAACCTTCCTTTTTGATACAATACTAACATCATGGCTTTGCTACAATTCTAAGAACTCCAAATGGAATAAATGTGCTTCAGCTTTGGATTTGCAAAGCAGAAGGAGTTGCTACAGCCGCATGGTATTCCACTTCTGGTTAGTTTACTGAAAAGCATGCACACATTTGGAAAAAAAAAAAAATCTCGCTTGATAAAAGCCTGGCACAGATCACAACTTGCACCATTTCCTGACCTTCAAGAAGATTTCTTTGTTCTGATTTTTCACACACCTAATATTTATGAGACTCTGATGTGTGCTGGTCTGGGTTGCAGTTGTTCAGCCACTGCATCCAGGCGATTTGGACAAAGTTCCAGCCCTCGCCTTTGTTGGGCCAAATTAGCAAAAAAACCTGCAATCTTAATCATTTCTTTAGTGAGGATAGTCTGATGAAACAGAACTGATATTTCTCTGACACACAGCAGGTAGAAAAAAGGCCAATGGAAGGAGTCTAGCCCTGACTTTAAACTCTGATTGCAGCCTCAAACATAGCATGCATCTGGGAGCATTACATTTAATGCTCAGCCTAACATAGAATTGAAAATAACGCGTTAACACCAGAATGTCAAGCTTGCTGCCTTGAAAAAAAAAGGTATCTGCTGCTCCGGTGCTAAAAACTGTTTCACTATTATGGATGAAGCAGCTCAGTATTTCCAGCATTGTTGCAGGTTTAAAAAAACCTCAGACATTCATCGTCTAGCAGGGCTTAATTGGTACCAGCAAACAGATAGACAATTTGTAAATTTGGGCTCCAATTCAAAGGAAGCAAACATAGACATGCTAAATTTAAACATATTTTTAAGTGCAATTCTGAAGTGCCTTTACTCTCATATGACAGTAGGAATAAGGAAGGACATCCCAGCAACCTTGGCTCTAAATGACTCTATTAAATGCAAGCACATATATATATTACCAACGTGTCGCTCAGCCAGATTTTGTGAATTATCACAAAAGAGGAAAAGGAGGTCCATAAGGGCTCACAAAACACTGAAAATAATATAATTTAATCCCATGAGCAACACAAAAAGGCATAAAAGGAGTAACCAAAGTATACCTGCAGCCTTATCAGTTGTCTTGGACTTAAAGATCAAAATTATTTAAGAAAGTGTTGCAGAATTTGTGTGTAGACAGGAACAACAGCTGCTAAAGAGCCTAAATTAATTTTGCAGAAAGAACACATGGTTCATAAATATCTCAGCTTAAAAGCTATATCACATGTAGTTGCATTTGTTGGGTAATAATTAGAACACAATTAAATAGGGTGCCAAAGGAGTCTCTGTAATTTTATTTATGATAGAAACTTTGAGGATTATTTTCCCCAGCTCTGTGAGAGACATTAGGACTATTTATCATCCTGGTAGCAATATGGTAGTTTTCTACAGGGACATATGGAAATAAACTGAGCTTGTGTTTTCTAGGTATGACTTTTAAAAATGAATCTATTCAGATTTGTTTTCATTTCTATCAAAAATTTTCAGCCATCAAATCCATCACTGCTTTCCTGAATGAGCTAAAAATCTAAATTCACTCGGAGTGGGAAGTACTATTTAATTCACAAGAAGCACTAGTATGTAACAGCACCAAGATCAGAAAAGAACATAATAAGTACATGAACCTTTCCCTAAAGGCAGTCATATTTTTACAGCCTGAATTTCTACTAGGTTTTCTTTCTTCTTCCATTTTATTTTTTGAAATCAGGCTCTGAATTAGCTCTTTAATTTATATTTTCTGTTGAAAACAAAGAGATCAAATTTATGTCATAGAGTTATTTTGAAAACACTTCTCTGGTCTCGGGTTTAGAACATATAGCTCAGTGTATTTACTGGAGTGACCTGAATAAGACTTAATATATGCATGGGGCTTATACTTTCAAACCCAAACATTTGGAGGGTTCTGCTACAAGACTGTTCTAAATTAACAGAAAGATTTTCTGAGCAACAGGGGTTTGGCCTAAAGAACAGACATAAATTAATCAAGTCCAATCCGGAAATAGTGACTAAAGGATAATGTGCAGGAATTTTGGTGAATCAGAAACTGACCTTATGTATTATCACTACTCTTAATCTACCTTTAATTTATTTTTCTCTTCTTTAGTTTCTCTGTTACTATTTCAAAATCAAGAATCCATTTTTGGCATAACATATGTTAAAAATCTTACCATTCAATTAAAGCTCTTAGAACTCAAATCAATTCAGATCTGCATGTAATAGCGAAAGGTTGATGCAGTAAGTGATATCCATAGCAGCACTAGCTCTGCTGCTCAGCTGCTGTGAAGAAAAGCTTTGCCCCATTTTCTAACACTACAGGGGTTGAAAGAGCAGCATTGTTTCACATTTAAGTATGTAGGACATGACAACCAGTCCAAAGTAGTTAAGTTCACACTTCAAAAATTCCCTCACAGAGCTCTCGCTACATTTCTTAAGTTATCCTTACTGGTTTTCCCAGTAGTATGCAGCTTAAAGAAAAAAATTGTTTTCAAGTCTGAAATGCTGTAGGCTTGATGCTTGCTTCCTCACGCAGATGCATCAAGACCATATAATCTAAGCAGTCCATGCTTAGAGTATATTGAAGCTTCTACAAGATGTAAATGCACAGTTTTGTTAAAATACATGCCATCAACATGACACTGAACAAAATAATATGCCATTATGTTGCATTTCTTTCTGATTTAATCCTTTGATGGCCATCTATTTTTAATCTGCCAATGATTACACTGCAAACAAGTAGAATGAAGCTGAAAGACATGTCAAAAGAAAGGAAACATCATAAACAAAGAACAAATGTGGATGTGCCTTTGGGGACAGAGACCTCTGTAGTACTACCTACAGTTGGGAAGGGAGCACTGAACTAAAGACAGAAAGGTTGTTTGTAAACAAGATTATGTTTTTCAGCATCTGCATCAAGATGCCTAAGTACATGGGTCTTTAGCATAAACACTTCTGAAAGTTTAGACTTATTAGGAACAAATAAAAAGGCATATGAAAAGTTGATACTTTTTTTGCATCCCACAGACTTGCAAAACACACCACTGATTTTAGAAAATACATACATACATTTCTTCCAAATGACTATTTTTAAGCCAAGCCTTTTCAGGACATTATAAAAATCCTTGAAACCAGAGGTTTATAATGAAAACACCACCAGACTCTTAACTAAAGCACTAAGCTACAAGGAAGAAATTTTATCTACGCTATATTCCTCTCAGAATGAAATAACCATCTCTCAGCAAATCCATGTAGAAAAGGTTGTAAAAATAAATTCTGTGGAAAAGATTCCAAAGGATGGAATGAAGAATTAAAGATAAAATGAAGGGATTCCTGTAGGAAAGATCATAGTTTCTGTTGGAAATGTCAAAGTGCTGAAGGGGTTACCTCTATCTGTGCAACAGGATATATCACTTGTGCTTCTTGCTCTTGGATCCAACACCACCACCACAGCGAGCAGTTTTATTCTGGATCATCTGTGAATGAATCAAAAGCAAAGATGCTTTGAAGGACCTGTGCAGGTTAAACGATGCTGTACAGGTTATACAAAACAATGGAATAAGGGACATGCAAAGGGCTGGGCCCTGGCTTTCACTGCCTTCCCTCCTAAGTATCTCTGAGGGAAGGCTCAATGAGGTGTCCCTGCTGTATGTTTCTAGAGATGCAGGCAGCCAGGGAAGTTTGACATCCCTGCTCTAATGTGTAGGATACAGTCACATCCTTTGACTGATCTAATCTCCTGAAGGACACTACACCCCTTTCATCCTGCGATCCACATTTCACATGACTTCAGGTGAGCAAAGCCAAAATGCTAATCAGGCAGCCAAAAAGAGCAGTGAATAGCTTCTGCAGGACCGGCAAAGTGAGTCATTCCACGGTGCAGTCAAAGCAGTAGCAGAACTTGTTTGAACTTATGGCTATGAACACACAAGGGAGAAGGGAAGACTGGGACTGCCCCCTTAGGCAGCACAAGCCACTGTATCAAGCTTTGCTGTAGCACCTCAATGCACCAAGAAGGACTTGCAGAAGGTGTGAACTGGTGACCGACCAGATAACATACATACACTGTAGCAAGAAATGGCTGATTTTCTCCTTAGTGCAAAACCACTATCTGAGCTTTGACAGGGACTGTGGCAATGAGATGCATCATCTACAAGCTAGACCTGCTGTTACGGCAGCAGGAACCTACAATTAACAGGGGGTTGATTTGTAGACCCAGTCCTGATATTACAGAGAAATCTTGGGACCTGGAGAAACTGCCTATCAAATATGGGCAAAATTAGGCTGAACTGTAGAATCAAGCAAAAAAAGGGGGCAGCCATGCCTTCCAAAATGAACGAGAAAAGCCATCAGATCCCCTGAAAACATGGGCAGCCCCTCCATGCAGTCTCCATTTCATTTTGCCAGCAGCAGAGATTACTAAACAGTGCTGGGTTATGGTTGGAACCGGTTGGAAGGAATGAGCAAGCAAGGGAAGTAGAAGCCTGAAAAGTTTCTGGTAGCAAGTCAAGAGCCAGGCAAACATCGGTATAAATCACAGGCAGAACCACAATCTTGGACAGGCACAACAGCATCTCAGATGAGCCTGCTGGTACGTTGTCATTGCTGGTACCCAGAAACTTCCCTTAGACTAGTTTTTAGTCACAAACTGGCTAACATCGAAGTTGTATTGCAAATTCTTCACTGCTTTCAATATTAAACATATTAATGGTCTACTGCAGAGTTTGTGGCCCTTTCTCCAGGCTGTGGGTGATGTAGCTTGTTTCTTTATTAAAGAAGCTGTAAAAACTGTTTGGAGATGTACACAAGGTAAAGTAGGCTCCCTGTCCAGTTTGTCACTAGCATGCTTTCCTCTCCTCTGCACTAGTATTTATTTTAGCAACATTGTTCAACCTACTACCAGATTTTGCAATCTAATGCTGAGACAGCTGAAAAGGTCAATTAGAAGAATATATCCTAATATCAAATTCCATTCCATAAAATCACTCATTCATAAAACAGTATGAAAGAGGATGATCGTTATTATAAATCATGCATTCAGGTAATTGTAAATTCCCAGTTGTCAGCTAGGTTTGTGGCTTTGCCAAAAGATTTGTGTAGGAAGAGCTGTAGAGGTGCCAGAAGGCAATATACTGCTTGGAGCACAAATTCCTTCTCTCCCTCCCTGCTTGGCGGACAAGTGCTTGTTTGCCATAGCATACAGCTCAAAAAACCCTGTTAGAGGAAATCTCTGCTCTGCTGGAGCGCACAGTCCTATATCACCCACCTCTAACTGGTGAGACTATCCGGATCAGTTGAGTCATTGCGATATCAGTTTGAGGACATTGGATTCTCTGGTAGTTTTGAGACAGAATTTTCTTTCACATAGTGTAACCACCTTCTTGTAGCTCCCATTTTAGACATTTTCTTTTTTAAGCACTGTCACGTCCCACCTAGGAGAAGGGGAGAGTGACTAAGATCCGCAAATCCCCTCGGCGTGGATTAAGGTGAAATAACACTCAAGGTCCAAAAACAAACTCCAACTTTAATGGCACGAACACCTCTATAAACATCAACCCTCTATGTCTTAATGCATAATACAAGCTAAGCGGCTTTGTGAGGAGTTGAGGTAGGCCTTGTATTGCTTAACAACATCAAAACAGAGAGCGAGAAGGGGGAGGAGAAGAGAGAGAAAGGGAAAGCTGGGAAGCAGGAGAGAGGTAGAGAGAGAGAGATAAAGAAATCACCAATCCTGGATCCAGCGTTGGACCTGCCAACGGGGGGTGTCGGTGTGGAGAGTGTCCCCCCGGGGGCTCATGTGCGCCCCTATTTATTGGCTCCAGCCCAAGGTTTCTAGAATCTTCTCTCACCCCAGCTCCAGGAGTGGTTGAGACATTAGTCAGTCAAGGAGAGTGACACTGGGCCCCTCCCCGTGGCTGGCTTCTGGAGCTTTCCCTGGGGCATTGTCTGTGCTTACAGCACAGCCAGGTGGGCCTGGTCCCTTACACCACCCCGTGGCTCAACCACTCCGAGGTCCTCTTCGATGGTGGTGATCTGGACATATCGCAGAGAGGAAGAGATAGAAGAGAAAGAGCGACGAATCAGGCACCTCATTACAGCAAAGCCGATAGCTAGACCGATTAATATTAACAGAAACATTACTAAGGCTTCTACTATCCAATCCCACCATCCCGTAAGTCCGAGGCTTTTGAGCAAAGTTGAAATCCATGAGGCTGGGTTCCAATCTCCCATCCAATCACGTGGTAACATTGAGTGGAACAAGTTTCCTGTCTTGGCTGTCATTTCCTGCATCTTCTGATGGGCTTCCTCGATCGTGGTTGTGGCATTGTGTATGGTAACGCAGCATTCTCCAGCCGTATGGTTTAGCACTCCACATACACCTTGTTCTTTAACTAGCAGCATGTCTAAGGCTAAGCGGTTTTGCAAGGCCATCTTTGACACCTGCTGCACCTGTAAGTTCAATTCTCCAAAAGCATGTGAGGTCCAATTACTTAAAATATGCATTTGCCAGGTTAAATTCTCTAACACAAACTGGTGTCTTTTAAGAGTTACATATGGGGTGAATATATTTTCTAACATCAGAGATGTTGTCATGCCCCAGGTATAATAGTCAGGTATTTGGACTCCATGCACTGCCCACTCAGGTGCAGACTGGGGTGTTTGAGTATCTCGTTTCTTTCGGTTGTACCCAGAATTAATAAAATCAAATGTTTTAGAAGGGCACATTGATGGAATCCCGATGGCACAGCGTAAACCTGCCATTTCGTGTACGTGTAGGTGTGAGTACATTTTCCCATTTGAACATGCCCAAAAGGTACCTTGAGGGGCTGGATATTTAGCAGTGGAGCATGTTGATGGGTCCTGAGATTCGGCTAGTTTGGCTTCCCCTTCCCACGCAAGATTCCACTTCGTTTCGTGGGTGAGTGTAACTCCACATTTTAATGCAGTTTCTTGATTGATAATATTTCCATAACACATGGGATCTCCAGGCTTAAATCCTGGTACTGAGAAACCCCAACAAATGCACATATCTCGGATAAAGATTCGCAGTTCTGGTACATACCAGGTTTCTATTGGATCCCATGATAATGAATCACAGCTAATTGTTCGTGAGCAATTCATTAGAGGAGTATTCTCATAGGGTAGGGGATCTATTTCTCGCGTATCAACTATACTATCTGGGCTGGATAAGAAATGTTTAAAGGACCAAGCATATTCATAACGAGAACGATCA
>NW_008823915.1:655846-658024 GCF_000699105.1 Pygoscelis adeliae
CTGGCTTCTGGAGCTTTCCCTGGGGCATTGTCTGTGCTCACAGCACAGCCAGGTGGGCCTGGTCCCTTACAAGCACTTATTAAATCCCAGCATCCAAAACTCTTCCAGAGACTTGTGGATGGAAGCTAAAATCAAAACCAGCATACCTTCAGACTTTTGTACCTGGTACTTCCTGATAACTAGCCTGAGTTCAATTGTATTTGTATTCAAAAAATAACACCAACATGAGAAGGATAGAGTGTAACACAATTCAAAAAGACCTGGAGACAGAAGAAAAGAGGATGATCAGAAAGAACTGGGAATTTCAGAGTAATGTGAGAGACTGCTCAAGTCAACTGTGAGGGTCAGTACAAGGTGTACAAGTCAAAGACCCCTCCACTCTGGAAAGCAGCTCTTGTTAAAGCTTCAACAAGCAGAGACAATTTTTTTTTTTTCCCTAGATTGATACTTCTGCACCCAAGGAGAATAAATACATAGCACAGATGCACACTTTGAAGGGGATATAATTAAGCAGCCCAAGCCACACCATTGTTGTCAGTGTAAGAAAGGTGAGGGATCAGGCCTCAAGGGGACCCCTGTTGTGTGAAGTGGTCTCTGTGGGAGCAGATCTGAGCTCTGGTAGGTCCACGGGGAAACAGATTCATTAGATGGAAGTTAGAATAGATTCTCTACATAAAAAATGGTCTCAAAGTTACACTGGCATTCATTTAATTGTGGTGTGGGTGGTTTGGTCTTTTTTAAGATAAAATTGATGGATTGTCTTTCTTCCTGAGATAAATTGTTTGGGATATGAATTTCATTGATTAAGTTAATTAAAAGTTTGTATAATCAGAGAAGAAGGTAATTCTGGCTGCATTTGCACTTTATAAATAGTTGGTAATTTGTTAAACTATGAAAATTGTTTAAAATACTTTCTTACATTTCCTTACCTTTTTATTCTCCAACAAACTAGTTACGTATTGAAAATACAAGAAGAATGGTACAGTTAAAATAAGATTTATTATACTACCCTATGAAATATGTCCAAGAAGTTTACAAATGTCACTCACCCATACAGAATCCAATCCTGCACACATCTGCACACATGCTTCCATCTTAAACGTGTAACCGGTCCAACCCATGTCAACAGATGAGTTTCCATTAAAGAGAAACATGTGGGCAAGTGCTTGTAGGAATGGAGCAAAAGTTTCCCAGGCAAAAAAAACCCTTTAAGCTATAGCTGGAATGAATACAATTTATCCTTACTTCCAGGGCAAACTAAAGTACAGGTTTGTTGTCACTGTCCTGAACTTCAGCTGAAGAACAGACAGCAACCACTGCTTACATACTTATTTCTATTGCTTATTGTCTGCAGTTACTTGTCCGTCTTCCTGTAGACCAGCCAGATATTCATTTTTAACCCAAGAATCACAGACTACAGTCCTCCTCTGCACTCACCTAATCTATGGAGGAGAGGACAATAAAGCAGGTGTGATAATCACACATCAGGTTGTGTATGCCTGTCCTGCAGTTTTATTTTTCAGCAATGACATTGCTCTGTCCGAGCTGGGTTAAGTCCTGCCTTTGCCCCAGCAATGGAGAGGGTTTTCTTCTCCCTCTCTGTGCCTGCTCTATCTCCTTTAGCAGGAGGCTGAAGAAGAACTGTGACAGTCAGCCTTTGTTGTCTGGGCCACCTGTACCTTCTTTTATGGCCCAGACCCTGAAAGATCTAGCACAAAGTTTTAACGGCTGCACATGGCAGAGTGGTAAATATTTTCTCCACTTTACCTGGCCAAGTGCTGAAATAAAGGTGGTCAGAAAAATCATTTTGTCAAGAAAAATCTCAGAAAAATCGGAAGTCTGTTTCCATCCCATGTTTTCTGTGGAATCCTTATAGATGTTAAAGCTTAACAATCTCAGAAACCTTTTTCTTTATCAGCACTTTCACAGAATCTTAAGGATTTTTGTAATTTGAAAGACTTAGGGTGTATTTACAGCTGTCCAACTTAGTAACTGAGGTTATTAGACTATGCAGAAAAAACATAAATACAGCTAATTTTTTTTGGCACAGCCAGAGTTTATCGTGATTGCAATTCATCATTTACAGACTTTGGGGGAAAATAAAGGATGATGTTCATTCAGGCACTATCAACAGTTAACCTGACACTAAAGTGGCTGAACGTACTAACAGGAACCGAC
>NW_008823915.1:658050-683888 GCF_000699105.1 Pygoscelis adeliae
CTTCCCCAAAGACTTCCTCACGGTGTAACTTGAATCGCCATATACAATTATTCAGGTGTGAATTCTATAGTTTCTGGCTATTAACTTCCCTTCCTCCATATATACGCATTCTGAGGAGCAGAAGGAAAGAAATATTGCTGCAGCAAAGTTGAGGGGAAAAAAAGAAATTACACCTTTAACGAGCATATGGGTGAAAGAATGCATGTACATACACACAAGGGGAGGGAAAGAGGTCTAATGAGTAAGTGTTAAGCTCATCACTGCAAAGCTACAGGAAGGTTTTGTTTGTTTCTGTTGTTACAGAAGGATTACTTAGTACAGAGTATATGGGTAGGACTATTCAAGTACACCACTACTTCCCTGGGGGGCTCCTGTTTACGTAGAACTACATGAATCTTTAGCTTTGCACAATACTTGTAGTACTAAACTTTTTTCACCTTATTGGTATAGGGCTCCAGTTTCACAACTACTGGATGTAGCTATCTCCCTCTCTCTCCAGATAATGATATTTTTTACAGACCAGCTCCCAAAACAGCTGTACAGCTCTCAAGAAGCAAAACACTTAATAGATAGGGCTTCATCTTTAGCATTGATGAGGAAATAAAATGTGATATCACAGTAACATATTGACACAGTATAGAAAAACAACATTACCCTTTAACGCCTACGATGTCAATACAGGCACAAACTAAAAGACTTCTCTTGCAGCTCCAGCAAGAGACCTCAAGTGTGAAGCTGGATGATGTCTAACTCCTGCTCTCTTTCATTTACAACTACCTGCTTGCAGCTCACTTGCTTGATCCTCACAGATCAGACAAAACCCCACATCTGTTTGTACAAGTACAGATGAGCTTTTCTGAGCATACATTTTCTGCATGCAGATAGCACTTGGCATGCTCATACTTTGCATGCATAATTTGAATCTTCTTTCTTAGCATTTCGTGCACTCAAAAGTCAGATCATAGAGCAAGGACAGAAAGTAAGCCTACAACTGATTGCCACAAGGCACAGGGAACAATTAGTCCTCCCACTGGTCAGGGAAGATTTTCGCCTCTAATGAGCCTTGGGCTTTTAACACACCACTCCCTTCCCTGCTACTGTTTCCCCATCACAGAGGCCAGTTCTGAGTCTTCCCTCACCTACCTCTTCACAGGCTCCCACCCGCTTCAAACCAAAACTGCCTACCACAGTCAGCGTGGGAAATCCCTTTTCTTTAAGAGTCCCTCTACATTAAACAAGCTCAACTCTTCTTTCTCCTGATTTGAGTATAGATTTTTATAGCCATGCTTCATGAGACAGCCAGACCTTTCAGGAGTTTGTCTGCCAGGTTAATTGAGTACCTGATAGTTCTTTCTTATGAGATGACAAGGGGAGGTCTGACCCTCAGCAGAGCCCTTAAAGCAGGCTTTCATTTTGAAGAAAGACTTAAGAGAGCAGAGATGGTCCATACTTACTGCTGCTAACTTCCCAGATCAAGTGTGGACAGAGGCATTACAGCTTCATCACCAGAACAGAAAAGGTCTTTGCTACAGCTGAGCAAAGAGATGGGGTTTCCTTGTATGTAGTAAAATCATCATGGAGAAAGAAGTGAAAATTAAAATAAACATTCAGTGGAGTCCAACAGTTTTTAGTGAGTTTGACTGGAATAAGTTACTCACAGGAGGCAATTTCCAACATTTTTATATATATTTAAATAAAAATGGATAGAAAGCAGAGTAAAATAAATAAAAAGCAGAATGGATCAGAATTTCCAGCTCATTGAAGTTTATCTTTGATTAAGTGCTTGCTCCCCAACTTCCTAGAGTAGAAAAACTCCTTCAACAATGGGGTTTTTTTTTCCCCTGTTTCTCTTAACAGCTGTCCTTAAATATTTGTGGATCTAGAAATTCTCCATCTCTTCAGAAGATGTATCAGATCAGCTTCCACACTTTTTCCTCTCTGTTCATGTGTCAGAATATTAAAGCGATTCATGACTTTCCAATAGAAAGTCACGCACACCAGGAAACAACAGAAAATTTAGTTGAAAGGGCATCTTATCCTGCCTCTTGTGCTCCAACAGAAGTTCAGCCATCTTACACCACCCCTAAACAACGTGCCTAACCTGTCCTTAGTAATATCTGGTGATTTTGAGTCCACATTATATACCACTGCTTAAACATATTTACCATTAAAAACTGCTTTTTCTTCCAATTTCTTTAACTTCTTTCTATATCCAATGAACGCTGAAAACAATTTATTCTTTTTTGTTTTTTTTTTTAAACAACCTTATCATGTTTCTGTTAGGTTTCCCCTTAGTGTTTAAGCAAGTCAAATTCATTTATTCTTTTCTCATAGATCCTATTTTCTTACTTAGATTTAGAAATTACTCTCATTCACAAATCCAATTAACCCTCTACCAAGTACCCTTAACACATTGGTAGCTCAGAACAGCAAAAAGTTCGAGACTTCAGATAATTACATTTACTTCCAAAACACAAGGGTAACATGACAGCACAAATTGCAATATATACATTGTGCACATATTAGAGGACATTGGGACATCCAGACCACAAGCTAGTGAGTAGGAAAACTTCCCTGCTCTATCCTTCCCTGAGCTTCTGGAATTAAAGTGTTTATAGTTCCATACCAGATCTCTGTTGCTCCAGGATTCAGGCCTGCTTATGTCATTCCAGTCTACAGAAAACTCAGCCTGAGACTATTTAGTGCTCTGCTTCTGGTATTGGAGTAGAAGCCCTGCAGATCAGTTTACTTTTCTGTTCTTGGTAAATCATAACCTGGAAATGACTAGCCATTTCTTCTGAGCACCAAGAAAACAGCGTCAGCAGAAAAATTGCTCAATTCACTCTGTCAAACTGAATTTGAAAGCAAGCTGCCCTGCTGCTGCCTGTTCAGTTTCTAGGAGGCTACATTGTCTGCACATTTTAGTTTTTGTGGCACTTGGCCTTCCTTGCCTTTTCCTATTCCTGCTCCTTCTAACTGAGTTCACCCTGAGAAAAATCCATTGAGACACACTAACAGAATGGACCCCTTTACAAAGCCACTGCTTTAATAACAACAGAGCATCTCATGAAAAAGCTGAACAGTTATGCCTATGTCTTAATCCTCCACTTCAATTTTTGGAAAAGCCATGAATCTACCTATACATCTGTAAGTGTATAGGACTTGGCCCTTTATAAAACCTTGCTCTGGAATATGCTGAAAATTGATTCCCTGGATGAATAGGAAGTGGCTGGCAGAAAATCTTTTATTTAATAAATCAGATGGTTAACAGCAGGAAATTCATTGAAAAACAATTTAAAAAAAAATCTTCTCTGGTCAAGAGCAACACAAATCTAATAAAAAGTTTACAGTTACACCAACTTACCTGCAATAAAAAATTACTGTTGTCATCCAACATGATGTAGTAGTTATAACTATTGTCTTTTCTGTAGTGATCACTGAAGTTAATGTTTGCGCTTTGACTCCCAGCTCAACTTCTGTCGTATCAAACAGGCAAACTCTTTGGGAACTTCCCCAAATCTACAAAGCTAGAAATAAAGAGTCCAGGAAAAGGTTGAGTTGACAGCATGACTCTTTGCAACACTAAAACCATGGAGTGAAAAGCAGACATCTCCTTTCAAAGCAGGAGGCAAAGATTGCCAGATGGAAGCTAAATAGTTGGCATCAACATCAATGGTATTTCTGCTGGGTTTAGAGTGCATTTTTCTGAACCTAGTGAGAACAGTTCTTACCTCAAGCAAGCAGACAGTCACACTTCTAGTTTTGCTGTGACTGCTTATAATAACAGTAGTTCTGCTGCAGTCATTTAAGGGGAGAACACTGCAATTATTACAGACAGCATTAGTACTGGACCTTTGAAATGACTGATGCTTAAATGCAGTTCAGAGAACTACCAGCAACTACAGCAGTGGCCATCAACATCTCCAAAGGAAAGAGTACTTAGGGTCAAAGGTGGTGTGGTAAAAGGAAAGATCCAGTGAAAGAACAATCTAAGGCTACATGGTGTGAATGGAACTGTCAGAGCTGTCATGCTGTGCATGATTCATTCAAGACTTTAAATTTTAACTAAAAATGGACAAAATAGGCAAAATTTTTGAAACCTTCTGGAAAAAACACATCCATAACATTTTCAGACACCTATTTTGGCTACTGAAGTCCTGAAAGAGAGAAGACTGCACAGCACTTACGGCATTAGTACATGACATGAATAACATAGCTGTCAAATGTACATCAGAGACATTTATGGAAATGGAATATTTAAGACAAAGATATTTGGCTGAGAAAATGCAAGACTGTTTGGAACAGAGTAATATTTTATTAGATTGAATTAGCTATTTCAGATAACTACAAACAACATTAGTATCCAGCAAGGACTCCCAGTGAATCCAGCGGATGTTGGGCAAGTTGGGAATTTCAGAAAGGTCACTCTGACATCTAATGCTACACATACAGGGTAGTCAGGAAAATTCACCATATCAAATTTAGGAAGGAATCCAAGATCTAGAAGAACTGAGTGTACAGCTCTTGAAGCCTCCAGAGTAGGGATTTGCATAGTTTCCATAGAAAATAAACCTCCTGCAGCAGTAGTTTAAACAAGCAAAGAAAGATTAGGAAGAAAGATCTCATCTTAAAATACTGGCATCCATCTCCTCATTTTGGAATCTCTGAGATAGCCAGTACTAAGTTTTCTTCAGTATTTAATGTAAGATCCTATGTCCAGTCTAGCTTCTTTGTAAAATGCCAGTGTACCTTTGGCACAGACTTGCAGGAAGACAGACCCAAGTCTGTTTTCAAAGAACCCCCTCCAAACCTTGAATGTATCAGGGTTATACTCAGATACGAGAAATCACAGTGGCTATGCCAGGCAGCCATGAAAAAACAGATCCTCAAGGTGGTCTAAAGATGTCAGAGACAGAGAACAAGCTCATTGTTAGGATAACACAAAAATGATTTCATATAATCTGATTTTCCTCATTCCATTCCTTCTGATTGAAAGATCCACATGTGCCTTCTAGAAGTGCCTTACATAATCTCATCCATAATTCTCTGGGCAATTTATTACAAGAGTCCTGAGAATATAGCCTGACAGGTTAGTACAAAAGAAACTGTACGGAATCCTCCCCAAGCTGGCTATCTTTGCCATCATTGTAAGCAGAGTGAAATTTGAAATCCTTTTGCTTTTGTAGATGGAACATACCAGCTTATTCCTACATTGCTTTTAATGCTGAAAACAGTCATCTGCTCTAGTTGATGAAAGCAGAGGAATCGGCAATTCTAGGGCCTTGGCAGATATATTCTGCCAAAACTCAAGGCAGTGTTAGCATATAATCCATATGAATGGCCTTTGTGGCAAAGATTAATTGGTGTGGTTTCTTTGGAAAGATGGCACTGTGCAAAGTGTATTCAAAATATTCCGATGGATTTAAACATAGGTGTGTAGTAACCCAAAGTAGCAAGGCAAACCACGTAAGAGAGAAGGGAAGCCCAGAAAACTCAGTTTTGGATAAATAAAGCAGGGCTCAGAAAGAGAAAGAATTGCAATGCACAAAGTCACACCTCTGCTACAGCCATTTCCCTGGGACTGAACACTCTCGGGTGTGCTTCGCCCTACTATCAACTTCATTCCTCAGCTGGGAAGTCTGCTGGCCAAATCCCACATACTGACAATTAACAGATCTCTTCTTTGAGCAGAGGGAATAACTCTCAAAGAGTTATGTTCATTGATAAGCCACCTTTAAAATTTCTGTTGTTCGCACAAAGGGATTTTTGTCCCCCTTAGACTCTTGTGACCACAGTCACAGAATCCCACTTCTGTCTTAAGTCATCCCTTGCACAGGACACCGGACCAGGACCAAGCCAGAGCTCTGCACCCAGCTCTGCAAGTACTGCTAAAACATCTTAAGCAAGTTGCTGGAGTGTCAGTTTCATGTCTCTGTACAATGATGGGATATTCATCTTCTTGGTTAAGTGTTTTAAGAGCTGATGAAAAGTGATGTGTAAGAGCTTGGTATTTCCAACATTTGTGCACAATTAAGAACTGAAACTGGTGAAGAGCAGAACTGCACAGCACTCTTCCCATCAAGAGGCTCTCTTCAGCTATACTCTTCACAATACAAAAAAAAAAAAAGAAAAAAGAAAAAAGCAACCAACTAAAAGCACCTCCCATGAGCATCAGTGCAGAGGTAACCACTGACATTACAGATGAGGACCCAAAATAACAGAAACCCAAATTAGTAAATTCTAAAGCCACATACAATATTGAAACAGATTTTCCTTTCTGGTATGTTATTCATTAGTGCTGTAAACCTTCCGAGGAGCATGATTGATTCTTGGAAGTGTACCTAATACTACCTTTCTTAAGATGTTATTGGAGGTACTGAGCAGGATTGGGGCTGCCTTAGGATCAATTCCTGATAGCACACCTATTATTATAACAGCCTCTCAATGCTTGGCTACAAACAGGCTGGATGTTCTCATGGGAAAGCATGTTGATTAATCATCTTAGAAAAGGCAATGCAATGGAAATTTGATTTCACTCTCTCCCACCCTCAGACTGCAACAGGGAATAAGAATTTTCTAAAATGATCCTGCAGTGTGCCATTCTTGAATCTCCATCCATGCTCCGATTCCATCCATACTTTAGATTACACTTTTTTCTTTTCTTTTTTAAGGTGGCTGAAAAAAACTGATGTTAAGAAAATACGACAGACAGTGAAACTGTCTCCACTGCAAATGGTAGTACAACATTTTCCCATTATTTCAATTTGTAGCTTGTTACGTTGTTACTGTCTTTAGGTATATATTCCAATATAATGTTCGTCATCTCCCAAAACTGGCTAATTCTCCTCATGAAGAAGGGAACTCTTACAGTCTGCTACCCTGAGCAAATGAGGGAAAAAGAGGTGATAGTAGGGAACAATATAGCTCTATTCTTTGGCATAATTTTCTCTCCTGAAGTATATAAGGAAATCAGCCCAGCTGCCTAAATACTTTGAAATATGTACATATATATTTAGATGTATAGCAAAAATACTGCAGAAGGTATTCAGGCACCAAACCTTCCAACAAAAGTGTCGTCCCATGGGTACAGATGCAGGAGGGTTACACGGGACTGTATTTTGCATAATCTTGTATGGCTTCGAACACATGGAGATACTTTGATGGGTGGGGCACTGCCATATTGGCTGGGTCTGAAAATACATCTGATATCTATTGCCTAGATGATGGCTTTGCACTTTCTCAGTCCTCTACTCTGGCAGACTCATCTTGCACAGACATCATGGGAGAGGTTAGAGATGTCATCAAATCTCCCCATCTTCTGTTCAACCTCTCCCTGAATCTCACAGCGAACTGCTTAATTAACTTTACCAGGCATAAAAATAGGAGTTTAATTTAAAGGATCTTCTCATCTGCAAAGGGCTATGTTCTATTAGATGGAGGCTGTATAGGAATAGAGTTGATGGGCTTTTGCAGATGAATCCATAGCCACAGGAGAATGATATATAGAACAATTTCATTAAAATATTAACAAATAAATACAACAGTCAAAACACAGTAGGAGGATCAGCAAAGAGCAACAACCTAGAGAAGCTGTGCCTGGCCTGATATGTTACATTGTCACTCAAAGGAAGCAACTCAGAGCTACTATCTTCTGACAGCTCTGCTATAGCAAGGGGCAGAGGTGTAACAAATGAGCAAAACCATCTTCTTGTACCATCTCCCCATCCACTGAGCTGATGAAAAAGTAAACTGAATCAATTGCGGGGGCGAAAGAGACAATTAGAGGAATTCCACCTCCAGTAAAAAAAAGGAAAAAAATCCCCCACTGTCTGACTTCATCAACAGTTTCCCATTCGATAATCCCCCTGGGGTATTAGCTTAGCAGCTTTTCTTGGAAATAAGTTTCTTGACCTCACAGAATATCCCGGTTTAACTCTTGTTTTCAAGAGGATCAGCTGCAGTATTTGAAGTGTTGCAAGTGATGCATGTGGTGTCAAAGATAAAAGTGTGATGCATTACAATTACAAAGGCCATGCTCAGTGTGAAGTACTGATCAGTTGGGATCTACTGGCAATTTATTAGTACAGTGTACCTTCTGTCCTGGCAGAAAATTGTAAGAGTTTCTCATGAAAGGATTCAGACTGCCACTCTCATGACCAGTAACTGGCATGAGCCATCCAGTGAGGACCAAAGAACTTGTTCTCCCACAGAACAGGGAAGGAACAGAAAGGCTCCTTTCCTCCTGTTCACTGGGAAGGGCTCCCTACCTACTAGCAAGAATGCTGTTTCCAGTAGCAATTCATTACTGGAAAACATGACAATTATGCACTATGTTGGCACAAGTTGACTTACATGTGCTGAACCAATGTGACACACTGTGTGGTAGCACCAGGGCTTTATATCATCACATCACATCACCGATGAGTTTCATAGAGAATGGAAGGGACCTTTCACAGCTGAGATTCTCCCCCCAGAGTTTAAAAACAAAAAAACAAAAAAACACCAAAAAAAAGAAAAAGTTATGGACAAAGTCTCCAAGCCTCTGGTTTTACTAAGAAATCTCTAAAGGAATGGGAAAGGATATTCTGACATCCACCCCCCTTCTAGACACCTCCATGTGAATATATTAAATGCTGAAGTGCTGCTTGAAACACTGGAAACCAAAAAAGAACTTTGTAATTTGAGGGAGATTTGGCTTTTTTCCCGTGCTAAGAATAAAGGATGTCCTTATTTGTTCTGAAGGTATCGACCCACAAGGGTATCAAGATCTCCCCAAGAGTATCAAGATTTTATAGAATAAATAATTTCTGCATCAAACTGAAAACAGGCTTTGAAATTTAGAACAAATTACTCCTAAACATAACAGAACTCAGATGTGTCATGCTTCCCCCACTTAAACCTTACTGAAATCTAGGCATAGTTAAAAATTAAGACAGCTTAGAATTACTGTTATTTTTGCCCTAATTATTTAGAAGTGGACATTACTTCATGTTAGGAACTGATAAAAAATGTTTTACTGTATAGTATTTCATGCTGAATTGCTCTCTTTTATAATGCAATTTCTTATGGTTTTTAATGGTAATGTGGTCACAGCCCTCCACTGCACTGACAGAAGGAGAGACAGAGGAAAGGAGGAAGGAAGAAGGGGACAAAAAGTACTTTATAACAGTTTGATAGAAGATCACAAGCACTAACTAACTGGAATTCAGACTTCAGTAGCTGGGGAGTACTGAAATGACAGAGTTTAGGAAAGTACTCCAACTCTGCATTTAAAAAAATTAGTATGGGTGGATCTTTTGAATTTAGTATTTAAAAGTCCTGCACAAGAATGAGAACTTGGAGGAAAACTGCATCATATCTCCATAAAAAGACACTTAAATGTCACATAATGCACAGCTGTCCTAAGAAGCCGATAAAATCTTTCATATCTTTGAGACAATGGAGAATTAATATGAAGAACTGACAATGTCCTTATACTGTGCTGTACTCTGAATTTTTTTGGAGAGAGGTTTAGGGACTTTGAGGCTGCATTGATAGAACATGTATCTAAGTTTCTAAAAATCTCCCCTTGCACTAGCACTGTAGAATTATTTGAAAGCAACTGGTGTTTCCTGGTACCTTGTCCACTCCAGTACACCTTACACTAATGTAAATGGCAGAGACATTGCTACTACAACTGGATGGAGTGCACAAAGGTGAAAAATTAGCAGTGCTGCAAGATCCACTCCTGCTCTGAAACAAACCTTCTCCTGCAGTGCAATACTGTCCATACTCGCAATAGGATATGTTGAACTTGTGTCAGGTGAAATCCCATGGCAATTCTTTTGTGAAATGTACATAAAAATTACTGCTTGTCTGAGCACTATTAATGCTTTTTCATACTTGGATCCCTAACCAGAGGCCTGGCTACAGAACGATACAGCAATACAGATGCTAAATAGCTGTCAAGGAGGGGAGAAAAAAAGAAAAAGAAAAAAAAAAAAGAGAGCAAGCCAGAACGCTGTTGCACTTTATCTCTTTTTCCTGTGGATTCCCAAGAAGTATTTACATACCACTATGCTTTCAAAAGCAATTGATGCAACTTGAAGTTTTCTGCTCCCACCAGTCTTTTCCAACAGAGAACAGCAGGAAGGTAGGATACCGCTGTACATCGAGATAGAAATCAGTGCATGCAAATTATGGCAGTCCTATCCTGACTGACACAAGAATGTAAATCTAGATCCCATGAATGACTGAAATGGACTCATTCCAGGACACAGGTCCTCATCATTTCTAAATCCTAACTAATGAATAACTAATACAATATGAATCCTGCTGTGGTATCTTGCAATGTATTGTTTGTGTTGTCTGAAATATGGTGAATAGGATTACCTGACTGTTGCTTTCCTGGGTCTCTCACAAAAGTGATGTTTCTCAAGAGGCTCTTTCAAATAGTCACATTTCCAATAATGCACAAAAGAAGATGAAGCTACAAGGATTTTCCCTCAAATGGCTATCAGCATATCTGTGCTACTCCATCAGACATCAATGCAAAGGATGTATGAACAAATTCTGTTTGAACTGATCCCCCTCCTCACCTTGCTTCAATCAGGAGAAAGCACAGAAACAGTTAAATTTGCACTCTGTTGCAAACCCTTATATCTCTGTCCTTCACAGTGGCACTGTTGCTTCCTCAGCAGCAGCCTCTTTCCTCTACCTGTCCTGCCAGAAAGTTCTAGATGTTCCCAGTTAAAGGGAGCAAGGCAGGAACCAGAAGTTTTGCAGTAAACCACTGCAACACTTGGCATTGTCCTGAGTCAGAAGGTGGGAGAGGCAAATTTACAATGGGATGGCAGCCAAACAAGAAGAAACTACAAATGAAAACTGAGGAAAAAGATATTTCAAATGAAATGTCACCTGTTGTAAATATCCCCCCCTGCCGCAAGTACCTCCTTTTAGTACCATAGCTCAAACAGCACAACCATGAAACAGGTAGATTACAGTCCAGGGCCCAAAAGCTTTTGTCCATCTGATGATGGCAAACACTGCCTTTCCAGCTAGGGCTAAGCACTAGAAGTAATAACTACACCGCTTTTCTGAAAGTGACTTTGCCAATTACACTGTACCTTTCACAAGAAGATGAGAGAAATGCAAGGCAGCGCTGAGGCAGACTGCCTGGTCACATTGAAAGAGTGACCCCAATAGAGAAACACCCTATTACTATACACACTGAAAAAGACTCTTTTCCCTACTAGAAACTTGTATCCCTCAATCACTTTCATATCTTGTTTTACTTTAAAAACTGAGTATTTCCCTATAAGGGGAAACTGGAAAATTAATGAACGCAACATGATCAACTTGTGATCTCTCTAGCTTAACAACAGAGCTATTCTTAATACACCAACTCCTTTTTGCTGGACACTAATTGTCTGTCATTCCTTCAAGCAATCATATTCATGTTGTTTAGAAGCATCTTCAACAACTGGGCATATGTTTGATTTCTCATTCTCCTATACAGCCGATTTCACATATTCCTTTCTTCTGTTAACTTAAATCCTTACTGCAAAAGAACTTTAGATGGCATGTATAAACACCCTGTGATTATCACAGAGACTCAAATAACAACCTCTGAACTATATCTCAATGCCTTGAAAAATCTTTACTAATGAGTAACTTCACTATTTTCTCCAATACAGTTTAAGAAGTGCATGAACATGATGCAATAAGACACAAAGTCACAGGCAGGTTTCAGTGGTAAACTGACACAAACCAAATTCTCCCATCAGCTACAACCTCTGACTGCAGCTGCAGAGTAAAAAGGCTGACTAGCATTGTTGAAAGGCTTTAATCTGTGACACAGATGATTAACATTCATTATTATACATGTGTAATTATAATATAAATGTTCAAATAGCTGCAACACAAACAGATACATACAAATGTGATCATAACAAAGGCAAAAGGTATATTTCTGTTTATTTGAATTTGGTAAATTTATGTAAGGCATACTGATTTTGCAGGATGTTTGCACAATAGTCCCCTGCAGATTCTACTGCTGATCTCTGAAATTAGTAAGAAGCCACTATTGCTAAATTTAGGAGCAGGGACTCATATTTCTGTGACATATTTTGTCAATAACCCAGAGAAGAGCTGTATTTATAGCTGTGTATTTCAGGCAAGTTCATAATTTAAAAGAAAATTGACAAAAATGCATACTAACACTTTATCAATGAAGAACACTGTCATTTTTGAGCAAGGAAGATAGAGACAGGTACAAAGAAAGGCATCTTTATTTAGGTATCTGTAGGCACACTGTGTTTCAATCACAAGAAAAGCAGAATCTAAGTATTTGTCCTCAGAACATTTTTTGATGTTATATTCAGGTCCTATTCCACAAGTTATCCAACCTGATGCAGTTCGGAGACCTCCCAGAAGACAATGACATACTGTAAGTGAAAGATTGACAGCACTGGACATATGCATTGGTTAGCTATTGCCCTGCAGAAGCTCCCCTGGAAAAGGACATGACTTTCTCCTACTCTGAACAGAGAGCGAAATCCGTTATACAATAGTGTCCTGCATTTGAAGGTTAGAGGAGAATACATTTTGACTTATTCAGTCAAACTGTGTGGAAGGGAATTTAGGGAAAAGAGCTGCTGTGTATGAACATCTATCTTCTGTCACCAGCATTTAAAGATGAAGATTTCAGTAAGTACACAAACCATAAATTGCCTGAGGTCCAAATAATCTGCTTCTAAAGTCTAGTTATGCATGGTAACACTTGATCCACATAAGCAGCATTTGTGTTCAAGTTTTTTTTCTTATTCACAAAATGACATATTGACACAGGCTGCATTCCAGTTCTGATTGTATCTAATCTGGAAGTATATTAGAAACAATTTTGGGTTGTGATTTTGAAGTTTCTGTTACTTCTGGTAATAAATCTCATTGTCCTTGTCTTTACTACAATGTCCACACATGACAAATGAACACAGATTGTTCAGAGAGATTTGCCAGCCCTGAGCTTTCACACCTGCTCACTTCTCAGTTCCCTAATTTGCTGCACCCATTGTAAAGAGCTGTTCTGGATGGGTGGGGATATAGGGGAGAAACTTGTCAAGCAGCAGCTCTGAACGAGGGAGCAATGATACAGCTAACTCAGATGGTGCCCACCTCCACCGCCAGCATAGGCAGTTCTCTTATCTCTGGATAAGAGAGGAGAGATACTGCCCCAACATACCTGTCACCTATCTAGTAGTAATGGCAATGCTCCAAGCAACAGAAAAGCTACAATTCTTACCTTGAAAGCAGGCAATGAAGCAAAAAAGGGTCTTTCAACATCACCAACACCTCAAAACCTCCGCGACCTCATTAAGGTTGCAGCCTCTAGTTTGGGAACTGTTGTCTTAAGGTACTTGAGACAAGGGATGTGCTTGGCATTTGCTGCTGGTTGGAAGAGAGGTGCAGGGCCACGAGGTCACTCTGTTGAGCCATTCCCATGGCCATCTCTATCCATCCATTAGAGTTGCTGGCACCTACAAGGTCCCATGTCACCAGTACCCAGGCTCTACGTTGCTTTTACCATCCTGCTTTGCACCCACTAAGTCCTCCTTGATTGCAATGGCGATTTGGTGTCCATTTCTTTCCGCTGCCTGGTTCTCTTCAGGATACAGAGTGCTGTCAACCTTGGGTGCACACTGTTCAGCATACTCATAAGTGATTTGAAAACGAAGTGAATAATGGTGAAATCTGGCAATGATACAAAGCTATCTGGGATATTAAAGATAAAGACCAAATGTTGCAAAAAGACCTTCCAAGATTGAAAAAATATGAAAACAATTAGGAAATTAAATTATATGTAATGAAATGTGAAGTCATACACACGGCAGAAAATAATCCTAACTTTACCTACATGGTTAAAGACTCAGAGTCACTACTACCTCTTAGTACCTTTAAGTAACCAGATTAAATTAACAAAAGGCAAACTCAAAACCAAACAAACCAGGCTTCCCTCCTTGAACAAGTATGGAATTCCCCGCTACAGGAATGCAAATGCCATACTGCAAATGCCATAAAGCTTACAGGGGTTCAAAACTAACTGAGTATACCAACAGAAAAGCAATCTAATGTGGATTATAAAATCCAGAAATATCATCTCTGGTTCAGGAAGACCCTGAGCTTGAAAATGCTGGAGGCTTGGAGACTATTCAGTGCAAGTCTGAATAGTGCATCATTGGCATGTTTTCACATTATCCTACAGACTTCAACCACTGGCCTTAGCCAGAGATAAAGTATTGGGTGAGACAGACTTTGACCCAACCTTCTACAGCTGCTTACATCTTAAAAATGAACAAACCTAACACTCTCTTCCTCACTCCTCCCTCCTGTATGTCTTCCCCTCTACCTTTCTGCAGTTCGAGCCTCACTGCACAAGGCACATGTCCAACAGCTTCTGGTCAAGGAAGTTTCCAAATGATTTACAAATCCTAACCGATAGAAACCATTAACTGTATAAAGCTCTTTGACAGCCACTCCTCTTCTCCCTTTGCATGAGGTTTTGTAAATGTGTCTGTAAAGCCACCTTTCCTATTTTGCTTACTTACACAAAGAAAGTATAGCAATCTTTCATTTTCATTTCCCAATTATCTATTTCCTGTGGCCTGTTAATAACTATAATAAGACACATTCAGCCAAGAACATCTAGTTAATGCATGGATGCAAGTTTTAAAACTGGCATTGCTGTAAGTGGTATTTCACAGGCACTGCTCATCCAAGCGGAGGCATACAAAAAGAGCAGGCTTACCCTTTTCTTGATGAAGCAGACGTAGTTTAAAGAAAGTAATTTGAACACTTAAAAATAAGTGCTATTTTGCAAAAGATAGCCCTGGGATAGCAAAAGGCAAGTTCTTAAAGGAGTAGGTGGAGATTTAGCTGTGCATTTCCTGCTGTTATTAACACAAGTCATGTGGTTGAATCCCTGTATAATGCTTTGAAAATACAGCTGTTAACATGCTTCTATAGAAAAGATGTAATGATGGAAGGGGATCTCATAGCCAGCTGTCACATTTCTCAAAGACTGAAGGAATCAGTTAATGATCAAGCTCCACCCTGAGCGGCAAAAAAAGCAGAAATTTCTGACTCTTATCATAGTACGTCTAGACCAATTTTTGAGACTGATCTTTTAGTTCTACTTTAACAGCCAAATCAGAGTTGCAGTTCCTGAGAAGAGTTTGTCAGGCTAATGAAACTGTGTTGACTAGGGCTAAATAACGTTTTTTATGTTCTGTTGCTAAGGAGGCATCACTGCAGAGGCAATACATCTCTTAGAGGTACGCATTCTCTAACTTCCTGTTCCACTCTGCACAAAGATCATCCCAGGGCTCCATGATTTGAATCAAGAGGAGTTACTCTCCCTCATGGCAGCCCCCTTTAGCAGGCCAGTGGGGAACAGCAGGACTACAATCACTTGTTGTTAGCCCTGTCCTTTGGTGGGGAAGCTCATAAGAAATGGAGAAAAGAGCTTGTGCAAGCAATGAAAAGGTAATATTCTTGCAAGCAACCCTTGAATTTCTCTTGCATCTGCTGCAGGAATAACCAGCCCTGTGACACAAATGGGACATGCCTACTGTGCTCCAAGCCATTACTCTGGCATGGAAAGGCACAAGAATCCCTTCCAAAGCATAATAATGCAGAACAAGAGTGTGGCAGCCACATTTGACAGAATACTGCTGCCCATTCTCCAACGGTCAGTTGGCTTTTAAGTGAAGAGGCAATATAAAGTAACAAGTATCATGGAGTACCTTTGAAACCATTGTAACTGTGTTTATAGGATAACCTAAGTTAGTGTGCAGTCATTATCCTAAGTAATACTGCCAGGAATTCAAAACAAGTTCAAATAAATGTAGCTAGTTAAGCTTTGTCCTGCTACAAGCCCACTGCAGGAATACAAGCATGCAGCAAACACAAGAGCAGATACTCAGGGTGTGACTATGGATTTATCTGACCTTGTAAACTTTACTTTTCAGTGGCTAATAGCAAATTTTTACTTACTCTTTTCTTAAGGAAATCTCCTTACAGGATGATTATTTCCCTGCTATACACTCCAGAAACCAGCAGCAGAGGGATTTCTAGAAGCTGTATCTGGACCCTCAGGCTTCTTGTGACTGATGGAAATTCTCATACCTGAACTTGTCAGTTATTTTTCTAAATCCATTTCCAGTCTCCTCTATCGCCTCTGGCAACATTCCACAAATATTACTATGCAATGTATGAAAAAATACCTCCTCTTAGTTTGTTTCAAACATGCTCATATTATTGCATCAGAGGTGCTTTCTAATTTCTGTACTGTAAGAAACATAATCTCCCTGTTCACCTTCTCCACAGCACTTGTGACAATGGAGACCTCTGTCCTGATTTCATTCCCACGCTTCAGCTGTCTCTGTCTATATAGCCTCTCCTAAAACATACCGTGTTCCACGTTTCTCATGAGGCCTTTGCACTACTCTGAGCTCTAACTCTACTGTATCTGACCCTCTAATACATTGTAGAAGGAACCAAGCATTGTAGTTCTTGCATTCAAACAAACACCTCAACTTCTTTAATCTCCCAATATCAAACCACTCCTGACAGAGAACTGAGAGGAAAGAGCTTACCCTCAGACTGACCTACAGAGCAGCACTGACACACATTTGGGGGCACAATTCATTCCAGAAAGGGGAGTGGGGCAAATCTGTTGCCTGCTTAGCTCCAAAGGAGAGAAGGGAAGCTCTCCTCGGGGGGTCATGCCACCCCGTTACAGAATGGTGTGATTCCAGGGGAGCCGTGCTTCAATTGTACAGGCTATCATCAGCAACTGGAGGTCTATACACTTATAAAACACCCAAGGAAGGTAATTTTTTCCCCTCACCAATTCTCAGAAGATCAATGTTTTACCTGTAAGGGGTCAGTGACACCAGGAGGCAACATTGCTCTCACACGCATATAAGTTTATGCTGTATTTGTTTCCCAAGACTAGACAGAGCTTATTAGACAAGATTAGATACCAAGATTAGACACCAAGATTAGACAAGCTTATTTTAGCAAACGGGTGAACGTTAACTTACCTGAAGGCACTACCCACCATTCAGATGACAGACAGTGGGAACAGTTAAGCTGCCGACCTCCACTAAAATGAAGTAGGATCACTTCCTTTTATTAGAATAACTGTGTCATTGGAAATCCTGGCACTGTGCAGCTCTATTAAAGGGGAACTCACTGCAGGACCAGGGCCAGGTTCTGGTTATTACCTAGGAAAAGGAAGAAGCAAAGTTGTTTCTAAATACCATGTTTCTAAGTTTAGCATGTCAGTAGCAGCTCTTTCAGAATTAATGTGTAGTTTCTTTAATACACTGCTTGAAAGGGCTGTACAGTTTCCAGTATCGGAGGTTTTTAAGAGCAGTTTAGAAATGGAGTCCCTGCATTCAAGCAAACACCTCAGCTTCTCTGTCCCTGATCTCCCAGTATCAGGTAGACGTTACTTGAACACGGGCATCTTACAGAGGAATGCAAAAGATTTCTTCCAGCTCCATGATTCTGCAACACAGGGAAATTATAGGCAACTATAATGAGGAGTGTACTCATGACAGTTCTGGCACTGTACTTAAAGAGTATTGTTTAGATGGCAACATGCTTCTTGAATAGTCAGTGTCTATCACATTGCAGATCTAAACAAAGTAAACACCAATAATATTCAATCAAGTCAGGTCTGCAAGAAAAACTCTTGTTATTTGCAGAGTGACTGCAAAGCCAGTATTTTTACCGCATCTGTGATTCCTATGCATTATGCAAAAATATAGAAATACAAACTGAAGTACATAGTACAGTAGTACTGAAGTGGTAAACTAGTGCCTTAATAGTAATGGAAAACCATAAAACTGATTGTTCACATTTAATGATAGAATTTTTTACATCACAATTCATTGAAATAAAAGTGCAGAAAAAAGCAAAGAGAAAAATTTCACTTGGCAGCTTAACTCAGCTTGGGTTGTACCACTGATTTAAACAGAAGGCTGTCATGGCCAGGTAGAATTTCATAGAAAACTGACCCAGCGTTATTTCTTCAAGAGCAGGACCCTCGAAGAAAACAACCAAAGGCATCATATTCAAATGTGATAGCCATCATTTCTCTCTCCCCAAAAAAAGCGCTCAAAGAAATAACAACATGAGCTGCATTAAGTTTCAGATGCATCCGTAATGAGAACATGGTATATGAACACTGTTTACATAAGTATACTAAAGCCTGCAAGCAATTTGCATTAATGAATATAATTTTACAAATACAGTCAAACTTTAATATTTACCAGTGCAAATAGCTCAACAAAAATTAGGTGTATCTGCAAAGCAGCTACTTCACTGAAACAATATTTGGAGTTTACACGTTCTTCTCAAACTAAAATATATATTCACACAGAATAAGTATTACTTCAATGGCTAGCTTAATCTGCATGTGCTCGGTTTCTGCTGAAACTTTGATATGGGCATAAGTAGACAAGCTGAACTAGTCTGACAATGGTTAGAGGAAAATCACACCTACTCTATGTATTCACTGATTGTGATTACTTGGGACCTATCAATGCATCCAGATTGGCAGTACTCCTGTAAGCAACTTATGACAGCAGAAGAGAGTACTCAAAATCTATCAAGTTCCAAACACCCAAACTCTGGGAAACATAGCAGAGTCCGTAGCAACAGTGTCTGAGGACCTTCCTGCCTTGGTAACAGGCCTTTCTAATGCTGCAGGTCATTGCAGTTGAAATGAAGTCAGTTCCGTCCTACCTGTACACAGAGAATCTGGACCACCCTTCGATAACAGGCCTGAACAGAGTCCACTTGGAGGCCAAGTAGTCTCGATAGCATACAAAAGATAAACATGTAAATTTAAAGCAAACAAACTAACTGAATTGGGTGCAATGGGTTTTGTGTTTTTAAAAGATCATTTCATAAAATCCACGTTTGTTATTACAGTTACTTCAGTTGTGATTCTGGTCTATTTTATTTGCTTTTGTCTCCAAATTTATTTATTTATCGATCTATTGAGCAATAGGTAGTTTTCAGAGTATTGGCCTGAATCAAGAAATCCAAAAAGGTTTTAATCAAGAAGATTATAATCGCAGCTCTGGCCAAAACACTCTCATTAAATGCCAGGACAGAAATGGCTTTATTGTACACGCAAGTTTTTCTTGAAACAGCAGCTCTGACCTCTCCCGAAGTCACCCAGCTTCACTGTAATAAAAATTAGTACTATTATCTTTATCTTCCCTGTTTTGCATAGTCAAGACAGGGAGAGATTTTAAAGCAGCATAGGTGGTAATTCCAATTTTCTCTGCAGTGCAGTGTATCCTGGCAGAGCTCAACAGCTTGTGCCCAACACTGCAATCCTGGACCTCAGCTGGTCAGCTGAGATGGGCAATGTGCTACACCAAATGGACTGACTAGCAGGACTGACATTAGCTCAGGGACTTGGGCATCAAGCTCCACTGCACCCCACAGACATGCTGAGCAGGATTTGGTCATCTGTTACACTGGCATGACATCTGGAGTGACTTCAGTCCTGGCAGTGGAAGTGCTCTTGAGTTAGCTTGCACCTCTCCCACTAGATTTAGGTCAACACAATTTTAAGAGTGGTTGAGGAAATGGCATTGAATTAAGATGTATTAGGACTGGATTTCCTTCTGGCTCCTGCACAGACTGCAGAAGTGTTTCTGGGAAACCCATAAAATCTCCCAGGGTGGGATCCAAAGGCCATAGAGGAACTCCTTCCAACTTCAGTTAGCTTGAAGTGAGTTTTATAGGGGACATTTTGGCTTCTGTTCTTTCCCCATAAGGTGGAAATGTGCCTATGACTGCACAACAAAGAAAAAAACCCAATATTTTTAAGTTTCTCAGGCACTGTAATAGTGAATAAATAGAAAGACCTAAATAAAACAAATGATTAAACATTTATTGCACTTTATTCTGATTTTCTGCCTTTATAAAATGGTGGCTATATCTGCCTAATCGCTTAGGCATTTGGCGCCCATAAATGAAGTATTTGAGCATCTCGCAAATATCAATGCTTCTCTGAAACTACATTGGGGTTTTTTTAGGGCTTCTGAAAGTGATTAGATTGACAGCATGGACTAGTAACTGTCTTAGTACAGACAGATACACTGCACATATCTGTTCCAATACACTTTACACCAGATGCTCCAGGCATGAATTTCTTAAATAAAAAACAACAACTGTGATGATCTGTCGACAAAACTGTAGGTGATGTTGTGATAATCAACTGCCCACCACAGCCTAACTGCCAAGCTGGCAATTTTAATTTGAACTCTAACCATATATAAATTCTTTAACCCACTGAACTTTATAAAGAGGTTTCACAGATCTCTGTTCTGGCCTTCGCTTAGGCATGTAATTTGTCTTTACACATTGGTGTTTCCTAATAATCTAGCCTAGCCTGACGTTTTGAAAACCTTCTGAAGGTTTGTCATTGGAGATGAGAACCCCTGCATTCCTTAAGCATGTTTGAAAACTTCTGGTTAAGTTATAAACTTGTCATGATATATAAAACTCTTGATGAAAGCTGTTTAAAATTTTCTAAAGAAAAGGGTGCCAAATGTTAAGCCCACGAGAATGCCAAAGAACTGAATTAGATGAGAAAGAGAAGGAGTATCATGATAGAAAACAGAGGCTAGGACTATCTTCGCAAGGTAGCAGGAGGGAGTCTTTAATGGGAATTATACAAATTCAGCGTGGAGGAAAGATCAGAAGGAAGTCACAGATGATCATGCTCTCTGTACCTCCCTGTTTGTGCAGCAATTTTGGGAGGAAGGCTAGACAGAGGCTAACAAAAAAAGCCGTTACCCAGTTGGCACATCGCAAGTCACAATGATTAAAAATATCCCCACATGGACAGGCTTAATTTCAATTTCAGGAGGAAATCAAAAGGCACATCCATGACCCAATGGTTAATCCCTACCAGATTTCAATTTCCTGCCTCGAAGAGTCAGGGCATTAGGCCTCTTCAAAGGAAAAGTCACCAGAATTTTAGCAGAGGTGAATGTCTTTTGTCCCAGCTTCATTCTTGACAGTGGTGAAGCTTTTCTGGCTCTGTGCCACAACCATCCTCCTCCCCCCCAAAAAACCCAACCCCCCAAACAACCAAACAATCAGTCTTCAGCAAATATCTTACACTGAAAATTTCAGTCTCCTGATGTTCAAAGTTACAGATCATGGACAGTTAGACCTTACCATGGGAAGTGTCTGGCAACATTATTAGGCAATGTTGTCAATTGTTCTAGAGTAAGCCCCAGGCTGAAGTATCAGGATGCATTTTATATACAGACACACATATGTAACTTATAGTAACTCTAAGCCCTCCAAAAGATCAAGAACAATACTAAGCTCTTTGCATATTGAAAAGGCTTACTAAATATTGTGGCACTGATTAATAGACACCAATGAGAGAGTATTTAAAAATACCCAGGTCACCGAGGAGCCTAAATTTTAAATAGAATAAGGCTGCTTGAAAGTCTACCCCTACATCAGTCAGCCTTTTAGCAAGTTACATTGGCAAAGAAGCTGAAAACAAAAAAGAGCTTCTCCTGATTAAAAGAAGCAACTAAAATACTTTTCAGTTTGATCCTTTGAGAATTATTTTAGATGCCATTCTCCATGCCTTTTGGTGAAATCCCAGACTTTAAAGGAATGCTATGACAATTCATTGCTAAATGACAATGGAATCCCTCTGTAATTGTGCATTACATGCATCCATATTAATACAAGATAATTTCATTAGGGCTGTTACTATAATGAATACCAAATACAAAATGTGGGTCCAGAGATCATTTTCCTAATCAGAAGTATCAGACCCCAGGAACTTTCAGAGAATAGGGCTATTAAAATGTAAATAGTTTCTTTGAAATTTAAATTGCCATTTTCAAAAACAGATGTTCTTCTTGATCGTTCCCTGCATAGATTTCCAAAAATTGTACTCATGATTGCTAACTGAAAATCAACTGGATATTAGCCTCAGAAACTCTTCCTAATTTACATGAACAGTTTCATTAGAATACACTGCTACATTTTATCAGCTTGCAAATGGTAACACTACACATTGGTCACTTTTGATGACGTAGTTTAAAAAGAAGAAATAAGAAATTAGATAATGCATGCACATTTCTCTCAACCAGCCTAAAACTACATGCTGTGGTAGGACTGGAAAACATCTGGTATAACCTAAAAGCACTGGACAAATTGGACAGAATACTATGTGTACCTGATAGTTTAACACATCCCTTTAAAACCATGGAGTTGAAAGTTGCACAATATCAACATTATTCTTCATCTCTTCAGCAAGGTGCTAGAAGTCAGGAAGAAAACGTCCTATTGCCACAAGAGAGAGCAGGTTCAAGTAAAGGTTACTGTGGTTAACAATAAGTTCTAACAGCAAATATTGCATCATATGTGAATGGGACACATGTAACACACCTAGCTCATTTATATAAGCAGGTGTACTCCAGCTGAATAGGATAGTAGATGGGGAGACTGTGCCATGTACTCTGTGTATGAACAGTTGATGCTAAAAATCCAGTCCAAGGAGCTTTCTTTTTATGAAGTGCCCCAAGACACTAAAAACTGGCACAATAATTCTGTAGGCCACACTAAGACATGATTCTGTGTCCCTGTTGCTTTTAGTCCATTATGTGTGTTATTTAATATCATCTGCAGAGCAATAGTTCTTTCAAGTTTTGCTTTTGTTAAGCACTGCTTTTCCTCAGACATCAGTAATTACAACCTTCTAAGGCACATCATCAAGAGTGACTTTTTATTGCTTAGCTTCCCCATCAGTGGAAGAACTGAGCTCCCAGTGACCTTTGGTCTGATCCTTAACATTCATGCTTCCTACAGCATGGGCACTTCTGCAAATTAGAGTCTTTAACTGTGCCTATACACAATGTTTGCTTTAAAGGAGAAAGGTTTGATATGGGTCCACAATCACCAGTTTTCTGTGCCCTACAAATAACTTGAACCCCGGTCTCCATGGTAACAGATACCACCAGTGAGCCCTAGCAAGTCATGGTTATTTTTAGTGACAAGATGAACAGGAAAACCATAAGGCTTCTATGAAATCTCTCATTACTGCCAGAGTCTTACAACTCCTTTAATCCTCAGTTAATGGTGTGCAGTAAAGGGTGTTGTGCTCACACACAGCCGTGTTTAAATACCAAGATCCTTCCTGTGCTTTCATATTATAATGCTGGAAATGCTAAGAACAATTCCCTTAAATCTTTCATGCCATTAAAAATTGACCAAGGCACACATCTGACTCTACTCCGTAGATACACTGACTTTACAGTGTAGAATAAAAGTCTCTGTAACTTGTTAGACTTGATGGCAACTTGCTGTTCCATGTGTTCTCACTTCATGAGAGTCATTCAGTAAAAAAAATTGGTAATGTGATAAAGTCTTCTCACCTGCATAAGAAACAGTAAGGCTAGCCCAAAAAAATGCCCTTCTCATTATTCTGTTTCCCCTCATATTCACTCTCCCATGGCTGAATCATTCCCTTGTAGACCCAAACTTGCAATTTCCTTAGCACCTTTGCTTATAACAAAAACATTGTGATTTCAGAGAGGTGAGCTTATGCTCTAACTGCCCTTTAACCAAACTCATGATCTTCCCAGCCCTCCTCTTTTAACACTCCACATTAGGCCCTTTTTCTGACTGGTAGGGCAACAGCTCATCTCTCACGTCAGACACTACTGCAGGATGCTAAAGATGAAGTGCTTTCATCCATTCATGGCAATTCTCCAGCACACCAGATTGTCCTCTGAGGTCTTTCTTTAGCATAAACCATGTTCAGGTCTACTCTGCTATCCCCTTTCTCTGTTTCCCCTCCAGCAATGTCCCTTCACACTGCAGGCTAGTCTTGGAGCCAGTATACTAACTCATGGTCAGAGAGGGATTCCTTCCCGTTCCCTGACCTGGGCTGCAGTTCACAGACCCAGCAGTTACTCTGTGTCACTAGGCATGATATGGAGCAACCAAAGCAAAGGTTATGATCAGGTCCTAGCTCTCACAACACTCCCCTTTCCCAGAGGAAGAAAGCAGTTATGAGCATGTTTTCCAAATTTTACTGTAGAGCCTTTCTACGACTGCAGCTTTCCATCTGGAGGAGAATTAGCACCAGGACACCAGTGCAGCCTCTCATCAGTCAGAGGAGCTGCAGTAGAAGGCACAGTCTGTCCAGATTTCAGGTTAAGATTAAGCAGGTTGCTGAGCTGCAGTTCAAACCTTTTACTCAGCCAGACAAAACACTGCAGCAGAATGCACTAGCAGTTTCCTTTGTTTTCTGGACAAAGTCTTGGTAGCCTTTAAAAATGCAGATACTACTTTCAGCACTTTGGAAAACCCCAGACTACAAATGAAAGTTTTAGTTAGAAGAATGCATGTTCTCATTTGTTTTTAACAGTATATACTATCAGTAGCTGCAAGTTAAAATTTAAACAATTATATTGCTATGTCTAAAATCTCATGATCCTGCTTAATTCCAGCCAAACAAACTAAATGTTAAACAGCCACTACATGCCATGAAGTCTTGTCCAACTCAGTGGCACCTCAGCAATTTCTCCAGAATCAGCAGATACTGGGTACAGTTCTTTGCTTGCCACTGTAGTATTTCCTGCTGTTGTTTAAAGCATATGCCTCTTAGAAAGCAGCATGAATAGGCATCAGCTATTCAGTTTCATGTCTCCCAGGCAGGGATCCTTGTAATACTATTCTTCTTTCAAGACATCTCCCCACAGAATGGCCTATGGTTATACTGCCGAAGGCAGAAGGCAGCATAGGATGAATCTAGCCATACAACATTTGCCCTCATGAAGAAATACAATGATCCAAACTCTAAAAAGCTATTAATTTCCAATTTCAGATCTCCAGCTCAAGTTTAATAAAGGCTCTCAGACTATGCTACATAATTATGGTAACAATAATGCTACATACAGAAGCCTCTGCATAAAGTTCTTCTTGGCTTTAAAGGTACAGGCCAGCACATCAACACCTGGCTCCAAGCCTGGTGTCACCAGCAGAATTTTGGGGTTTTTGATCGTGGGTCAGTCTACATGACAACAGGCCTGCTGGTGACAGACAGCATACACATGTCTCAAAGGGGGAAAGGGATTTTTGCACAGGAGTTAGCAGGGCTCATTGAAAGAGCTTTAAACTATATTTGAAGGGGGAAAGGGATAAAACCAGGCTTGCTAGAGATAATCCTGGGGGCAGCACACCAATGTTTGAGTGTGCTAGCGAGGTCCTTCAGTCTGCCGTCTCAGTGGAGGTAGGGGATGGAGATCCATGTGGCAGCAAAGACACAAGGGTTATGGATGTTTTAGAAACCACAGAAGTGCCTGAGAATGATACATAGGAATTAGGGTTCCCCCCCCCCCAGAAAGGTGGCAGGATCAATAGCCCAACTGAAGTGCATCTACACCAGTGCACACAGCATGGGCATCAAACAGGAGAAGCTGGAAGCCATTGTGCAGCAGGAAAACTATGATATAGTTGCCATCACGGAAACATGGGATGACTCGCACAACTGGAGTGCTGCAACAGATGGCTATAAACTCTTCAAAAGGGATAGGCAAGGAAGGAGAGGCGGTGGGGTAGCCTGGTATGTTAGGGAGTGTCTTGATTGTCTAGAGCTTAGTGATGGTGACGATAGGGTTGAGTGTTTATGGGTATGAATCAGGGAGAAGGCCAACAAGGCAGATATCGTGGTGGGAGTTTGTTATAGACCACCCAACCAGGATGAAGAGGCAGATGAAATATTCTATAAG
>NW_008823915.1:686235-705474 GCF_000699105.1 Pygoscelis adeliae
AGATGTGGTGCTTAGGGACATGGTTTAGTGGTGGACTTGGCAGTGCTAGGTTAGCGGTTGGATTTGATGATCTTAAAGGTCTTCTCCAATCTAAATGATTCTATGATTCTACGATTCTAGGAACAAATCCTAAGGAAATAAACTTTAAATTGAGAGACAGTGGGGGTAACTACTTGTGGGGCCTTTCTTGACTTCCTGAGGCACTAAGAACTCAAAGATCTTTGAATAGTTGTTTAAAAAAGAAAACTAAAATAAATAAAATAAAACCAACATTTTTTTTTTTTAAAACTGACTCACTTTTGCATGGAAAGAGCAGCAAAACCAAGAACTCACAAACAACGTAAAATGACCTACAAGATTTAAGCAGCCCCTCTTGTAATTTGTCTGTTGCATTCATTTAGACTATATAAATTCCACAAGGTAAATCCCTTTTTTTACCATGCATCTGTGCAGCACTCAACATTGTAGGAGCTTCATCCCACCAGTAGCCACCAGGCTTGGGTATAACACAACTGAATAATGGCAGAGTCTCCAGCTTCTTCTGCCTCTCTTGGACTAAATAAAAGTAGCACAAGAAAGAGACAGTATCTTCACATTCCCACTCCTAACAAAAAATACAGTCCCTGGAATCACTTCCATGAAATTTCTTGCATGTAACAGTAGTCACCCTTATGGCTGCACAATTCTATCTAAAAAAACCAACAACCTAAACACCAAAACAAAAAACCCCAACAACCCAGAACATTTACTGCTTTCTTCTGCTTCCATGTCAACAAGTAGGTTCTATTATTTCTTACTTCCTTTGAAAAAGCTTAAAACTCAGCCACCAAGCATATAACAAGAAAGATGCATTGATCAATGTCTTCCAGACTGGCAGCCAGAGAAGAGATACAATATACACTGTTTAAATAAATACTTACTAAAAAACCCTTCTGTTGGTAAATTGAAATGCTTGGGTGAGGGCTGCCATATCTGCCGTAAGTCCATTTCTATGATAAGCAATGCTAGTCTTTCTGATTTGAATTCAGTTAATGATAATCCACAAGGTTTTTAATCTAAGCGCATCATTCATCATTTCTACGTTACCTGAAGGTGCAGTCAAAAGCTGCCATTAAAGCAGATGTGTTCAGTATTGTCCTTTTAATGTACACTCAGCTCATTAACTTTGATTGGTGTCCTAGTGTGGGTCAGCCTCAAAACGATTAACATTGCAACTCTTTTCCTAACATTCACCAGACCCATCATTCACTTTATGCTACTTTTTATAAAATAAAGATTTATGTCTTGGCATGTATTGTTTGTTTTTAAATCCCTTCTTTTACTATGCTCTCTTATTAAGTGCATAGAAGGATCTGCCAAGGTTTGGCACAGTTAAGTGGAGAGTATCCTGCTGCAGTGACCACAAGAAAGAGCGAGCATTTATTTCACCCATGTTTTAACAGGCAATTTTTTCTGGGACTTTCCAGAAAAATCGTAAGAGAGAAACCACACCAAGAAGTCACCAGCTTGCTGACTTATTGGATGGACTACACTGATCTGCTTGCAAAGGTCCAGTGACTTTGAGTCTGGAAAGCCTCCCTCACATATGTTTGAACTATCTGGACTGTCAATTCTGCCATCTTCTAATAACATTGTCCAAAACGTTCCAATATAACCCTTCATCTTCATCTAGTTAAACATGATTCAATTTGCGCCCGCCTTTCAGGTGAGTATATCAGTTGAGTTTCTTTGTGAAGGGCATTAAAGTCTTGAAGAATATAAATACTTAAAACCCAATTACAGCAGAATCTTACTATTTTCTACTCACTGACTTGGACAACTTGCTATTGGCCTCTGCTTTTCCTTTTGCCATTGTGCTTCTGGTTTTTATTTCTATGTATTTATCATATTTAGTGCATACATTTTCTTGCATTTTGTCTAATGTCAATGCACTCATTTTCAGGGAAACACCTCAGCAGCATATTTAAAGAGCTTGTATTTGTACAAGCAACAGACATACTGCAGAAATGTGAACTTTCAATAATCCAGAAGTGATATGGTCCTGACCCCTTTGGATAATTAAGGGCCCACTGTACTTTCAACTGTATATATTCAAAAGCAGTTGCATGGAGAGCAGTTCAGAAGCCTGAAATATGAACCCTAGGACTGGTAAGTTGCTCCTGTTGGCGATACTGAAGAATCTTCTGTGAGACCCGGACAAATCCAGCTAAGGTTTACTAAGCCACAGGACATGCAGGAGTCACCATTTGTGCATGTGTGGAAAGTTGCCTCTGCTTCAATAAAGTCACTCTTAAGATGAATTGTGTGCTCCTACTTCCCTGCATATTATTTTTCCAAAGGCTGCAATTTGTACTGCTACAGCAGAAGTGACTCAAAATACACTACCAATTTATTTCATGTTCTACCGTGTTAAACAATCCCTTCTCATGGCTCAAACCAAGAATTAGGAACAGTAAAACAAGACATACCTAGGGTCCAATTTTCAGCTCATCCTAAAATCTCCATTTTTTTCAACTTAAGTTTTTAAGAAATGGTTGGTCATTTAGAGATAGTATGGCACTTGATTGCACCTACAACCAAAGAACTCAGATGCCTAAAGTAGTTAGCTTATGCCCAAGTAATTACAGGTTGCAGAAAATTTGCAAGGGTATAAGCAGATGGTCATGTCTCAGTCTCACACTGTCCACTCCAGTTTTAATTGTGTAAAGATTTATTACACAATTAAAAACAGATAGATGTGGTCTTTCACCTGACAGGTATATATTTAAGCAAGGACAAAGCAAGGGCAATAAGGACAAAGAGATATTGGGAAAAGATAACAGGGAAGGTTGAACATTTATTGTAAAATAAAGGGTGACATAAGCCTCCCAGATTTCTGGAAATGAAAGGACACACACAAGCCATATTCCCCGCCACCTGCTCATAACAGCACACAGAGAAAACGAGGTCAGGAGTCAGTATACCTTGACGACACCATCTTTTAATGTCTCAAAGGAACAGGTTGTTCTTTGACTTCCCTTTTACAGTAATTGTTGTGCCAGAGACTGACTTTATAATTATCTTGCATTCACGTTTTTTTTCTCCTCTCTGACTACACACAGAAAACTGGCTGTTGATTAGAACTTTATTCAAGCATCCCTTGGTATCCAACTCATCTGAAGCATGAGAAGGTAATTTAATTTTCACTCTTTCAGTCCCACAAGCTACACTCTGGGGGACAATAGGAAAGGAAGCAGTCTGTGGGTCTCAGCTATTCTCCTTATTAGCTAAGTGACACAAAAAAAGAGATTAACTATGAATGAATGCTGCCTTTCCTGAGCCAATTCTCATCGGCTTATGCTTCCTTTACACCCAGGAGACTGCTATATTTCAGTCGGTTATGAGTTTCTTACATTGAATATGTCACCTTGTAATGCAAAAGTAGCAGTAGAACACAGCTAGTCACTAAAATATCCCAGTCTTTCTTTACCAAATGCTTCGTTAAAGGGGTCCTAAACCCCTGTTTTCACCAAAAAGAAAGTAGCTCATTTGGTCATGAAATGGAGGAGAATACCACCAAAAATAGACCCTATGAAACGCTAGATCAAACTCATTTTGCAGTGAGAGGATCTGACACAAGAAGTCCCAGATTCAGACAGAAAACAGACAGCAAATACCTCAATTCACTAAATAACTGGAAGCAATGGTGAAAAAGGGTAATATGCCCCAGCAATGAGGCTACAAAACTTCTCCTTTTATTTATATTTGACAGTGAGTGAAGAACATCTCATCTGTGGAAGTTTTTCAGCAAATCCACTCCATGTGGACATACAAAAGAGAATTGGCTTTGCTGTCCGTGGAATAAAAAAGGTGTTTGTGTTGAACAATCCCAGTGTCCATGTTTCCTGCTAAAACCTACTATATTCCAATTCTGCACTTATAACTATTTTTTCCATTCTCAAAAAGATTGAAAGATGCTTGTTTCAAACCACTGAGTCAAGCCTCTGAGACTGAAAGTCATACTGTAGTGAAGAGATCACAATTCTCTTTTTTTTTTTTTTTGAAGAGCGTTCTTCTAATTTGCAAAAACTCTGTCAGAAAGGCATGTATAAGGTCACTGTTTGATTTATGCAAATTGTGCTAATCTTTTTCTGTAAAATTGTTCCAATAACTTCAGAATGGTGCATTATCGTCTATGATTACTGAAACTGAACTCTGTTTTGGTGCCTTCTGGGTTTCAAGTACTAACTGACAAGACCATGCAAGTAAATATTAATCAGCAGAAAGCAACTACTGTTGAAGTTGAAGTGCTCTTGACTTAAAATGTAGATAACAACTGAGGTGACAATTCTGCTGCTTACTGGAAATTAGAATTGTGCATCTTTATAAAAGTGTCAGAGAGAACTTCATAATGCCACTGCCTTGATACAGAGTTTGTGTTTGTTTCAACTTTCAGAAGTCAACTCAGGAACGTCAGACAGTGCACAAAGGAGAAGTACCAATAAAGAGAATAAAATGAGACCTTCTAAAAGCATCTGCAGTATGACCTCATATAATTGCATTATGATTTTTAAGCCAGACCTTCAACTGAAAGTTGCCCAAGACTAATGAAATCAATAGCAATATTTTTGGTTCACCTTACCTCAAAATTTGTCCCTCTGTTTTGCAAAGTAAACCATGACAAATCCTTTGATATGCATAGTAATTGAATAATCAACTAATTAGCATGAAAGCAGATATCCAGTGGTGTATGCCTGTAATTTCGTTAGCAGCGAGCATTTCCTGATACAAGTGATTGAAAGAAATTCCAATTTGATAAATAAAATAAAAGCAACTTTCTCCTCCCTTTCAAGAGACTGAACATGAACAGATTTCTGAAGAAAAAAATCAGCTGTGATTAACCTAAAAATAAAATGCCTGTTCAAAAAGACTAGCTTGAACATGTGATTATGAGGAAGTTAATTTCCTGAAATTTATAGGCTCTTGTAAAACCTATAGATGCACATCATGACTTAGATTAACTTTATTTTAAAGTGATATTGCACAGAACGAAGGAGTTGTAGTTCTTTAATATCTTTTGGGCTTGGTGCTTAGTGTTAAACAGGTTTTATGGACAAAAAAAATAGTCCACTAATTTAATGTCTAGTCACTCTCCTCCTCTTTGGTGACTGTTTAATACAAAGTGAATTAATAACATTATTAAAAACATCAAATGACAAAGAAGTGGACCCACATGTGTTTTAATTTCCCTTTCTAGCTGCAAATTATGGCAGCTACCAAATGGCTGGCTCTCCATAAGCTAACATCTTCTATTATTCATACATGCTCCCCCAGAAAACATACTGCTTTAATTTACACTTAAACTTTGATCAACTCCCCCCAAGGTTTGATGTTGTTTGTAAAATACGCAAAGCACAACTTCCAACCAAGGCAGTCCCACCTTGCCCAACAACTCACCCCCTTTTCTGCAGTGACCACTATTTCAAAATTCAGTGAACTGTGACACATTTCTTTTCAAATGTACATTTAAGACATATTTTGTTCCTTTTTTCTTCACTGCTGGATCTTGTCCTGTATCCAGCCTTGATGTACTTATCAAGCACTAGATGCAAACCTCAGACAGTGAACACCTGTAAAATCTTAATGACATAACTAAGAATACAGAAACTTTGCAGCTTTTTTGGAGTATGTATTGCTTCTACTTATCCTCTTAACTGGCATTTATTCTTCAAAGGTATGACATACCATAAAAGCAATTCAGTTTCCAAGTGTCTGCAATGACAATTTGAACTCCAGTACTTGGCAATCCTTTAGACTAGGTGTGAATTTCTGATAAAATCAGCTGGCAATTTTGCTGCTGATTTCAACGAGATCAAGATTTCATTCTACCCCATTGGCTAACATGATTTAAAAGGTGGGAAGGATTATTACAATGATGAGCTATCATGTGGCTTAGCAAGTTACCTTGCTATAAGGTCACCACAGAAATTCCTCAACTGGAGCTAGATGGATTAAGATTCTCCTTCCCCCTGGGGCAGTTAGGGAGTCTTTTTTTTCTATGCGCTGCTGTTCCTCTGAGCATGGAGCAGCCTAACAACAGCCAAGAAAGCCTGCAGCCTAAGGCACTGATCACAGTTGCACTTATACTCAGGTCACATTCCTTAGTTTTGCTGTGCCCATGAGGACTGGATATTTTTGACAAGGAGGACTAGTGTAAGATTGATATAATCAGTTGATTCCATCACCCTGGGATTTATGCAAAGTCCCTTAAAGTCTGTATCTTAATTCCCACACCAGAATGCCTTTTACGCTTGGCACCATATATGCACAAATAATCCAAGCCTTGGGAAGTTTGCAGCATGGAAAGATGAGACAACAGACAGGAAGAGAAATAAACACAGAGAGGTAAAGGCATTTGTCAAGGTCACACAATCCCTCAGTTCAGATGTGGAAAGAAAACAGAAATTGTGCCATCCCTGCCCCGATACTGATCTTCAGGCTAGGCCAGAGCCATTCCATAGTCCACGGAAGGCATGGTCTCAGTGCCGGGGGAGACCACTCCTTAAATTTCCTAACTTCAGGAATTTAAGAAATACTAGCCTTTATACACAAAACCCTGTAAGACAATTCTTAAAGGTTTAAAAAATCCTCTAAAAGCGAAATGTGTAAAGATCTATCATAACAGAAAACCTTGCCAGATTAATGAGAAACCTGTCTGTAATACAGTAAGGGATTTCATCTGGATCACACTGATTGCCATTAAATGAAATCATCAGCTTACTCTCTCCTCCAGACTGTGTGGCAAGCCTGACAACAAATATATTCCCACTGAAGAACAAATGACAATATAAGGACAGAATTTAACAGTAATTTCCATTGCAAAAACTATTTCCTAGCCTATGAAATCACCAACTCTTTACTAAACAGAGATGATTGCCAAATGCAGTGCATGCTTACTTATGTTGGGAGTTCTAAGCATTTTCACCATCTACAGATGTGATATGGAGAGATTTATGTTATCATCTGAACATGACAGCTGCACACAGTGACAATGACAGAGGCTGCAGTCATTTTAAGAATGCCTGGAAATACTTTATCCCATTTTTCCCTAATTTTGGCTATTAACCTGGTGTGCTAACATGCCTTGGTATACAGCCACAAAGGTCTAGGTCCCCTGTTAGTACAGAACAGCAGAGCTCTACTAAAGACACTAGAGTGACACCTGTAGCTTGGCATGGACCAATATATACACAGAGGACATACCACCAATTGAAAGGGGCTTAGCTGCACTGTTCTTTCCATCTGTTTGCCAGAAGGAAACTGTAGCAGCACACGCCTGCTTTCAGCCTATGGCAGCTGCCATTCACGGACTGGCTGAAAATGTGGCTCAACAATCGGTTAAGACTTTTCCATCCGAGTGTATCAATTGGGGTTGCATATGATGTATATGGCCTCTCAGGTAAGCTTTCATTCAATAAAGAAGAAAATTTACAAAATAGTGCATAATTATATGGGTTAAGACCCACATTATTTTACATTTATTGGTAATTTTATATTTACCTAGATATACCAAATATTCAGCAGAATTTTATGAAGAAAAGATTCAACACTGGGACAGAATATGCAATATTTGACATCACAGTAAATTGCACATTCAGGATGCAAGTTTTCTCATAATATTGCTCACCTTTCTGGTCCACACGCTTCATAACATTTCCATTCAGCACTTAATATGGCGTTCATGCTAACTGTAGGTACAGTGAAAATATCAGTAAAGACAAATGAGGACAGTCTTGTAATTAAAGAGCAAATTTGGGTCCAAATTGAGCCCAAGTCAAACAAAGACCGTGGAGATTCAGTCTTAAGAACTTTCTTAACAGGCTTCAAATCAGATGCGACTTGTCTTAGCTTTGCCACTGATTGCCTTTGGCACATGGCAGCTGACAGCAAGTCATGTCAATCCAGATTTTCAGAAGAACTTGATTGTCTGAAAGGAACCTGAGGCAGAGACTTCTGTGCTTCATTTACAGTGCAATTCTCAAAATCACGTAAAAAGTCTACTAGCAAAATATTTTGTACCCCAAATACCAGATTGTGCTTCTGTATCTCTTTAGGGACACCCAGACCTGATTGGATCCCACAGGACAGATATATCTCCATGTGTTGTGGTTTAACCTCAGCTGGCAACTGAGCACCACACAGCCACTCGCTCACTCTCCCCCACCCCTGGTGGGATGGGGGAGAGAATCAGAAGAGTAAAAATGAGAAAACTTGTGGGTTGAGATAAGAACAGTTTAATAACTGAAATAAAATAAAATAGTAATAGTAATAACAATAATATTAAAGGAATATACAAAGTAAGTGATGCACGATGGAATTGCTCACCACCTGCCGACTGATGCCCAGCCAGTCCCTGAGCAGCGGCCCCCCGGCCAGCTTCCCCCAGTTTATATACTGAGCATGACGTCACATGGTATGGAATATCCCTTTGGCCAGTTTAGCTGTGCCCCCCTCCCAGCCTCTTGTGCACCTCCAGCCTTCTCAGTTGGTAGAGCATGGGAAGCTGAAAAGTCCTTGACTAGTGTGAGCACTACCTAGCAACAACTAAAACATCAGTGTGTTATCAACTTTGTTCTGGTCCTATATCCAAAACACAGCACTGTACCAGCTACTAGGAAGGAGATTAACTCTGTCCCTGCCGAAACCAGGACACCATGCAAGTTCTTAGAGACCCAGTGAACCTCTACAAGAAATTAGAGCAGCAGACTTGGCTTAAATGTTGCAGCAGCCAATATTTTTTATTTTAGTAAAATATAAGCAAAGAAAAAGAATATGTGGCTATAGAACTAGGTGTCTCAACCCTTTTTATAGAAACAAAATATGAGTTAGAGCACTCTTCTAAAATTTGGTAGTCACAGATGCTTCCTGTGTTTCCAAAAAGCCAGATCACCACGAATAAAAGTTTAGCATGAATTGAGGACAACTATGCTAGAAACTGTTCCACTTGCAGTAAAATAGAGATTCTCTGGACAAAATGTACGCCTGACTCTCCAGCCCTACCAGACACTAAAACTTTCTCACTTGAGCAACCAACAGTGTCCAGAGGCAGGGAATGGATTGAGGCCTGGAGCAGTTGAACTGGTTAACAGAGTCAGCATCGGTATATGTATTCTTTGATTATTTGTGCTACTTCTTAATGGAAACTGTAGATTCAAACAAACTGCATGTTAAACCAGCCTGAAAAAAACCCCAACAAGTCACTCAGGTGAACACAGATCATGAATGCAGCTGGAGTGCATACCAGCACAGCTCCAGTACCACCAGCAGCTTTTGAGCAAAGCCACAGCATGTTGCCAACAGCAGCCATTCCATAACTCTCAACTCTCTGTGGGCTTTTGTCAAAACAAGCTTGATGTTTGTTGCACTCACCCTCAGGGAAATACTGCAGCCCAGACACACAAGGTGCTTGTGAGAATTCAAAAGGTGCCTTGCGCAACCAAGAGCAGTCTCAGTGTCTAATTTAACTTTGGGCAACTGCTTATGGGCTGATTAGGAGGTGCAAGTCCTTAGAGAGCTGAGCACTGCAGTTCCTGTCATTCTGTCCAACACGCCAGTATGACAGATGGTCAGATGTGGGGCAGCAGGGATGTCGCATGTATACTGCCATTTGTACCTAATACAAACAAGAAAGAATGAATCTCCTTGAACAGGAGATGCTTAGCTTGTGCAGCTATCTAAAGATACTCAGGACCTAGACTACTGATAAAATATATATATATATATTCTCTTGGAAGAAAAATATATATGACTCTCTAAGGCCTATGAATATGATAGAACCTGCTTCATCCATTCTAGGTTCCCTAAAGCATTTACATGCTCTAGACAAGTATTTCATTAGCTCCAGCTGCAGGCTGGATCAGTAAGCCAGTTTACCTGGAGCAATTCAACTAGCAAGTAGGCTACCTTTACTAACAGGCACCTTTATGATCATTTATGTAGTATTCCTTTTATTCCATAAAAAGTATACCTAGAGAAAACAGAGCATTGCAGTAATATTAAATCATTGATCTTCAGTATGGTAAAAGCTTTAATGGCAGGCAGTGCTGAAAGATTTGGAGAGATAACAAGGGGTCTTTTTTGCACAGTTTACTATTCCATATTTCAGTCTGACAGTCTGGAGAGATAAGAAAACAGAAAAGAAGGTAAATGTGAACAGAAAGCTAAGAGGAAAGATAACTTCCATCTTTCTTTCAATGAGACGGATGCCCAGCAAGAATGAAAGTTAAATATCCTTTCTCAAAAGAAGTATCTGTAACTTGCTGCAGGCAAATAGTCAACATCAATGGGAATGGGATCATTTGCAAGATTAGGGATTGTTTGGCTTTAGGGCTTTCTATGCCTTGTTAGCCTTCTCCTGTGTCAGTCTGCTGTGGCCACAAAACCCATTCTGAGCCCTTGTGACACACGACTATTTTTTTTTAAATATATCCTCTTTTCTGTCCATTGTTCACCAACAGTATCTGCAGCTCAAGCATAAGTAACATTACAGATCTTCCATTTCCTATGAAATACACGAGCTATAAGGTTTCATATACTTTGTAGCTGTTGGCATTCAGTATAGCATGTCATATGTAAACACAAAGAAACATTCTAAATAAAATCAGAAACTACATTGTTAATGCAAAACAAATGTAAACATCTTTAAGGACCAATTTGTTATTCATAACGCTGAGGGGCATCAGAACAGTCAGAATATTCAAGTCACAAAAGCTGCAGTAAAAATCGTGAGCTCTTATTTTGGTCCAACTATTTGAACTGTGAAATTTCTGACTTAAATGAATGATTGTGGGCTGTCATGCTTCTAAAAAATTAAAAATCGATGAAGTGGATCAAATGTTTTTTACCAAAAGTAAAAATAAAACCCCTTGTGATATTTGGTAACTCATCAGAAAAGGTCAAGTGTTTCATGCAAATCAAACAATTATAAAGAAACCTTCTGCCAGTCCTTAAGCTATTCAAATTTAAAGATAATGCAGCAGGGCAGGTTTTTTCCTTCCTTATTGATGTTCAATTTTGTTAAAACCTTTGTGTTGTCCTGGTTACTGCAGCTTTGGGCTTCAATCTGGCTTCTTGCAGCTGTCCCCATTAAAATATTAAAAAAAAACTGGCTGCTTTGATTTATAGCTTGTTCTAAGCTGAGTGAACTAAACACGTCATGTCTTGTATCAGCTAACAAATTCTAGAGGTCTCATTTCATATTGTTTTTAAGCCCAAGGTATAAGCATGGTTTTGTTTCTATAGCTGGATTCTCAGCCAGAAAAATCCAAGTACCTACTTTGCAGTCAATATAGCTCAGCTTATTCATCTTTGCCACCTAAAGCCACCTCACTACACACAAACAAAATAGCAGTGGTTCTCTCCCTATGTACTACCCTACCACTGCAGTTGACATGTTACATGAGCTCAGTAAGAATAGGGTTAACAGCAACTTCAAGGCATTAGCAGATTCAGTGACTCTTAAGGGAAAGACACACTCCCAAAGTACCCTCACTGCTGATTCGCTGAATTGCTACAGACTAGGTGTACAGCAAGTATCTCTGTCCATACTACTGAGCCAAGCACCAATAACTCCCCAACTAGAAAATCAAAAGCTGAACATGTTCTGTATCCCATATTCAATTCCATTCCTATCCCATAGTACGGGAACCCCATAATAAATATTCTGCTACACATCACTATAGGATTCTCTAGGAAGAAGACAAGGCTAATTTGTCTGCCAAATGCCACCAACGTGCTGTCTCAGTAAGTCACAGTGGAATGTGTGGTGGACTCGAGACAAGTGTGCACCACAGGCAGAGGTGTCTCTCAGAGATTGCTGGGACACCTGCCCTCTCCCTCCTGCCATGCTTTTGAGCTCATCCAATACAAACACCTAGTTAGGCCTGTATCCAAACTATTTGTATCAAGAGCAAGTTTGTGTTCAAACATAGGCATTGGCATGCACTTCAGCCCAGAGCACACTGAGGCTACAGCAGCAGCAAGCAGTCAATACCACTTTCCAGCCCCTCCACAACCACTTGTACACTGAGGAAAGGGACCTGCAGGAGGTCCCCCTGGAGACTCATAAAGGAAGTTTTGGGTTTGATCTGCAGCAGCAAAAAGGTATTTGATCAGTATGAACTGAGTCCATTGTATTGGCATTTCCATGTGCTATACATACCGAAGAAAAGCTGCAAAATATGTCAGTGACATTTTCAGAGTGCAGAAGTTTGAGTCACCGGTTATTCCCCCACTCCCTTGTTTATTGCCTCAATAACCCATGAAGGAAAGGTGAAAGGCCAATCAATGAAAACACTGAATATTAAAAAGGTTAAAGTATATGATTATAAGTGCATTAAAAGTTTATAGTTTTGCTACTGTCTACACTGGGGATATAAATGATGTTGTCTTGTTCTCATGACAACGAAGAGAAAGTGGGACAAAGAAACCTGTTCTTGTGGTAAAAACTCTAATGGAAATCAAGTGTTGCAAATTTAACTCTTTCTATTTGCAATCTGCAGGGTATACACCTCGAGATATACCAAATGCATAGTCAGGCTGAGAGGATTAAATAGCCTTTAGTGACAATTCAGATAACTGATCATAGTGATTGCAGTTCTCATATCTGTAATTTTAATTTTGAATATGTTATTTGATATCTGAATGCCAGATTATCTATTCACTGTGGTTAAGTAGGCTTGAAAACCTGTCTTTCTGATACAGTGGATAATGCATTCCCATTTGACTCTCTTTGATCATTTTATTTTTGTTTCAAAGGTGGCACAGAACAGCTGCTTAAGGTACAGAGCTCAAAAGGCACTCTAAATCTAAATGACTGATAGTTGATGAGGCACAAAGCCTGCAGGAAGTGCTCCCTACAAGGACACAGAATGCTCAGGACTGCGTTTTTATTATTATTATTATTATTATTATTATTATTATTACTCACCTAAGAAAGTATATTGAAGTGAATTATCTCAACTACTCCTTAAAAATCAACCTTAGAGATCTTATCTGCTGAGGACAGAAAAATCAGTTAATTAATGTAAGAGTCATGTTGAACTTTAAAGTGAACTGAAACAGACATTGTTAAGTTTTGCAAGAATTCTGGTTAGATCACACTCACTAGTACTTTTTCTTGTCAGAGAAATCAGAAACAAAATAAATCCTAATAAGAGCATAAGGTTACTTATGGTTTTACCATCTCCATTTAATTACACATTTAAGATAAAATACTTAACAACTATTTCATTCATATTCCAAATAGCAACATGATGTACACCTACCAGTTTAGCTGAAAATGGTAAAAAACTGTAATCTCAGATTTTTGGTAATGTACTTGAATGCCACTTAACATTCTGACACCAACCCTATACAATACTAACGTTAAATGGATTACACATAATGAAAAGAATTAAAGAATTCATTTTCAGTGAGAAATCATATTGGAATGTGAGACCTGTAATGACCAACAGATGCTAATCAATGTATTTTATTCCATCTTAATCCACTGAAAAAAAGGTTAGCAGGTGACAGACAAATGAGAAGATGTGAATAAAATTCTGGGTTGTTTTTCAGAACACTTTGGTTTATTTAGTATGAAAGGTCCAATTAAATATATTAATTTAAAAAAACAAAGCATTTTAGCCCTAAACTGTATTTTAGCCCTACTTTGTATTTAACAATACAGGACATACTCTAGAAGGGAATCCATGCACTAGAGAGCTGTAAGTTGATTTTAAAAGTAATACAGTCCTAAGAGTGAATAGCAGTTGAATGTTATTGCCCCTAAATGCTGGTAGAGGACTGGTATGATCACAGGTATACAAAACAGCAGCAGAGAGGAACTGACAGATATTTTTAGGTTCATATACAGCAAAGCTGGAACAGCTATCAAAATATTGCATCCACTTCTCATGCCCACATTTTCAAAATAGATATTTTAAATACATGAAAAGATTTCAGAGAAGAAAAGTTCATTCAAAGACTGGGTTGAAGTCTTCAGAGAGAAAAGTAATTTTAAGAAGATAGGGAGATAGATCAGCTTGGGGGAGAAAAATATCTAGTACTGAAGAACTTTTTAATTTGGTCAAAGGCGGCATAACAAGAAACTGCATGAGGAAGTTATGCCTGACAAATTCAAACTCTCCTTCAACACTAAGGGTAATTAACTAGTAACAAAAAAACCCAAAAACCAAAAAACAAAAAAATATAGAAAACCTCACTTGATTCATGTCTGCGCATCAGGAGTCTGGAAGCGGGGCAGGGGAGAGACAGATCATACAGTCTCATCATGACTAGAAAATGTATTATGCAAAAGAGCCTCTTCTGGTGTTCAACTCCATAAATGAGAAAATTCATTCAGTGAAGACAGGGTTTATATAGAGGATCTTATAATTTTATGAACCCCAATATTTTGGGGAGCAAGTATGGATTCCACACAACCGCATCATGCTCTTAGAGCAATGAAAACCATGATGAGCAGAGGTAAGCCCATTCTTTTTCCTGTCAAACTGGTTTTGACTAAATTAAGACATTTAATGAAATGAACAGTTTTCTCTCCTCTGAAAACAACTTCCACATCCTGAAATTTCTCAAGCAGAGAAAAACAAAGGATTTGGAAGTATAGCTAATATACCTCACATCTCCAAATTAAGCAAGCTAGTCTCTGCTTCCTGACAAGCACTATCTTGCCTTGCTGGGAGGACTGTCGGTCCACCTTTCTGAGGCATCAGTCAAGGATGCAGGTAGAGAGGAATAAGGGTGCTGAGTTTTTACCTCATCTTTTCTCCAGAGAAGTACTGCCATGTGGGGCAGCATGCTGCTAAGTCAGGAGCCAGGAGACACAACCGCACATCAACTTCTTACCTCCCGACCAAAAAAATCAACTACACAATGTGCCCTAATTCCTGTCACACAGACAGTTCCCATTTTCAACCCAAACTACTGGCAGCAGTAGAGAAAATTTCACTGCCTTGAAAAAGCAAAGAGGAAATGTAGTTGTTTAGAAGGTTCAAACTAATTTAGTCAAACGTTAGATAAAGGTCTGAAAACCTGGAGCACATAACCAAAAGAACAAGACCTCTTAACTTTCTACTGATCATCAAGCTGCTAAATCTGAGGTAATTAAAATTGTCACTAGTCTTTTGGCTCTTACACAATCCCTCCCCGCCATTAAATCAAAATTACATTAGACAAACCTCCTGCTTTAAAATCTCCTCAGTAAGTTTCACCCTCAAGGCAAACTTGAAAAGCCAAGTTTTTTGTTGTGTCTTGAAGAGCAATGGCCAGCAGCTCAGCGGATGTGGCTTCTGATGTGGGGCACCACAGCCGCTCCAGAAAGGGCCTCCCGGGTTCCAGAGGGGAGCCAAGGACTCAGCTGCCTCATGCCGCTGCCCCTGAGGGAAAGGCATCTCCTCAGAAGAATGGATCCAGACTATTTGCAGACTCACAAAGATAAACCAGCACACACCACAGTTTTCAAATGCTGTCATATAATTTTTCATGATGTTTTCAAACACCTCCAAGAACTCAGCATGAGCCTCTTACAGACTTTGTCCCCATGAGCTGCATGGAGTGTCATTCCCCCTCAACAAAATGGCGGCTACCTCACAAAGCTACCACACTCCAAGCAATTTTAAACTCGAATTCATGTCCAGGACAAGCGAGCCTTTCAAGACCTACTCAGAAGGCTTGCACCAGATTTGACCAAAGTTACCCCTCCAAACAGGCATATTTTATGTTTATAACATACAGGACCACAGCCTCACTGCTGCCTCAGACTGCCTCCTCTCCGAACTGCTCCAGCCCCTGCCTCCTTCCCACTGCCACTACCAGTGCACCAGGACGGCCTCCTTACTGGTTGTGTTAGCTGGAGCTGCTAGGCTGCCAAATCTGAGGCCCTGGGCACCACCACAGAACTTCCCATTAGACCTGGCTGATCTACAGAGTACAGGGGATGCTTGCTCTGACTTGAGCACCCACCACTATGTGTGCCAGGCAGATACACAGTGATTTCTTCAGGAGTTTTTTTCTCCCTTCAAGAAATCAATCATTCAGGCACTGGCCCAAAGGTCTTTGCAGCCTCACCATCCCATGGCAAGCTAACCTTTCCTAGATGAGCTTCCTGCATCAGAGCCGCGGAATAAGGAACCAGGCACTATGAACGAGACAGACCTTTTCAAAGGCATGAAGGTGACTTAGATATTCAGCTCCAACAGCCTCACTGCCAGTTGTTAATGAATCTCACTTTCAAACATAATGCAAGACACTGATTTCTTTCCTTCAAAGGGAATGACACCAGTATCTAATATTATATAAACTAAAAGTACACAGTTCTATCCTGTCACAATACTTCTCTAGCATGCACACATAAGTCTATTGTCATAGTAAAGGTATGTTGTGATACTTTGCTATTTAATTGAACTGGATGAAAGAGGCCTATTTCTGTTATAGGACATTATAGTCACAACCACAAAACTGATGACTGTAATTGTAAAGCATGTAAGATTTTGTTTTTTACTGAGCAACATGAAGAACTAAACATGTTTCCAGAATCACAGGAATGCAGCAGCCATTGGCCAAACTACTTCTGCTTCAATGCAAGTAGAGACAAGAACAGGCAATAATGCATTGGCCATACATGCTTAATGCCACTCTTGCATTGCTCTTCAGAAGAGTTGGTTTATTTTGTTTTTTAAATTTCTTTCCATAAGTTTTCTTTTACTGCTGTGGATTCGTACCCAAGTTTGTTTGTAAGCTTGCTTGTTTTTTAATGTGATCATCACATAAAATGACCTATTCATGTCCTTTAGCATGGCTGCTGATCTCTGTGTGAATGAGTCCTGGAAATGGACAATAAGACAGAAGCGAGAAAGAGACAAAGAGGGGAAAGGCGGCAGGATTAATGTGGAAAGGATATAATGTGTAATTCTCACTGACTGGTACATCTACTTTAGCACTTCTTCACTACATAAGTAGTATTTATAATATATTCACTTTTACTACCAGAAATTAACGGTTTGAATTCTTTGATTCAGTTAGTTTATACTTACTCCTTTCCACATCAGTTTGCTATAGCATAGAAAGTTTCTTTCTCCCCCACATGTAGATCTATGTACATATGTATGAGTCTGTCTATACAGGTACGTCTACTTAGCCAAGATCAAACACTGCCAACACTAGCACATGGAGAACTTCACTCATATGGACACTTTCACAGATTTCAAAAACATTCAGATTTTTTTGAAGAAGGGAAAATATAGACTTTTTTCCCTCACTTTAAGTGTAGCCTGGAACTGGGTTTGAATTATGAATCCTCAAAACAGGAATTGAGAATTGACAACCTCAAGAGGATCTACATGGTGTCTATGGAGAGTTAGTTTTCTGCCTGCAAAAAACAAACGATTTCTTGCTTTTCAGTTATGGACTGACCAGTACAACAGATGTGTCATAGAAATGGAGCATTTCTTTCTGCAGTAAAAGGCTCAGCCCTTCTTCTGTGTGCCTGTATGGCATATTCCCTGATTATGGTTCATAGTAAGAAAGTGTAAAGCCTTAGGGCATTTTCTTAAAGGTGTTGAGCCACTATTACACTCAGCACTGAAATTTCCGATTACTTAGACACTTTGAAAGCAGACTTAAATTCCCAAACACCTTAAAAAACTTGACATAGGCTCCAAAATCAGTTAAATGTGACTATGTTGAATGGTGCGATACCTTTTAATATTGATTGTATCATTATTTATGCCAAGCTAAGCTGAGTGCTTAACAATAATTTAAGGCTGAGCACACTTTTTTATTAAAGCATATCTACAGAGGGCTGGGAATTTAGGAATACTCCACAAAGCTCTCTCCACATCCACAAGTCCATCAGAGGTCTATAGATGTCTCTCATACTCTTCTTTAAAACAAAAAGTACTTCATCACATAAGGCACCCACTCACCACTGGTTGTGACTGACAAAGAAGTCTCTGAAGAGTCTAAATCGGATGACCTAGTGATTGACTGCAAGCTCAGTGTGACACAGGGAGGGTCCATATATAGATTTCCAGGGCAGAAGCAGGCCTGCTTTGTTTAGAGGTATGTAGTTGCGTAAAAGGCATTAAATGCTTACGGCTGAATTAGAAGAGAAAAGGATAGAAAAAATGCAGGTTTGCAGTATCTAAGAAGGAAGCTTTCAAGGGTAAAATCACAAGATCACAAGTTTTCTTCAGTTGTGTCACCAGCATAGCACCTGCTGCTAAACAAGTGCTTGTTTTTGTAACCAATTGTTTGGTATGACAGATGATAGGTGAGCACTTATCATCAGCATTTTAAGCTGTTCATTATCAGAACCTGTCCCATTCCATGCTGCACTGTGCTATTTTAGTTAGAGTGTCCTGCTGCTTTGTCAAGAGTATTAAAACACTAGCTATAAGTTTTCTCATTTACTCTTCAACAAAAGTTATACTGTGCACATAACACATGGAATAGATATCCAGATACAATCTACAGTTTGTGTGATGGGAGGGATGATAATGTATAGTGGATAGTTCATCTCTGAAGTAGGAGATAATTCACAAGTGAGGAATAGATATCAAGTTTTTCTTCACCAATGAAGAAACACATACAAGTTAACGTAGGTCAGCTGTTGGTATATTTAAGTGAATGATTTCTTTTATTTTTTTCTTTCCTGTTAATTCTGATTTAGGAATGCAAGGGCTCTACCTGAAAGGGGTAGAAAGGATTGTTTGAAAACAGTGATTACTGTTAAACACATGCAACCACTTTTTGCTTGAACATCAAGAGTTTCTCCTGCTCATTTTGGAATTATGTTTCCACAAATCAGTCAAAAGACCATCTGAGAAAACATTAATAACTATGGGCTGGGGAAGAACTTTCCAAAGCTCAAGGTGTAAGCTGTCTTCTATAAATCTTGCCCTTTCTCGCTCAAACATTACGGTATTGTCCTCTATTTCCAGTGGCTGGTTCAAATCAAACCAAAAGCAGCTTCTAGCTTTTCTTTGTCAACACTATACACTTGAGAATACTTGAGTGTTTGGAAGCAGGCAGCTCAGGACTGCCCAGCTAGGAAGTTGGGAAGTCAGTGTGGACCAGACCCAGCCTTGGGAGTTGCTCCTACATGACTACACAGCACCGGACACCCATGTTGCCCATGAGCAGAGACCAGATTCCAGGCTTGTGTGCTGCTTCTTGGCAAAACAGGCAAGTTAAAACAAA
>NW_008823915.1:705524-713938 GCF_000699105.1 Pygoscelis adeliae
TCCAGATCATTAAAGATAACTGTAAAAACAGAAGCTTGAAGTGTTGAGATACTAACATGCTAGGTACCTGGCTCTATTTTCAGAATGGAATAAGCTACCTAGCACAAAGTCACTCTTAGGCCTTCTTAAATGTTTCAGTGTACAGAGTTAGCATGGAATAAATTCATGTTCTGGCTCACTAATTGGGTGCTTGGAAACAGAGCCATGAGGTATGATCAGGATTTGTATTTACTACCTACCTTGTACGGAAAGTCAAAGGAAGAGCAGATCATTTGATCTGGTATATAAATTATCCTGACCCATAACTTTGCCTAGCATCTTGTAACCCCACCATTGTGGGTTATATCCCCTTCTGTGTTATCCACTTCTCTCATCATGGGTTTTTACAGCTTCTGTGACACCCAGCATAGAGGAAAAGATTAAATATTGAAAACTGAGCTTATCACATAAATGGCATTTTAAAAACTCTCCTGTGTTACCCCATGCAATGCATAGATCTGTTGGAACAGTGAGGTATACCTATGTACATCCCCAAAATCTTTCCCTCCTGTGCGCAGTGTATTTGGAAATTTCAGCAGAAGAAATATTAAAATAGCAATGAAGCACCCAATGCTGTGCATATGGTTTCATTTCAGCCAGGAATACCCCTAGGCTATCTCCAGCAGCCCATACATGGACACATCAGCTGCAAAAGTAAGTTCATCAGTATCATTCTGAAATCAGACAGCTGCAGCTACTAGAACTCAACTACACAAGTATCCAGGACAAATTCTGTGGAAACATAACTCTACAGGAAATGAAAACTTAAAATAAAAGATACAGCAGATTACAGCATTAATTGAAAAATATTTTTGTGATAGTAGCCTAATTGGTAAAGCTCTGGACTAGGCATCAGTCTAGGTTTAATTTCCAGTTCTAAAGCTGGTTTGTCTGTGTTCCTTAAAAAGAAGTCACCTTAATGTGAAGCTACTGAAGTTTCACATACACATCCTGCAGAGCATGCTACATAAGAACCTATAAGAAGAATGAATCTAACCTGATGGATTTGTAGCAAAGATTTACACGATAAACCATCAAACCAAGCATAAGAACCACCATATAGGTCATCTGAAAGATCATCAGTTATTAGAAAGTGTTTCTGCACAACATTCAAGAATTTGGACCCCACAGGGATAAATCTGATCCCCAGTGTGTTACAGACTTTTTGACCTCTCCTGTCTCTGCCTGCTGAAACTGTTTGCTCACATGGAGCCCAAGGACAGTCTTCCAGAGCAGTGGCCCCATTCTTACTGCGATCAGCACCCAGAGGAAAGCTCTTTGAGCTCTGTTTCTCCCCATTCCTCTCACTTGCCTTGTCAATTCAGGCTGGAGGCTTCTGAGGAAAGGACTGTGCTCTAAGTTTTTATACTCCCTAACTGCAGTCTTAGGTAAACATGCTTTTTAAATATAACTTATGAATATACTCTATTAACCTTTACTTTATACCTTGACTTAACAGCAAAGCATAACATTTCAGTGTGTGTATTTTGCTAACTTTAATTCTGGTTCACAAGGCAAACTTTCAACTTACTATTTTCTATTTGTACAACCCAGTCAAAAACAGACATATTTTAGTGATGTGTAAATTGATGAATGATACAAACTGAAAAGGCCGTTCACCAGCAGGCCCATTGAAAAATTCACCTCTCAGTGAACTTAAAATCAAAACAAATTAATGTATACTTGTGAAAAGTATACAATTACTACACTTGGAAACCTTTTTTGACAGCTCCTGGAAAGTTGATGTATACATGCCAAGAGATTTTACAAGAATGTCATAAACTGAAGTACTGTGCCCACACTTGTGCCATATTCTGGCACTGTGGATTGTCCCCTTGCTCTTTTGTAGTAAGAGAGGAACAGAGGCTGAAAAGAAACCCAAAAAAAGAAAGAAATACTATATGTGTTGTACACCTGATATATTGGAAGTTCTTACTTGTAATATTCTGGACTGCAAACCGGAGTTGTAAGGCAAAAGTGTGCATTGCAGTGAACTCTACCATGTATTTTGCAATGTACACGTGGAACCAATGCTGACTTCCCACTAATGGATCACTCGACAATCCACGTAAAGCAGTGATTTGGAAAGAAAGCTGATTTTCTAAGTACAGTATTCTTGAGCTGAAGGTTTCGAGCTGAATTTTGGGAAGATGGCTTGGGTATTATCTTTCTCCATTTGTATTGTAAATCCATTTCTTACATGTTAACTTTACTACTTTGTTAAAAAGTTGCTAAAAGCAACTGAATACAATGAATTCTCATAGTCATTGCTACCATTACTGTCTATGATATAAAAGAGGATTTTAAGTTAGCTTAATTAAAAAGCACAAGTCAAGGCCTTGAGTACATCTCTAACATGACTAAACTCAGAGTAAGGCAAATCAAGACTAGCAAATTAAGAGAGAACCAAGTATCAACCACCGGAGTCACACGCTGGCATTTTTAACATTACAGCCCCTAGCTCTTGCAAATCAGAAAAGCTTGAAAACGTGAACCAAATGCAATTAGTGTGGTTTTTACATGGCTTACAGTACTGTGGAAAAGCAAATAGTGCTGCACACAGGAGATCCAGCCTCTCCCCATTACAGCGGCAGGGCCACCAGGCACCATCATGAGGATTTCCCTGTTCAAAGAGAGGGATTGGTAAGAATTGGGTCCACTTCTGCACTCACTTTGTTTTACATCAAGTTGTGCCTCCAGGGAAGTGTAGTTAAGAAAGTTTTAGCAGTTGCAAAGATCCCATCAGGTTTATCCCATGCAGGCATCAGCAAGCCCATAGCAGATGAGTGTGTCAGAAAAACAGATAGCGGCAAACAAAGATGGAGGCTTTTAATGCCTAAAGCTTTATCAGTGAAGATTCAAGATGTTAGAAGAGACTTTTCAAGACCATTCAAAGCCACTGTAGCTTTGGGGAAAGATCATGGAGAATAAAACAAGCAATGACTTCAACAGAACTGGTGCTTTTACATGTCCACTTTTCACTTTGAAAAGGGTATTTTTCCTGGTGACAATGATCAACAGAGTTTCAGGTTTGATATTTCTGTCCCAGCAAATATTTGGGTCTTGCAACAAACCCAAGGGACTGGCAAAAGAGATAGGTTTTGGGGTTTTTTTTAATATCTTCTTTACCTGGAAGCAATGAATGTCCAGCTGGCTTCTGAAGACTCTGGACTGTGCCTCTAAACCCTCAGCATATTAAATGCAGTGCCAGCTTCTCCAGGTTGACTGCGCAAATCCCATCATTACTAGCACCAGGTTTGCTTGTGCAGAGTATGAGTACAGAACAAAATCAGAAGCCTTCACATAGCCTCAAAGGTGAGATAGAGAATCTGAAATATATTATTCTACTGGGAAGAAGGGAGAAGAGAGATTATAGTATGAAAACACTAAATTATAATGACCCATTTATTTAATTATTTGTGCACGTACAATAAGGAAAGAAAGGAAGGGAAATGATAGTGTATATACTCACAGTAGAAAGTCCCCCTATCCCCCAGGGCATCACAGCAAGGGTACCATGGATAACGAGGCATCTGCTGATCAATGCGATGCTCTCAGCCTGCTCATTTATGCATTAATTAAATGTGTGCAGCAGTTCACTCAGCTGATGAAGGTTCCCACAGGGGACTATGTCCAGGGGAAAACAAATGATCAAAATGAACAAAAGTGATTAGAGGAAGAAAAAAGACAATGAAGTAAAGCTAGCGAAGAAGTCAGACCCAACAGTCAGACTGTGCCTTTCATCTCTGTGTGCCACCCTTCCTCTCCACCAACTCACAGGGGATAGGAAATAGCCCAACACATAGACTTCAGTCTGTATGCAGAAAAGCAGCCTGGATTTCACCCAGCCTAAACCACTTTATTTTAACAGTGTCCTGCACATGGACACTTTGGTTTAAGTCAACAGAAAACACTCCTTCTAGCAGTTACTGAAACAATGTCAAAAGCCTGGATCTAGCCTTAGAAACCACAAGTCCATTGAGTGCATCCTTAGCATTAAGGCCACTTGGGAAGAAGTCAGACTAGATGCAGTGCCTAATATCATTATCCATGACCTCTGCTGACAGCATCAGGCCAAACCCCTGAAGCCAGACACAGTTGCTGTGCAGAGCCCTACACTCATTCCAACAATAAGCACACCATTCCCTAGACCTCAGTAACTACAGCCCCTGCACTGGTCCATGTTCAGTACTTCATGGCTTCAGTCTGTTTTCTATTCTCACCTCCTCAAAAAAAACCCAAAACCCCAACAAAACATTTTACTGCCTCCTCCAGCTTCTGGAGAGAAAAGCAGCCTTCTGTGTGTTCACAGAAGCAGACGATGTTTCACTTGGTAGCACATATCCTGAATTCACTATGGCACAAACACCTTTGTGCAGCATGTGAGGGAATCATGTTGCTGCATATGTAGGGTGTTGATTTTTTACAAAAATAATTTGGTACAGAGTGAGGAAGATACAATTTGCCATTAGAGATCTCATGGCTTCTCACAAATGAGGTCAAGGTCAGTAATTCTGTTCACTATCTACATTCTAGCTAGGTTTCTGCTTGTTTAATTTCAACCTTTAGCTACTGCCTGTGACAATTAGGCAACTGTGCTGTGAAATAACATCATTTTACCACAAAAACAACTGCTCCAGCAGTAACTGGACTAATGATATACCAAAATAGTTTGTAAAAAGTATGTGGCAATGAAAAGCTCTTTAGAAGCAGATGACCTTATTATAATAGAACTTGCTTCTGAATATCCAGGTGTCCTGAGGCTGTGCCCTAAACAGCGGTGTAAGGTATCACTGATGTACCCACAGGCACACATAAAACATATGTAATGCAGAATCATTTTCAGCAGAGCACAGAGATAACAAATCTGCATGTGTAGGCTGTCGAACGCAGTACAATCTATTTCATAATAAAAAGGAGAAGAGCGATGTTCCCCATCTCTTCCTGATGAAGCATTTTACAGCACTGTAGGTGTACACATTATGCATGGAATTGTGTGGCTTGTTTTCCCTTTTAAAGAGCTGTGCTTAGAAATAAATAAAGTGTCTCAGATGTAGGGAGATAGAACTAATTTCTGAGTTGTATCATGAATGAGTCTGTGTGGCTTCCCAAATGAGAGAAATGAATCTGAGGACAGTGGAAACCAGAGTGGTTACAGTTACAAGGAAGGCACTACTGGGACCAGCAAAGGGAGAATTTGCCTACAGCTTCCCATCATTGAGTCTTTCCCAATTGACTGAAAGCTAAAGCAGCAGCTCCAATAGTGTTTTATAGAGTTCCCAAGTCAATGTGAAATTCCATATGTTTTGCTGAGACACCAGCACAAATGTGTTTGGGAATATTTATGCACCTATATAGAGTGTATGTATACAGAGAGATAAGGGCTCCTCCTCTCCAACCAGATTTGCATGAAGTCAAACAAAATTGATGTGGTATTTGGCAGGGAATGTAGGAGGATTCACAGAGCTATGCCACTGAATTTGTCAGCTGAAATATTTCATTCTGTTATTGGAAATCATTATTCTCACTTTCTAGAAATCTCCTTGTGTTTTGAGTGGTTTGTGAAGCAAATGGAACTGCACCAGTAAAGCCATTCAGAATATAAAGTGTCATGGCAAAAATGTAACATAGGTTGAAAATTAAACATTGGTATTGAGTTCCTTACTGGGTTGATCACTCTTCTGCCAGTCACTGTATTTCCTCTTTCCAAACTCTCTTAACACACGTTTTTGTTATCACCTTCCTTTAATAATCAAAGGTGGAGAACACATTCTGTTTCAGTTGAGGGGAACTCATGACTTCCAGTATGTAGGAGTACCTTTCGGTGACCACAGAAAGGGAAATTCCCTTTGTTTCACTCTCCCAATAGTGCCTGCCTTATAAATTTAGCCATTCTGATTTCCACTCTCTGCTAAAAGTGTACACTTTTGTGCATATTTTTGTCTCTGTTTTAAATAAATACTGCCTTAGGATCAGGGAGATACATAAAAACAGCAAGGACGGATAGTGAAATTTAGCTCAAACTCAGAAAAGAGCTGTATACTTTTACCTGCTACAGGGAGACACAAGATGAAAACACAAACTTTTTGCTTTAAACAAAGGTCCTCAGTGTTCCAAACCTACTAGTTGTTACAGGGATGCCTACTCAGATGTTTCCCCAAATCCTATAAGTCAGCCCCCATATGACTTCAAAAGACAGATTCAGTTCCTAAAACACTTCTGAGGTGGCATTTCTATAAGCAATACATGGATCTATAGGGCTGTGCTGCTTCTTGGAGGGGGCTGGATACATAAGCAGAACAAGTGTCCTTCATCACAGGCAGCAACCCAGACCAAGCTGATTGCTCATAAGCAGCAAGGATGGATAGTGAAATTTAGCTCAAACTCAGAAAAGAGCTGTATACTTTTACCTGCTACAGGGAGAGATGAAAACACAAACTTTTTGCTTTAAAGAAAGGTCCTCAGTGTTCCAAACCTACTAGTTGTTACAGGGATGCCTACTCAGATGTTTCCCCAAATCCTATAAGTCAGCCCCCATATGACTTCAAAAGACAGATTCAGTTCCTAAAACACTTCTGAGGTGGCATTTCTATAAGCAATACATGGATCTATAGGGCTGTGCTGCTTCTTGGAGGGGGCTGGATACATAAGCAGAACAAGTGTCCTTCATCACAGGCAGCAACCCAGACCAAGCTGATTGCTCATAAGCATTCAACATCTCACTGTGATCATGACACAAGAAATCCGGACGCCAGGGCTTGGGATGTTCAACATACCTGCCAAACAGCAATTTGAACTGGGGTAGCTAGTGCTCTGTTTTTCTTAAATTCAGGCCCCAGTTCAGAACCACAGTGCAGTGGGAGCTGTGATCATTTCCACGCCCATCTGAAGCAGGCTGGTGTTCTGGCTGAGATAAGAGTGCAGCAGGGTTTAGATCAGAACAGAGCATGGTAATGACTAGTATCGCCACTTCAGATCACACAACCTTCATTAATTTAATCATTACTGCAAGCAGCATCAGTACATCTAAAATAAGTCACTTGAGCCAGGAGAAAGTTTCCAAATTCTGTTTCTATTTCTTTCTAATAAAGCTCAAGCTTGCTAACAATATGCTGCAGCACAATGGAAAATTCTCATTTATAAAATAATGTAAAATCTATCTGGTGTGTGGGAAGAAGATAAGGGCTGTTTATCGACAGGAATAAAATGATTGAAATTGGAAATAAGATGCTGGATATTCTTCATTTGCAGACTGCACATCTGCAATTAGCAACACAAAGAAAGTATTCACCATTTCAAAAATCTTAGTGCACTGATGCATCTTGCTAAAACTATCTGCAATGAAATGTTCTGCCTCAGAAGACAATTAATTTTAAACACAGAAAATTTAAAATTCATCTAACGTATTTGTATTCTAAATAATATGCCTCTATTTAAATGATGTATATATTCTGGATACTTGCACACAAGTATATATGCCTATACTTCCCTGTGATAAGACTTCAGTCATTTTTATTTTCTATTAAATATCTATACAATTGACACCAAAATTTTTTTATCTCATTTCATTCAGCTTGCATGGTCATTTATAGATCTAGACACAAATACCATCTAAAGTGAGAGTACAAAATAAAGCTTTTTTCCTTAATGTGCAAATTTAAAAACTCTTTCTATAATTTATTTTATAATTCCCTTTCTACCACATTGTACTTGCATTTAATATCACTTCAGCTGAAGTACAATGTAAATTTCTCACCAAGAGACTCCATCTTCAGGAGAAATGTATATGTGTTTCCAGTCTTTGTATCTCCTATTTAGCATTTTTCAAATTAAATCTCTCCTAGATTAATCCAGTATATTGCTCAGTAGTTATTGAAATTTATGAACATGTTTAAGCTTTTTCATACTGCTGTTAACCATTATGATTGCCTCCTTTAAATCTTTCATTTTATAGCTATCACTTCAGCAGACTGTATTGGTGACAGTCATGAATGTCTCAGATTGCAACCGTGCCTGTACTTAACATCTCAGGGTAGAGTTATGCTTCCAAAGCCATTCCTTGGTTGTCTGCTTTAACCTCCTGCTCCATTGAATCCCCAAATGTTCTGTCATCAAACTGGCAGAAAGCTCGTGTTTTGGGGAATTACCATCACTGTCTGCGGGTCAGATGGTCACCTCTGCTTCCACTGTACAGAAAACCCAGCAGCAGTTGTTCTCAACTCCAAATCCCATCAACCACCACTGATACAATGGTACCAGATCAGAGTCCAGGGAGAGGCATTTTCTTTGCATGAGGAATGACACCGGGGGAGAGGTGCAGAGGAGCAGAGTGAGTGTAACTGTGAAGCAGAAAGCTTCAGTAAACGGACATCATC
>NW_008823915.1:714074-718642 GCF_000699105.1 Pygoscelis adeliae
CCCTAGGGGGTATGTAGGTAGGCCTGGCTACTGGCTCAAACCAGCTAGCATCAGTGGTCCAACCCAGCTCACAAAGCTTTTTTATTCTTTCCCCTGTTACAGTATCCTCTCTCTTTCCTTGATAATTTCCTAATGCATAGAGTGAAACAGTGAGATCAAGGGTGGTGAACTTTGGGGCAAGTCTGTCTACAAGTACACCTTGTATCACCAACCACAGTAATAAGCACTATAAAAGCTCTATCAGCAGTCTGAGTGACAAGGAGCACCAAAGCTCCCTCCTGGGGTCCTGCTCCCAGCAGCCAGCTGGCCTGTCCCCACATGCCCCTGAGGGAGCTGCTTCACTAGCTCTGCTACAGCAGCGGCCGGTGTCCCACACAGGCGTGAGAGGAGCTGAGTGGCTTCATGGCCACATCACTTGGTGCAAAGCACATGCCAAGCTAATGGGCAGGAGCACACTACCCCTCATGAATAATGTATTTTATTAATAACATACACTAATAGTAACACACACCTAGGCCAAAGCCATGCATATAAGACTAGGGTCAGCTTACTACAGCATATGACAGCAGCATTGGATCCAACCTCAAACAGCTTTAGAGGCTGAGCCTCTTCAAAATAAAGATGTGCTTACTCCTGATTTTCTTCCACCTAAGATTTAGAGATTGGTATTTCTTGTTGAAAATGAGAAATTCTCATCAGTGGGGTTCATAGCACCAGTGTTTTTTAACCTACAGTCTAAAAATCCCAAAGGACTGCAAAAGGTATGTGAGGAAAGTGAGGTCTGCCATCGGGATACTTACATTCACTTCACAGACACCTGCATTACTTTCCTGGCAAACTTTTTATTTCTTTACACACACCCCTCCCCATACACAACACATGCATGCGCACACACAGAGGTAGATATTGTGGAAAAAATCAGAGAGGACTTGCGTGCTAGGTGAAAATGTCTCCATTTCTTTCATGATTAAGTTTTTTTTGCAGCTGGAGCAAGTTTCCTCAAACACAAGCAGAAAAGAGAAACTGAGCTGAAAATAATTCTGTGATCAAGCATGCAAGCAAGCTTGCCCAAATATCAGGGCTGGAAGAGGAAGGCTGACCTTTCCAAAACACACAAAATTCTAATTCTATTCTCAGTCATGCAACCAAATCCAGAGCTGATGAAGACACAAATTGTACAATGAACATAAATTCTTCCTTTCCTCCTCCCCACCTCCCCCAATCTTTTAAACTATATGTCCTCAGGGCAGGGACCACCTCAGCACACAAATATATTCTTGTAGCTAATCCTGCAGTGCAAACCCCTAGTAGGCATCTCTCCATCTTTAAAATACAGGCACTCACAGCTCCCGGCAAGAAAAAACAGAAATTCTGTGCAAAAATTATAGAGAATTTGGTAGTGATTATTAGTAAATTTTATTTTTTCTAAATACTAAGGACGTTTTACACTAGGAATATACCACGTTAATTCATGCCCAGCTAAACCAGGTGATGCTGCAGTCTGTGGCTGACAGTGCCATATCTTTAAGAGCTGTGCTTCAAAGCACTTAAAAACCCTTTTGTATTTGTACACACCTGTATGGAGATGCATACTGTACTCTCCTACAGTTAAAGATTCATTTAAATTCTGAGATGATGCATCTAAACTGGTAATCACACACCTCAGCAGTAACCAACCAGACAAAGAACTCATTACGGTGTCATCTGTTTGCTTACAGCATAAATAACTGGAAGTCAAACAGGTGGAGGTAAAGCAAAGCTTACTAGGGAGAGGATAATAGCATTTTCAGATGCAGCCTCTGCCTTCTGCTAAGCCTTTAGCCATTGACCTGCTGTTGTGCCGGTGGTTCTGCCCTCTGCATTAGCATACCAGCACACTGGCCGGTGCAGTACAAGTTCTCTGGCTCTCCGGAGCCCAGTGGTGGAGTTGAGTAGGTCTGCTTTTACAGACGGCAAGATCAGTTACACCTCATTGCAGCTTTAAGCAGACATGACTTAAATACAGCTTGAATCATACAGAGAAAAGTGAGAACCTCAGAATTTGAATAAACAGTTCAGTGCCCAAGAGGGCTACTTATTTGCAGGGTAACATGAAAGTCACGCTAGAAATGCCAACAACTCTGAACATACTGCTTTTAGGCATGATTCATACATTTTTCCCAGCTTCACTTCTGGGTATCTTACTAGCCCTGATTTTACTGCTATATTTTTCCTGGTTATAAACAATGGTAAATCAGAAATAACAGAAAAATTAAGTCTCAAATTTGTTTTTTAAAAGGAAAATTAAATACTAACATGACTATTGTCACATTAATTTTCAGTGGTATTAAAACTGTACTATTTTTCACAAGAACATTCTCCATTTTTTCATGTTATGCCACAGATACCTGGTAAAAATATTTGGTAAGTCCTGATATTTAATTAAAACAATTTTTAATAAGCAAAATTTTGTCCAGATTTCTTACTAGGGTGAGTATAATTTGCTCCAGCTCATTTAACCACAGTTCAGTGGAAAGCCGGAGCAAAGACCCTGCAGTGAAAGGATGAAGTACAGCTGCTCTGTTCTGCCCAGACTCAGAGTGATGCTCATTCAGTTGCTCTTTAAAGGCATGAAGATTCAGGGAAAAATGAACTGGCATAAACATTTGCTGAATTAGAAGGTACTAACATTTTTAACAGTTTATTTTTTTTCTAGATGTGGCCATTTTCTGAGTGGCCATTTCACAAAAGTAAATAATTTAGGGGTTTAATACCAGAACCATTTGAGGTTTTACTGCACAGCCACCTTACGCTCTCTGCCCAGAGGATCACATATGTATGTAATCACTGGCTTGCATGCACCAGACACAACATTTGTTTCATGTGAGCTACACTAAGGTTTCCTAACTCACCAACTTGCCCACTCAGGAAAACATTCTTTACAGTTCTGTGCAACTTTGCCTCAGACATTACCTTCATCACAAGATGGTGACTCATCATCAGCACCCAGAGTATCCCAGGAGATGACGCAGCCCCCACAAATCTTTGTGTGCTGTGGCTATAGTTAGTTATGTGCTAATTCTCACAGTCCAATTCTGTCACAAAGGTAATTAAACTGACTGGAGAAAGTCTAGGAGGAAAGAAAAGGAGGCTGAGGGGCGACCTCATTGCTCTCTCCAGCTTCCAGAGGAGGGGAAGTGAAGAGGGAGGTGCTGATTTCTTCTCCCTGGGATCCAGTAATAGGACGTGTGGGAATGGTTCAAAGCTGCACCCAGGGAGATTCAGACCTGACGTGAGGAAGCATTTCTTTACCAAGAGGGTGGTCAGACTCTGGAACAGGCTTCCTAGAGAGGTGGTCGATGCCCCAAGCCTGCCAGTGTTTAAGAGGCATTTGAACAATGCCCCTAATAACATGCTTTAACTTTTGGTCAGCCCTGAAGTGGTCAGGCAGTTGGACTAGGTGATCACTGTCAGTCCCTTCCAACTGAAATAGTCTATTCTATTCTATTTAAAAAAACCAAGGCAACAAACCCAATGGCACCAAAACAAGATAAGCAGTGAGCTAACGCTGAGATCAGGGCTGCTTACTTCATAGCTACTGTAACGGGAAATCAGAAAGGCAGGAAGATCTGCATATCCTTCACATTGCAACTTTGAGTTCATTGGAAGTTAAGTTCTAAGAACAAGCAGGGAACTCTCAGGCATAATAAGTATAGTTAGAAGCTGCACTTTCTTGAGGAATCTTTACTGATCATTCAGTTCTCAGATGTCCTAAAAATAAAAAAAAAAGGTCAGCTAGAGTAGACAGGTGACACGCTTTCTTGAAAGTGAACACCACGCTTCAACTTTCAGCAACAATCACAATGAAAGAACATATTATTAATACAACTTCCTAACATAATACTAATACTATATCAAGTATAGGATAGGTTAAAACAGTATTAATTGAAAAGTGCAGATCACTTAATTTTGAGAAGTCATCCATCTGGGGCTGTTTCCCATAGAATCTGAAGGCTGATAAATGTCATCATTTTGGAAAAAAATTGCCTCCTGGTAACCAGTCAAAAAGTTTCCTAAGTTGTAATTTATTATTAAAGATTGTTAAATACAAGTATACAAGACAAGCACCTGGGCCCCAAATCTACTTTAAATACATATTTAAATTGAAGTTTTGCTTAAATAAATTGATATATCAATGACTAAGGGCAGAATACACTTATTAGAATAGTCACATTTCTGAATATGAAACCTCTTGTAGAAAACCTCTAACCTACTTGTTTGTCAATTAGTCAGGAGCTATAATCAACATTTGTAATTCCGCTTCAGAAAAATGTATGTTTTGCAAGGCCCTGGCCACCTCCATTTCCCAGTCATCAAGTTCACGTACCCAGCACGAGATCACTGATTGCAAGGTATGGCCTTCCATGATTTTGACAGAAAGTTTCTTTTTCTTGGCAACCATGGATCACAAAGTAGTTCTACTGTTCATGTGTTCTCAGCACCATTACTGCAATCGGATTAACATCCTCCTGTATTGAATGACACAGGATATTTCACTGCTTTCAGATCCTTAAACAGAATTACAATCC
>NW_008823915.1:718664-724635 GCF_000699105.1 Pygoscelis adeliae
GGTTCTGATTCAGTCAGGTGCTGCAGCGTGCTCCTAACTCTGACATGGGGATTTTAGCAGCTTCCGAGTGCTTCAGTTGGCACTAACAGATCTCCTGAATCACAGCGTTTGACACTTGTGTGACAGAAGGAGGATAATTGTAGGAATGACAGACATATGCAATCATAGAGCTGTGAGGGTTATTAGAAACCAAATGTCTCTTAGGGACATAAGTAACAGGCTTAACACATCAGTAATCCCATGGCCATCTTCCTGACCATGTTCACTTGTCCAAGCTAGCACCTTGTGAAATAGATTCAAGTTGACCAAACAGACATGTCTTACTTATTAAAGGACACTGTTGAGTCATCAGCCATGCAATGAATTAAGTGACTGCAGGAGAATTCTCATATTATAAACAATGAAAATGGATTTTTATTAATAATACTAATAGTAGCACAAAAATCTATTGAGTCTTTCCTGTTTAAAATAGCTTGCTTACTCAACATCAGGAAAGAGACCTACTTCACTGTGTCAATCAGAAACCATAATTTATTACACGCCTGTTTGATTTTCCAAGTTAGTACAATTACATGCTGTTGCTTCCAAATACAATTTAAGTAAAGGCAGGTATCAAAAAATACCCACACATTCTGATTCATTGGTATGCCATGCAGCCAAAGACTTGTAGAAGCTGTTAATGATACATGAATTATGTATGCTACAGCTCAATATAACATTTGGTGTGATTTAAACAGCATGAACTTTTAGTGAAAGTCATTTTGATTCTGTGATGTATTACACGTCGAAAACCCTTAGCAGGAGGTGGGAATTGAATGATGTTCTCTGAAAGCTTTTATTTGTTAAGCATACACAATGCAGCTGCAACTAGATCCTAAATAATAGCAAGGAGTGAAATGAAAGATCCGATATAAAATTAGGTTGCTGCACAACTTGATTCTGAGTGTGTCAGTGAGGGAACGAGAAATAGCAGAGGGGAAGAAAACAGACAGGAATCAGCCATTCCCCTTTTCTTCTGCAGCAGCCGAACTTCAAGCTACCGTAGTAATATTTCTCATTTTAAATATCACTGTTCAACTGATCATTTCACTCTGCAACACCAAACAGTTGGCTCTCAGTCCTGTGATTAGGCTGCCATTTCAATAACGAAGCTATGAATCACTAGCAGAAAGAGCCATCCAGTTGCTTACAAAGGGTGAAAAAGGAATTTGCCTAAGTACATAACTCATTTTTAAAAAGTTAAATGCAAGAAGGGGAAGAAAGATTAAAACGCAGGTGGATAACATGATACTTATTTTTATTTTCTCTTTAAGATGCCCAAATTGTTTGGAAAGAATTTAGATACATCTGAACATGACAGCACCAATTTTTGGTGCCCAAGGAGAGCCTTAAGCAATGACCCATTTCCTACTTCACACATATCTACAGCAATCCTTCAGAGGAAAGTATTATTAAGATTTACAAAATCTGTCCATGGACAAAGATGCTTCTTTACTAGCTCTGTTATTGCAAAATGTGAGTTTATTACTGTGGTATTATAAAGAAGCCTTTTCAGTGCACAGCCAAAATCAGGGACCCATTTTATTAAACACTAAATGTTTGTAAGTACAGGAATTTCTCTCTTTACTGTAATATTTTGTTTTGTTTTGTTTTTTTCAAGAGCATTTAGCACTGACCTATCTCCTCTATCACTTATTAAAGAGAAACCTGCCATTGACATGGTAGTAGCTACAGGAATAGCCCAACAAACCATACTTCTGAAAACCTTATCTTGAAACCAGCAGGCAATGACAGAAAACAAGTATTGCCCCTGTTTTATGGATGGAAATAGAGGTGGTGTCCCTCAACATCATTTTAAAAACTTGCAATCTAGCAGAGAAAATAACCGATATCTCTGACACACCAGTCCAATGGCTTTGACAAATAAGCTACCCCACCATACAAAAGCTTAAATTTACTCATAAAATAAGATCATGATATGGAGGTTTTTTGACTGAATTAATCCCTTCTCCTGAAGTTTGAGACAGAAGCATAAATGTTGTGATATTCTCGCCAGATGTTTATAAACTGCCACAAAGCATGATGCCGAAGACTATCAGTTATCTTTTCACACCAGCCCCTAACAAGGGCAGCCTCTTTTAATCCTGAAGACAAGCTAGCCAGAGAACTACTGAAGTTTTTGTGTGAGGTATAACATTGCTTCAGCATAACCTACCGGGAACTGGCCACTGAATACAGTCTGACATAAATAACACCTACAATTATCTGTCTACTAGAAATATGGTTATAGTCCCAAAAGACAGAAGGGCACAGAACCTTTAATCAATAAAATGAAATGAAAAAACAGTTCAAGTCTAAGCTCCCCAGACCCAGAAATATTTGAGATACTCTCTGGAAAGGACAGTTCTCTAATGCTTTAGATACACACTTCAGAAAATCTTCCAAGATTTTTGCCAGACACAGCATCCACTAAAGGATTAAAATGTGCATACGGTTACTTCCTCTACACACAGAAAGAATTTCTAATTATAGGGAAGGCTTATAAAATCAAATCACTCTGAGTACAAGTAGATGTCAAAAACAATCAGAGTAGTTGCTCGTACTGTTCAAAGAAAATAGAAATTCACTTAAGTGTGCTTATTCTTACAACACCTGGTAAAAGTTTCGGGTTTTGTTTGGTACTAATGCTTGGGGAATATTTGCAAAAAGTGGTGTTTTCAGCAAGGCCATGATGACACTTGGTCTAGAGGCAGATCATCAACAAAATTATTTCCTATAGTAGAGGTTCTGCTTTGTCGCAATATCATTATCACAAAACATGGTTTATCAGATACAAAGCTCATACTTCTCTTGCATGCTTACAGAATGAAAGAAAAATAACTCCTTTCAGAAGAATTTTCAAGATTTCAAAAATATTCTTGTTCTGTATCCCCTGTTTAGGGACTCGGAATTTAGGAAGTTCCTTCTGTTTCAATGATGAGTCACATTTTAAAGAGAAGTCATTCAAAGAAAATAAAAATGGACATTGCTGATATTTTTGTCCTCTTTAGAAGAAAAACAATTGAACAGTAATCCTCAATTGGAGTAGATCATTACAGACTAGTAAACTCTACCTTCTACCCTGAAAGAGTATGCTATTTAGGTTCTTGGCTTGTTAAATTAATACATTTTTATTCCAACCATGGAAAAATATGAAGTAATAAAAAATTCAGAGAACACAAAGATGATAGCAATACAATTGATTAGCAATAGCATTACACTGTTTTCCAGAGTGATTCATGCAGTAGATGCAATGTACACATTTATAACTTGCAGTCTTCTTGTATTACAACTGGATCTTGTTCACACTGGCCAAAATTTTTCAAAAATCCACCCAAGTTTATATTCAGAAACTTGAACTTAGATGGATATATGTCTCTAGATATATGTAATGACTTTAAATTATTCAGGATAGCCCATTAAAATTAGCATATTGAGTTAGAGTCTCATTATCCTGAAAAACATTGGCTCTATATTTAATTTTACAGATCCTGTTGTTTACCATAGTTCTTTTCTATCAAAACTAAAACAAGATGGCAAATGCGACTATAAAAATTGTTCTTTTGTTTTACCTACTAATTAATATAATCTCTGATTTGAAAAATGCAGAATTCTGTGTTTGGGAACTCAAAGGAAAAAGAAAACTGGATGTAGATCATCCTAGGACCTAAGAACAGAGATACAACAATACACGCACACATAGACTGAGATTAGACTGTTAGAAGGGGAAATGTTGTAGAAATACAGCACATCTTACAGGCAAAATGCTAGATAGTACATGGGTCAAGCAGACCTCACTTCAACTGACAGAGAAAAGGTGTCTTTACACAAAACAGTGTCTATTTATGTGCATTACTTTACCCTCTCTCTTTACTATGATCCTGCAGTAAATTAAATACTTGATTTTTTGAAAGGTGTCCTAATACACAAAGCATTCGTTCAGCGTTTGCAGTCTTTCAGGAAAGACAGTGGAGCAGAGGGCAAACATAGCTGGACAGGGCAAGAGAAGACAGCGGTAAGACATGGTGGTCCATCCAGTTTCTACAAGATGCAAATTCCATACCTGTACTCGGGAAAGCAAAAGTCCAGCACTGTTACCCTAAAACCAGGATGAAAATGTTCTTCACCCTTGAATTGCATTGCTTGATGTACAAATTCCTGTGAATATAGTTGCCAATACCAGGGGCATGCTTCAAACTAGTTGGCTGAATGTTATCACCACAGAATTCATCCAGACAGCTACAGTGCCAGCATTATGATTCACTCAACTTTTCAAGTTATTTCTGCCCAGTATGCCAGTTAGACTGAATTAGAAATTACTTTTGTTGCAGTGTTGGTGCTGTTAGTTCCCTACAGACTAGGATGGTGTTTGTCAAGGTATCCAACACACAGAAAAACTCCCAAGAGAGATGAATAATATTGAGTATGGCAGCATTCCCCACTGGGCCGCATAAAAGGATGGATTTCTTCTTTGTTTTGCTAAGTCATTGTGTTCTAAAATAAACATGCTCAGTAACACGACTTGAGATGCAGTAGAGGAAGGTGCCAAAATTGTTAAAAATACATACATCTTATCTGCAGCAGCATACAAATATAACTGCTGCCATGTTATCTTGTTAACACGACCGCAGTCACAACTAGGTAAAAAAAAGATAAAATTCTTTTATTGAATTTTTCTTCTAATAAGAACTTTTTTGCGAAACCACTTCAGGAAAAAAAAAAAAAAGAAAAAGAAAAGGAATGACATTTCCACTTGTTTTTTAAAAACTAAAAATAGGACTTTTGACATGTTTCCTCCTGCATTTTCTCCTTCTTTGTCTCAGTGCAATAAAAATTCTGCAGAAATTGTGTTTCTTTCACATCCTCTTTCCCGTTCTCCTCCTTCTGCCTCACCTTTTCCATTTTCAAAGCTTTGCCAACTTCAATAAGTTAGTGGCAGAAGGTGGCATTTCATTTTTCTTTTGTCCCTAACTTTTCCAAAGCTGGAGAAGTTTTGCAAAGTACGTAGGAGAACAGGGAGAAAAGCTTGTCTAAATCCTTTTTTTTTTGGTGCTTTGAAATTCTCTGTTTATTTCTTACTTACCTAAAACTGAAGTTGAAAAAAAACTGTTAACTCAGAAACACATGTTGAGCTTTGGGTGGAGGAGAAACACGATGAAACCAGCAGCAGTACTTTTACTAGAGTACAAAACCAGGAAGAAACCTCATCCAGAGAAGATCATGAAAAAGTATTTCTTTTTCCTCTCATCCTGTAACCAGAGGTGCAAATGAATATCAACAGTATTGTTTCAGAGGGATTCTTGATGCATTGACAACAACTTGGAATAGTTATTAAATGTGAGACAAGTACTGAAATTAGGCAAGATATAAGTTTTTGGAAGACAGCCAAAGCTATTCCTTCCACTGTTTCCTCTACAGTCAGTGGGGAAAGACAAGTTTTTTCTAAGGGTGATTTCAACCCCTCCAAACATCTGTTTATCTGTTTTAGGAGAGGATAAATCAGCTTTTAAACAAGACCCTCTCCTTGCTGGTAACTAAGGCTAAAAACCTAAGTTTAGATTGCTAAAGTTACACAGCATAAATCTTATCCTGAGTGACAAAATGAAGAGAATGCAATATGGCAGCTATCTTCCTGCCACTGAGAGCTTGAGTATTGCCCCTGGAAAAAAAAAGCAAAGTAAATTGAGTTTGCCTACAGCCCTGTTCTGCATTTCACTACTGGCTGTTAATGGAAGGACAGTGCTTTCAAACAGTAGTTCCACACTGGGAGATCATCTCAATGGAAAGGATGGGGGAAATTTTTCTTCCTAGGCTTCAGAAAAAATGACCTCTAAAAAAAGAAACATATTGGATATATTGGAAATATAAAGACAGCTGAAAAAGACTATAAGGAGAAAAAGTTTGCTTTTCCTTTTCCCCTCTTAACACTCTT